>NW_006399818.1:3815907-3817738 GCF_000299155.1 Elephantulus edwardii
AAGTGTTTCAGGAAACAAATGAAACCCTGTATATACCCACCGGGTTGCCAACAAATAGGGAGTGGCTACCTGGCCATCTTGTCTTGGGGAGGGTGAAACCAAGTTTCTCCTTGGTTGCTAGGGTTTTGAAGCTCTGTCTCACATACTTTGGGCATGTGGTCAGGAGGAACCGATCCGTGGAGGACATCATGCTCAGAAGGATGGAGGGACGGCACAAGAGAGAAAGACCTTGGAGGAGATGGATTGATATAGTAACTAGAACAATGGGGATTGGTGTGTCAGAGTTAGTGAGACTGGCTCAGGACAAAGCAGGCTTCAGAGCTGTTGTACATAGAATCATTATGAATTGCAGGTGAGTCAGTGGCACATAACAACAACAATACCTGGCCAGCTGACTGTATGAGATACATTTTGTTCCCCTCCCCAGAAAAAGTGATCCAACATAATGTGGAAATTACCTAACAAAAGCATTAATTTCCAAAGCAAGTAAAACATTACTCAAGATTATTAAGAAGTGACTAGAATTATCTAGACAGAAAACTGCTAGAAAAATCAAGCTGAACTCAGAAGTGGCAATAGCATAGGGGATATTATTGCTGATGCCAGATAGATCTTGGCTGAAAGAAACCACAAGAAAAAAACCTTTTGAAGAGAAAGCCAGAAAGATTTTTCTTTGTATTTTATTGACTGTGCAAAGGCATTTGATTGTGTTGACCATAACATATCATGATACTGCTGAGAAGAATGGAAATCTCAGAAAAATGAATTAAACTCATGCAAAATATATGCAGACCAGGAAGCTGTTTTCTGAACAGAACAAAAGAACACGGCATAGTTTAAAATCAGAAAAGGTGTGAATTAGGATTGTAGCCTTTCTCCATGTCTAGTCAATAAATCATTCCGTAAACTGGACTATATGAAGAGCACTGGAGTATCAGGATTGGAAAAAGTTTCATCAATAACCAGCGTTATGCAGAGGACACAATCTTGCTTACTGAAAGAAAAGAAAACTTGAAACACTTGATACTGAAGATCAAAATCTACCTACGGATTACATCCCAATATCCAGAAATCAAAAATCCTCCCAATTAGACTAACATCATGATAAGTGGAGAAAAGAGTGTGATTGCCATGGTTTCATTTTATTGGACGCATAGTCAGCACCCATGGTAACAACAGCCAAGAAATCATATTATGTGTTGTATTGGGAAAATCTCTTTTCCAGGATCTCTCTGAAGGACTAAGTAGCAGGGATGCCAGTTTAAAGACTAATGCATGCCTGATCCAAGCTATCATTTTCAGTTGCCTCTTATGCATTGGAAGGTTGGACAGTGAATAAGGATGAGAGAAGAATTGTTGCCTTTAAGCTGTGGTGTCAATGAAGAGAAGTGAATGCCCCATGAACTGCCTAAAGAATAAACAAAGATTTTTTCCCCTCACCTTTAAATACTTTATTCTCTTTATTTCCAGGACAAAACAAAACAAAAAATGGTTTGGGGCTTGTCTCCAACAATACTATTTACCAGATTACACCAGAGATTTGTATCTTATAAATGGAGTTAATTTCTTGAATACAATGCCTGGACATTGGCATAGAGTCCCACTTTCTAAAGTACACCAAATGGCTTTTGCTCTGTTCTTGCCTTCTTAAACTTGCTAATCCTGTTAAATTTTGCCCTTTTGACTGGAGTGAGATGATATCTCATAGTTGTTTTAATTTTCATCTCTCTTCGAGCTAGGGATTTTGAACATTTCTTCATGAGCTTGTTAGCCATCTGAATGTCGTCTTCGGTGAAGTGCCTGTTCATATCCTGTGCCCATTTTTCTATTG
>NW_006399818.1:3817838-3819026 GCF_000299155.1 Elephantulus edwardii
AACACCGACACATTTACCCCATTGCCCTAGTTACTGTATCAGTCCATCTCATCTCTTCCTCTCCTGTGCTGTCCGTCCACCCTTCTGAGCATGATATCCTTCTCCAAGGATTGGTTCCTCCTGGTCACATGCCCAGAGTATCTGAGACAGAGCTTCAAAACCTAGCCTCCAAGGAGAAACTTGGTTTCACCCTCTCCAAGACAGACCTATTTGTTTTCTTGGCACTCTATGATATGTTCAAGACTCTTCTCAAGCACCACAACTCAAAGGCCTCCATTCTTCTTCTGTCATCCTTAGTCATTTTCCAGCTCTCTGATGCATAGCAAGTAATTCCAAAGACCATTGCCTGGGTCAGGTGCACCTTAGTCTCTAGACTGATATCATTGCTTCTTAGTACTCTAGAAAGGTGCGTGAGAGCAGATTTACCTAATGCATTTTATCTTTTGATTTCCTGACTGCTGGTGCCAAGAGTGTTGATTATGGAGCCGAGCAAGCTATAACTGTTAACAACTTCAGTCTCTTCTCCACACATCATGGTGCTGCTAAAAGGCCCAGCAGTGAGAATCTTTCAGTCCATATTGAAGATTATACTCCTTGACCTTCTGCAGCAAGTGCTTCAGGTCCTTCTCAGTTTCAGCAAGCAAGGTTGTGTCATCTGCATAACATAGGTTGACCATGAGTCTTCTTCTAATCCTGATGCCACATTCTTCTTCATACTGCCCAGCCTCCTGAATGATCTGTGTTTGGCTATAGATTGAAAAGGTACGGAGACAGAATGCATCCCTGACAAAACAGATATCCTTCCGGTACTCTTTGCTTTCTGCCAAGATCCATCTGACATTGGTGATAATGTCTCCAGTGCCACAGTCTCTTCTAAGCCCCCTTTTATTTTTTTTTAAATTGGGTACCAATGTAAATATCTTCCTGTCAGTAGCTGACAGGAAGTAGCTGTCTTTCCAATTTTCTGGCATGAGGCTAGTAAACTAGTGGCTAGAGTAGAGCTGTATCTGTTTGTTGAAATGCCTCAGTTGTTATTCCATCAGTTCCTGGAGCTTCGTGCTTTTCCAGTGTCTTCAGTGCACCTTGAATGTCTTCTTGCAGTGCCATTTGTCCTTGAGCATACAGTACGTCCTGAAACAGCGAAACATCAGTCAGTTCTTTTTGGCACAGTGACTATTTCCTCCTCCT
>NW_006399818.1:3841126-3846432 GCF_000299155.1 Elephantulus edwardii
GTTGGTCCTCTTGGACATGCTGCCACTGTTAAGTGTCATCAAGTAGACAGACAACTCATAGTGACCTTCAACAAGCCATTGTATGGGTGATCATCTTCTCTGGCCTGTCCAAGGAAACCCAAACCTGCAGGGGGCGGGGCGTGCGACCCATCTCCCATGTAGGCAGTAGGCATCTCCCCACATGGAGTGGCTGGTGGCCTCCCACTTCCCGCACCGCTGCCATCTTGGCTCCAAGAATTCTCCCCAGAACAAGTCCACTTTGCGGCAGTATGGCAGCTCCGCTGCACCAGTCCTGGGGAGGCCCGGTGCCTACCATCTATTCTGGGTGAGGGATTCCATATGTTCTGGCTGTGGGAGCTTCATGTAGCTGCGGTGGCGGTTTAGCATGGTGCAGGCTCTGCGGGAGGGGATTGGGAACTGCAAGACTCACCCATTCCTCCTTGGGAATCCTTGAATTCCTGTTGTTGAGCCTTGATCTTCACTGAAGACCAGTCATCATCTGTTTAACTGTTCAATTATCAACAAAGACAGGTCTGTAAAAGGCCGTAGCAGCCCTGCTCCAAGTGGTCCACTACTCCCGCAGCTCACCAAGTTGTCTCTGCCTCCGCCGCCATCTTGGATCTACTCATGTACTTTTAACTTGTTAGTTAAATTTTGTGTCATCTAGGCTGCAACAGTTCCATGATACATCTTCAAGGATATGAACATGTATGGCTAAGCACAATTCATAACAGTACATCTAAATTCCAAAATCAATCACCACAATAGTCTACGTGTTTCCTATTGCCAAAGGGGCCCTTTAGAGTAGTGAGAGAAGATCTTCACCCTGAAACCTACAGCACCCCTTTTCAGCAGTAAGTAGCTAAGAGAATATGCTGTCCCCTTTTCCTTATGAATCAGGGTGAAGTCTCTCTCAGGGAGGAGTGATAGAAAATGGCAAAGGACACATTGACAAAGGAGATTAATCAGAACTGGCTTTGACAAGCACTGTGGCAATTGGACAATTAAAACAGACTTTCAAGGGGGAAAGAAAAAAAAGAGGGGGGGGGAGGGTAGAGAAAATAGTGCAACAACGAATGAATGGAAACCCAAAATCTCTGTAAATGTTCATTAAAATTAATAAAATTTAATAAAAAATAAAAAAATTAAAAAAAATTGCTAATCCTTTTTGACCAAAAGATCCTGCACTTTTGTTTCTCACTGGACTTTGTAGATTCTATGTTGTTGTTGTTGTTTGGTGCCGTAGAGTTGTAGGAAACTCATAGTGACCCTATGAACGAATAGCCTGAGCACTGTTCATACATAGAGTTTCCAGAGGCAAGCCATTTCAGAAGTGGATGCGGCTCCTGCTTCCAGGCTTGATTTAGTTGAGAAGCTTCAGCCAACACTGTCCACCATGGGTGCCCATTACCACGATAGCTAATCTTATTCATAGTTTGAGTTCTAGACAATACTATGCTCTGAGACAAAGTGTACAAAGTGTCAGGCTACTAAACAAAAGGTAAGTGGTTCAAATCCACTGGTTGCTTCTAGAGAGAACATGATTAATCTTGAAAATGTGACGAATGGTCACTAGGAGGCATAATCAACTCAACGGTTGTTGATACACATGCATATATATACTATGGTAGAGGGAGCTCTGGTGGCTTAATGGTAAGTACCTCCTCCTCCTTTGCAATTAAAACTCACTGCCTCTGAAAACTCATTGGAGGACTGCCTATGAGTTGGTTTTGATTCAATGGCAAACAACAATACTATGCTAAAAGAATACCCATTCATCTAACCTTCACAGGCCTAAATTTTATTAAAACAAAACAAAAGATTATTTTGTCAACAAAATTTGCATGGCATTGTGTTCAAACATTCTTCCTCAATTCTTATTTTAAAAATGAAAGTTTATAGAGACTTTGGATTTCCATTCATTCATTGTTGCACATTTTCCTCCCTGCCCACCCTTCCCCCCCTTTTTGCTTTTCTTTTTGAAAATAAAAAATAAATCTCTCATTGTTATATAATCCCCCCAGTATACTTTATCACGCAGCTCTTATTCTAGACTCTTGTGATAAAAATAATACCTCATCATTTATTTCTTTTAAATAGTTCTCTCCCTCATATGTTTCAATACAGTGTACATTATGTCAGTTCTGTTTTACCTTTTGTGACTGAGATATTTCACTCAGCATAATGTCCTCCAGGGTCACCCATTTTGCATAATATTTGGTGAGTTCCTTGTTTTTCAATGTAGCGAGTATTCCATTGTGTGACTATATCACAGCTTCTCTATCCATTCCTTTGTTGATGAGCACTTGGGTCGTTTCCAACTCTTTGCTATTGTGAACAAAGCCACAATAAACATGAATGTGCATGTATCTGCTTGGATGGCAGTTCTGATTTCTTTAGGGTATGTTCCCAGTAGTGGAATTGATGGGTCAAATGGTATTTCTATTTGCAACTTTTTGAGAAAGTGCCATACAGCCTTCCATAGTGGATGCACCATTTTATACTTCCATCAACAGTTAAAAAGTGTTCCAGTTTCTCCACAACCTTGAAAGCATTTGTTGTTTGCTGATTTTGAACATTTCTTCATGTGCTTGTTGGCCATCTGAATGTCTTCTTTGGTGAAGTATCTCTTCATATCCTGTTCCCATTTTGCAAGTAAGTTGTTTAGCTTTATCATATTTTAGTGCTCGAGTATTCTATAAATTCTAGATATAAGTCCCTTATCAGGCATACCATTACCAAATATTTTTTCCCCAGTCTTTTGTCTTCCCTTTTACCCTGTTGGAGAAGTTTTGAATGTGCATAGGGATTTTATTCTTAGAAAGTCCCAGTCATCTATTTAATCCTCTCCTGGTTGTAGGCTTTTCAGGATGCTTGGAAGACTGTTCATGTTGTGGATTAGGGCTTCTAGAATTCTTCTAAGCTGTTCTTTAATGAAATTTATAGTCTTTGGTTTTAGTCCTAGATCCTTGATCCACTTTGAGTTGCTTTTTTTTTGTTTGTTTGGTTGATTTGGTTTTTGTTGTTGTTGTTGTTGTTTTTTGACTTGCTTTTTATGTTATGGTGTGAAGTGTGAGTTGAGTTTTCTGCAGATAATTTTACAGTTTTGCCAACACTGTTTGTTAAAAAGTCTGTTATTTTCCCACTTGATTGATTTCATCTTCTTGTCAAAAATCAGTTAACCATGGGTAGATTGACTGATTTATGGATTATCAATTCTATTCCATTGATCTTTATGTCTGTCCTTGTACTAGTACCATGCTGTCTTTACCAAAATGGCAGTGTAGTAGGATTTCAAATCAGGGAGTGAGATGCCTCCTACCTTTCTTCTATTTTTAAGGAGTGCTTTGCTTATTCAGGGCCTCTTTGTATTCCAAATGAAATTGGAGATTGCCTTTTCCATCTCATTAAAGAATGCAATTGGTATTTCTATTGGGATTGCACTAAATGTGTAAATTGCCTTTGGCAGTAGTCTCATTTTCACGATATTGAGTTTTCCTATCCATGAGCAAGGTATATTCTTTCCTTTCTCCAGGTCTCTCTCTCTCTCTCTCTTTTTTTCTTGTAGTAATGTTTTGTAATTTACTTTGAATAGATCCTTTGTGCTTCTGGTTAGATTTACTCCCAAGTATTCAATCTCGTGGTTAGCTATTTTGTAGGATATTGTTTTTCTTAACTCCAATTCTGTATTCTCTTTGTCACTGTGGAGAAATCCAACTGACATTTGTATATTGATCTGATATCCTGCCATTTTGCTGACTTGGTCCACTATGTCCAGCAGTCTTCTTGCTGAATCTTTAGGGTTTTCTAAGTATACTATAGTGTCATGTGCATATAGAGATAATTACCTCCTGTTTGCCAATTTGGATACCTCTTATTTCCTTCTCTTGTCTTATTGCTACTGCTAAGACTTCTAAGACAATATTGCATAGGAGAGGTGATAGTGGGCATCCTTGCCTAGTTCCTGCTCTCAAATGGAATGCCTTTAATCTCTCTCCATTGAGAACAATGTTGGCTCTCGGGTTTGCGTATATACTTTTTACGATCTTGAGGAACTTCCCCTCTGTTCCTATTTTGTTGAGTGTAAACAAATATGTCTTGAAGGAAATGCAACCATGGTGCTCCTTTGAGGCAAGAATGATGAAATTGTCTCGTAAACTTTTGGAATATTTTCAGAATGGACCAGACATCATTCTGGTAAAGGTTAAAGGTCAGGGAAAGAGAGGAAGGCTCTCAATAAAATAGTTTGACACAGAGACTATAATAATGAGCTTGAGTGTATCAGAGTTGGTTTTTGGTCCTCTATGAATTTTAAACAACTCTTTATTTTTTCCTTTTTATGTATTTGAGCAGGTCCCATAAGGGAAGTTGTTTCTAGTTTTGTTACATATTTCTTAATATATATTTTATATTGATTTGCATACAAAAGCTGTATACAATGTATTCCATTCATATATGTTTCATACATTCCTTCATTCACATTATTTTTCATGGGATCATTCTCATACATTGCATTTTATGAAACCAATCATCATTGATCGATGTCCACTATCACCCTGTCTTTTCAGGTCCCCACTGGATATTTCCTAATTCCTTTATACCCTTCCTCTGGACATCAAACTTTGTGACCTCATGATTTCCACTACCACTCCCAACCCTCAGTCCCCTTTCCTTCAACACTTCCCCTTTGGACTCATACACATCTTATTAATTATTGTTCTATTTTTGCAGTAATAGTCTTATGTAACATTTGATGTTATGAGACGGACCAAGATCACTTAGCATAATGGTCTCTTTTATGCTACATAGTACTTTTCAAGATCCTTGCTCCTGAGTTCAACAAAGTATTCCATCATGAGAATGTACCACAATTTTTCAGTCCATTTACTTGTTGATTTTGACTTTGGATTTTGTTCTTCATTTGTCTTGCTAATCTTTCTAGAACCCTCTGCCCTGTTAGAGTGTTCAGTAGTGATAGCCAGTTACTATCTAATTTCTCCAATTTTAAGGTTGTGGAGGTTGAGATTCATGTGATCTATTTGAATCTTCATAACAGCAACATGTAACAATTCATCATAACAACAATTGTTTCTATACATCTGTGGTTTTTTTTTCTCTCTTTTCTTTATTCCGGAGAAGACCAATAGACAATGTGCAAGCTTTTAAGACCTTAGTTGCTGCTTCAAAGCGGGATTTAGAATATTGTATTTGTTGACCAATTGACATATTTCAGTTAACAGATGCTGCCCTGGACGTGCTCACCAAGTTGTGCCAAGAAATCTGGAGAACGACCACTTGGCCAACTG
>NW_006399818.1:3847757-3866307 GCF_000299155.1 Elephantulus edwardii
CGCTATGAGTCGCAGGCGACTCGACGGCACATAACAACAACAACAACATTTGTTGCCTGTATTATGCCTATTCACCTTGATGTTCCCAGAAACTATAGTCTTGAGACTTTAAGACTATCAACTCATGCCTTCATGGTGTATACTTATGACTAATAAGTTTATGTATCTTTGCCCCTACTGCTTCTGCTATTACAAGGACATATTTATAATATATGCAAATATAGACAGAGAAAGAAAAGGAGACCATAGACAAGATGATTGATACAGTGATTGGGGTAATGAGGGTAGGTGTGTCAGAGACAGTAAAATTGGCACAGGATAGAGCAGGTTTCAGGGCTGTTGTACATAGTGTTGCTATGAGTCACAAGCAACTCGACAGCATATAACAACAACAATATGGACATAGAAGTATCAGCTATCAAGCCTGTGCATAAATCTCAGTTACCTAGTGCTACTGTAACAGAGATACCATAGTGAATGTTTAAATAATTTTCTATTTATATAATTCATTTCATTTGCATTCTATTTTGTTGATATATAGTGTGGATTTTTTCCCCCTTGTAATCATCTTACCAATAACCACCTTCATGAAAGTGTGTAAGCTAGTCACTTCATGCCTCCTGCCCTACTATTCCCTTTTTAGATAGCCAATTTCTGATTTTCCTGTCCTTGGAGAAAGATATCATGCTTGGAAGAGTGGAGGGACAATTTAGAAGAGTAAGACCCTAGTTGAGATGGATTGACACAGTGACTGTGGTAATGGGGGCAGGCGTATCAGAGACAGTGAGATTGGCTCAGGATAGGACAGAGTTCAGAGCTATTGTGTGTAGGATCATTATGAATAGCAGGCAACTCGACAGCATATAACAACAACATCAAACCATTAATCTGAGGGAGAAAAGCATGTCATTTTAACTGAAGAATCCTCTTCAATTTGGCAACTTTGAACATCTGTACCCAGAAACAAAAGCCAGTCCAGAACAAGCCATTAGATTGCATTAATCAACCCTAGTCCACAGTGTGGATCATCTTCTCTTCATTTGGTTGGGTTCTGGTCAGTTCATTCCCAGCTACCTGTGTCTACGCTCAAATGGGTAACAGCTGCAAGCTCAGGAGCCCATATTTCTCCCTGCGTTCCAGACCTGTTGGTCTCCTCACTCAGCCCTAATCCCACTATGGGGCCAAGTCAACAAACCAGGGGTCCTCACAATTCCTGGTTTCTCAAGTTAACAAACCTTCCGTCCTCATCCACACAATGCATGCTAGGTGGGCAGTGCTGTAGGAATACATCCAATTTCAGCCTGTGTTTCTATGGTATTTCTTCAACTTCTATGGATCCAGGTGATCACCATGAGTGAGCATACTCCAACCTCGTATCTTGGAAGTGGGCTCTAATAAATACCAACTTTACCCACCCTCAGTCTCTTCCTTTCCTTTTTCCTTCTTTCATTACCTGCTAGCCCTTCTTTCAAATGTATATCTCTACAGTCAAAGTTCAGATGTGAGTCCATTGATTTATTCAAATGCAAAGATTTTCAGAGTACTGGTGGGACTCAATCTTTCCCCATGAGCAAATACTAACAGCCTCTACCAGATTCTACTTTTGACAAGCTTGTCTCCTGGGTGAATCTTCCCTTTCAATACTTTAATACTAACCAAAGATGAAATTACATGCTTTCTAATTCTCCAATATCCAGTGTTCATTTATATTGTATGGGCATTTGCTTTTGGTTTTTCTTATCCCTTTCAGGTTTTGGTTTTTGTTTGTTGGTTGGATATTGTATGTAACCATTCTTGCACGTTGTGCTTTATCCATGTACACTGTGATCCACACAATCCCTCATGTGAACTGCCTTCCTATAAATTAACTGCCACCTATCCATGTCTATTATCACATAGTTACTTTTTTAAGAAAAGATAATTTGAGGGAACATTTACAAAGCTAATTAATTTTACATCCAAACATTTTCTTCTAAAACAATTTTAATACTCATAATGTAATCACATCTTTCCCATTCACAGTGGATGATTTTAACAAACACATTTGTTCTTAGAGTTTCATTGTTAGACACCATTCAGTATACTCCAACTCACAACAACTCCATGTACTATCAGATTGAAACCGTGCCCAAACTTGTCATCCTTACAATCTTTACTGTGCTTAGTCCGTTGCTGTAGTAACCATGTCAGTCCATCTCATCAATGGCCTTGCTCTTCTTCACTGACCTTCTACTTTTCCATGAATGGTATGCATCTCCAAGGACTGACCTCTCTTGACAACATTCCCAAAATATTTGAAATGAAGTCTCACCATTCTTCATCTTTGCATTTAAGGTGCACCCTGACTTCATTCCTTCCAAGACACATTTGTTTGGTTTTTATGGCAGTTCATGGTATATTCAATACTCTTTCCAACACACAAATTCGAAGATGTCAATTCTTCAGGCTTCCTTATTTCTTGTTCAACTTTCACATGCTTATGAAGCAGTTGAGACTACCATGGCTTGGGTGGATTGAAAGGGGTGACCTTAGTTCCACCAAGAAAGAATCACCAGGAGTGGGTTTTATGTTTGGACCCAGTTTCCTGTGTTAGGAAGCTCCTTCGCACTGGTGAAGGTCATGATACATTCAGACCTCAAAGCCTTCTCTTAGAGCTGGCACTCTGAACATGGACTTCTCATCTCCTAAATGGAAACATTTACATTTCAGAAGCACTCTTTAAAGTTGGGGTATCTTAACTAGGGCATACTTTCAGAGAATCAGAAATATGTAATTATTTTATATGCAATTCAATGAGTTAAAAAAAATCTATATACTTGTATATCACACACGCCCATCAGGATCAACTTTTCAATCATCCTAGAAAAACCTCTGGGGAGCTCTTCATAGGGAGTTTGCTGATAACTCAAAGTAATGCCTGTTTGGCAGTTTGAATCCACCAGCTGCTCCAGTGAGAGAAAGATGGACAATCTCCTCCTGTCGATTTTTAGCCTCTAAAAACTTACTGGAGGGTCAGCTATGAACTAGTTCCAACTCAACAGCCTTGAATTTGGTTTGACTCTGATAAATGTCTCTAATCTAGAATCGTTGTGTTGGCTTGCCCATGGCAAACGCTATCTGATTTATTTTATCAATAGATTGAGTTTTCCTGGTATAGAAGCCTTTGAAATTATTAATGTATTCCTTTTATGTCTATATTTTTCTCTCTGCATATCTCCAAGGTATGCATAGTTTATTGCTTTTGTTCCTTAGTAGTATGGCATGGTTTGATGTGTAATTTGCTTATCCATTCTTCTATTATATATTTGTGCTATTCAAATTTGATATTATTTTGAATACCACTATTCTCTGAGCTATCTTGCTTAACACTTTTTACATGTATATGTTTGAATTTAATTTATTTTATTTTATTTTTTAGTAAATATCAAGACATGGAGTTGCTGGACCATAAGGTAGGTCTGTATTCAGTTTTATCAGAAATTACCAGACCATTTTCATTGTTGTTATACCATTTTATATTCCTATGAACAATGTATGAAACTTTGGTTTCTCTATTTATTCACTAGTGTTTCATGTTTGTAATGTTTTAAACTAAAGTCTGTTTAATGAATAGATTATGAAAATTTTATTTTCTTTTGGCTAATAAGACTGAGTATTTTTGCATGTACTCTTTGGCCAATTGCATATTATCCATTTTGAGGTGTCTATTCAAGATTGTTAACCTTTTTTTTGGCTCAGAGGACAACATGAGAAACTGTAGATTTTTACTTATTTTTACTTGGTTCATTTTTATTTGTTTTTGTGAGTATATTCTTTATTTTCATATTACTACAGAGGAAAATTTGTCCAATTTTCTTGAAATATCTTTGTCTTGTTTTAATATAGAAGTAATGCTAGCTTAAAATGTCAATGTATTTTTAAAATTTTTTTAAAAATTGTGATTTTAACAAAAGTTTACAGAAAAGTTGGATTTTCATTCTTTCATTATTACACATTTTCCTCCCTTCCTCTCCCATTCCCTTCCCCCAATTTGCTTTCTTTTTTTTTTAAAAAAAATTATTCATTGTTATACAATTTTCTCCCTCCCCTACCCTGAGCCCGCTTTTCAATGAACCTCTTATTTTGGACTGTTGTCGTACATATAATGCCTAATCATATGTTTCTTTTAAACAGTTCTTCCCTTCATCTGTTCCAATGCAGAATCCATTATCTATCCACTCTTTTCCTAGTTTCCCCCAGCTCCCCATCTCAGTCTTACTTTATAACAATGATATATTATGTAGTATTTTTCCTTTTGTGACTGAAATATTTCACTCAGCATAATGTCCTCCAGGGTCACCCATGTTGTGTAATGTTTTACTAGTTCATTTTTTAGTGCTACATAGTATTCCATTGTGTGAATATATCATCGTTTTTCTATCCATTCATTTGTTGATGTGCACTTGTGTTGTTTCCATCTCTTTACTATTGTGAATAACAGCAATAAACATAGAAAGATATATATCTGTTTGAGTGGCAGCTCTGGTTTCTTTAGGATATATTCCTAGTAATGGATTTGCTGGACTAAGTAGTATTTCTAGTTCCAACTTTTTGAGAAAGCACCAGACCACCTGCCATAGTGATTGCACCATTTTACATTCCCACCAACAGTGTTTAAGAGTTCCAATATCTCTACAACCTCACCAGCATCTGTTGTTTGCTGCTCTGTTGACTTTGCTGTTGTTATTGGGGTGAGATTATATCTCATAATTGTTTTCATTTGCATCTATCTGATAGCTAGGGATTTTGAACATTTCTTCATCTATTTGTTTGCCATCTGAATACATTATTTAGTGAAGTGTCTATTCATATCCTGCTCCCATTTCTATATATCTTTGGATCAGGGAAAGTTGTTTTGTTTTTCAAGTTGCCGTTTAAGCAAACATTTATAGACCAAATTGAGTTTTTTATTCAACCATTCATATCTTGTTGTTATGTGCCATTGAGCCACGTGCAACCCATAGCAACCCTATGTACAGCAGTTCTGAATCTTGCCCTGTCTTGAGCCAGTCTCACTGATTCTGACGCCAATCCCCATTACCCCAGTTACTGTATCAATCCATCTCTTCTGGTGTCTTCCTGGAGTCTCCTGTGCTGTCCCTCCATCCTCCTGAGTATATTGTCCTTCTCCCAAGACTGGTCCTTCCTGACCTCATGCCCAAAGTATGTGAGATGGAGCTTCAAAATCCTAGCCTCCAAGAAGAAACTTAGTTTCACCCTCTCTAAGACAGACCGATTTGGTTTTTTGATGGTCCATGATATGTTCAATACTCTTCTCCAGCACCACAATTCAAAGGCATCAATTCTGTCATTTTTAGTCATTGTCCAGACCATTGGTATACATTTTTTTAAAATGACATAAGCATACTTTGTATTACTTTTTTATTTTCTCTTCCATACCTTGGTCTCGTTGTCAGGAAGAAGTAGTATTTGCAAACGTACATGATGCTTAGAATGTTGGAGAGTTAGTGAAGGAGAGGAAGATCACTAAGGAGTTGAATTGACAGTGCTTTCTACAATGCTTTCTCTAGTAGGACAGAAATTGTGAGGATCACGTAGAGCCAAGCAATGTTTCTAGCTGTTGTGCATAGAGTTTCTATGTATCTCTCTCTCTCTCTCTCTCACACACACACACACACACACACACACACATTAACATACACACAGAGATGTGTTGGCACAGTGTGTGTTGCCTTTGTAACCAAAAGTCAGAAGTTACAGTCTATTAGGGGAAAGACCTCAATCTTTGCTAGTATATTTGGAGGATAACTGGCTGGCCATCTGACTGGAAGATATCAGTGTTGTTTTCATTCTCAAGTAAAATGATCTAACAGAATATGAAAATTACCGAACAGTGTCATAAATACCACATACAAGCAAAATACTGCTGAGGATCACTAAAAAATGGCTGTAACAGTTTATAGAGAACTGGCAGACTCATTGCTGATGTCAGATGTATCCTGGCTAAAAGCAAAGCACACCAGAACAATATCTATTTGTGCTTTATTGACTATGTGAAGACTTTTCACCGTGGGGATCATAACAAATTATGGCTAACAGTGAGAAGAATGGGGATTCAAGAACCCTTCATTTTGTTCATGTGAAACTATACCTAGACCAAAAGGCCACTGTACAAACAGAGCAAGAGGAAACTATATGGTTTAAAATCAGGAAAGGAGTGCCTGAGGGTTACAGCATTTCTTCATACCTATTTGATCTGTATGTTGAGCAAATTATTCAAGAAGCTGCCCTCTAAGAAGAATGTGGCATCAGGATTGGAGGAAGACTCATCAAAACCCTTTGTTATGATGACATAACCTTGCTTGCTGAAAGTGAAGAGGATTTCCAGCACTTGCTGCAGAAGATTAAACATTGAAACTTTCAATATGATTGTATCTGAATGCAAAGAAAACAAAAATACTCACCACTGGGCTGATAGGCAACATCATGATAGATAAAGAATTCAGACTGTCAATTATTTCATCTTACTTGGATTCACAATTAATACACTTTGGTATCAATAGTCAGGAGATCAGGATACATAGTGCACTGGGAAAGTTTGCAGTCAGGGACCTCTAAATTACTGAACAATAATGTCAGTTTGAGGACTAAACTGCACATGATTCAGGCCATCATCTTTTCAGTCACTTACTATGCATCTGAGAGGTGGACAGTGATGACAGAAGAAGAATTGATGTCTTTGAGCTGTGATGTTAGAGAATAGTAATGAGTATCTCATGCACTGCCAAAACAACAAACAGCCATATCTTGTAGAATGTGAAGCCAGAGTGTGCTCCTTAGAGGCAAAAATGATGAAGCTTTGTCTCGTATACTTTGGATACGCTGGTAGGAGATGTCATTCTTTGGAAAGGGACATCATGCTTGGGAAGGTGGAGGGACAGCGAAAGAGAGGAAGACCCTCAACCAAGCTTATTGACACAGTAACTATATCAATGGGATCAAGTGTGTTAGAAACTATGAGGATGCTATAGGATAGGGCACAGTTCAGATCTGTTGTTTATATCTTCACTGTGAGTCAGACTTGACTCAGTGGCACCTAACAGCAACAACAACAGGAGAAAGGTGAGAAATCTTCGTAAAGATTTACAGCCTCAGATACATGACGGTAAGTAACTATGAGTAAGAATTGACTCAACAGTAGATAAGCGTTTTGTTTTGAGTATATCTCTAAGTAGGTTAGAATAACCTCATTGCTGACCTCCACTGCTTGTACAGAGACTGTACACTGAATGGGAAATGATTGTCCATCTTCCTTCTGCAGAACAGCTGGTGGATCTCAGCTCCCTGCCTTGGGTTGGTAACACAACTCTTTACCCATTAGATTACCAGAACTCTCTGTAGAAATAGATATAGATTTAAATACATTCACATTTATAGCTATATTAATAGAAAGATATTAATATAGTGTGTATATATATATATATATATATATATATATATAATTGTTGTTGTTGTGGTTCACTTACTTATTTAGAACCCTTCCATCATTTCCAACTCTTCAAAGGTTTCTGAAGATTTAATCCTTAACAGAGAGGAGACTGCCTATCTTTTTCCCTTGGAGTCTTTTGTGAATTTGAACCATCATAAACTAGTAGCCTTTGAGTTAGCAGTGCAACTTACTTTGGACTACATAACCAGAGCCTCCATTTTTTTCTAAATTCTGTGTTAAAAGAAAATCACATTCAGGGTATTAAAATTATTTATGTATTCTTCTGTTAGTTTGGGATATTTTTTAATTGTTTTTTAGTTTCAGAAGATTTGTTTAAGATTGTTTTATTTTTTTAAATTTTTAAAAAATTTTATTATTTTGTGTGTGTACCATCAAATCAGATCTGACTGGTACAGGAGGAGATTGCCCCTCCTTCTCCAGCAGAGCATCTGATGGATTTGAACTGCGTACCTCTGGGATTACAGTGTAGCTTCTTGCCACTAGGCTACCAGAGCTCCCTTGTTTTTAAGTGCCATCTAGTCAACTCTAATTTATAGGGACCCTATGTATAACAGAGTGAAACCTTGTCTGATCCTGTGCCATCCTCACAATCTCTGCTGTGTTTAAAGCTCATGGTTGCAGTCACTGAGACATTGCATTTCATTGAGGGTCCTTCTCTCCTTCTGACTCTCCAGGTGTCCCCTTTCAAAGACAGATTGCTCTTGATCATATGTGAATGTGTCAGATTTAATAGCTGCTTGCAGCTGGTTTCTCCTCCTTTTGAATCATTTCACATCAGCAAAGAAAGGTCCTTCATTGCCTGAAAGCTTTACTCTAACTACACGATTATGATGGGCTCTACTTTGAGGACATCCGGTGCCACGTCCGTAGATAGTTGTGCTGCTAACCAAAGCCTCTGACAGTCTCAATCCATCAGTTTTTCCATTAGAGAAAGATTGGCAATCTCCTCCTGTGCAATTTACAGCATGGCAAACCACCTGGTGGGTCAGGAATTAATTGATACTGATTTGGTGGCAGTGAAAGAGAGATCTGAGGAGGCAGGCCTTTTTCAGTTCTCTTTTGAATGCTTTACAACCTTGGTTTTAATCTTCTGGTGCCACTATATCAGAGAATGCTCCACTGCTATTTGTGGCATTTTGAAGGTGCTCTTTTTGAAGAGTGGTATAAAAAGAACGGTAACAGCCATATCTGATCACTATTCACTTCTCAAAGGAGAACAGTCCTCATTAGTATCATTCATATTATAAAGCCAATTCTCATTAGGGTAGACATAGCCTCCACACTCCTGCAACTGCTTCTGCTAATTCTGACTTCAATTGGGCAGCTCTACTATTAGTTCTGAAATCCATTGGAATGGCCACACAGATCTCATAGAACCATTCTCATGGTAATGAGGTTTACAAGAGAAGTTAACAGATTATGAATTCAGGCTGGCAACAGGACACACTTCCTCAGTCAGGAAAGCTTCTCAAGCATGCTCACAGACCCTTTAACCTTCCACCTCATGGCTTAGGTCAGTATTACAAAGTTTTATTAGTCTTGCTAATTATAGAGTCTCCTCCCATTCCTGCAGCAAGCTTGGACAAAGGTCCCTGGCTCCATGCGGGAGCAATCTCAAATCAGCTCTACCTCATTTAAGTGTCTGGTTATCCATTGAGACTGCTGTTGTTCTCATGTAGGTACCAGGCTGAGTGGTGCAGGAATCTCTGGTCACAGAGTTATACATGCTGCATTTTCTGCTTTTTCATAGTAAAGTTCTCTTCTTCTACTGATAATCCTGCTCAATTTAAACTTGGTGGAGTAGGAAAATGGATCTATCCCATAATAATTCATTTATATACCCCCTGTTCCAGGTATCCACCCCATCAAGTGGACCAAGTCAAAGATGATGGCTAGGGAAGCTATTTTGAACAATGAGTTCTTGACAGCACAAGTGGATATCCACCACACTTCTTTGTCTTAGTCTGAAAGCACCACTGAAACTGTGGGTGATGCTACTGGTATTTGAAATGTTGGTGGCGTACCTCCCAGTATCATAGCAACATGACAGATGAGCCGTGGATCTTTCTTTTAGAAGATATAGGATTTTTTAAGTTAGAGATTTAAGTCTGATGTAATCTCAGTCATGTCATTTTGAGTCTTGTCAATCTAGGTTGCCCTTCACAAGTGTTTATTATTAGACATCATCAAATGTATTTCAACTCATGGTAACTCTACATGACAAAGTATTACATGGCCACAAGGTAGAACGGCTCCATACAGTTTTCTAGGTTGTAATCTTTATGAGAACATATTTCCACACCTTTATCCCACAGAACCACTAGATAGATTTGAGTCTTCTATATATTTTCAACGTTTAGGATTCTGCAAAGGTGTGTTTTCTGGCTGGGGGTTGAAACTAGGGTGTGGCTTTGCTCGCAACAGGGTGTGAGCTGATTGGATTTGGCCTTGCATTTAAAAAAGGCTTCTGGTTTTTGTGAATCTCCCAGATAAAACAGGCTTGGAAGCAGGTGTGGCATCCAATTTTTAAAAAAAATTTAAAAAAAAGCTTACCTCCAGAAACTCTATGAACATGGAGAAAAGATGAAAGTTTTGTTTTCAGGACTTTCATTCATAGGGCCACTATGGGTCATTTACGACTCTACGACACTTAACAACAACAACATCTTCAGGTCAGGTATCTTGGTGGTGCAGTAGTTAAGCTCCCAACTCTTCAATGAAAGGTTGAAGGTTCAAATCTGCTTAGTCTTACTGTATGTAAGGAAATGTGTTTTCTCCAGAGACCTTCCTGACATCTTAGAAAGATTGCATTAGACTATTCAGAATAACCTACTGTTCTGGAAAGACTGCATCAAATCTTTAATAAAGTTGCTGTAGTTAGTGGTGGTGGTGATTGTGTTATGTCTCCTCAAGTTGGAACAGACTCACAGCTGACCTTCCAGTGGATTTTCAGAGGCAACGTCTTGGGGAAAGTGCAGCCAGAGTATTCTTTGGAGGCAAGGATGGTAAAGTTTTGTCTCATACTTTGTACATGTTGCTAGAAAAGGCCATTCCTAGGAAAGGGACATCGTGCTTGAAAAGACTGAGAGTCAGTGAAAGAGAGGAAGACACTCTAAAGAGACTGTTGACACAGTAAGTGCAGCAATGGGCTCAAGTCTATGAGAGATGATGAGGGTTGCACAGAACAGGACAGAATTCAGATGTGCTGTTTATATGGTGGCTATGAGTTGGACTACAATCAAATACCTGTCTTTCTTTTGTGTATTAACTAGTGCAGCACAGTTCCTTATCACTAAGCCACCAGAGCTCCTTCTAATAGAGTTACACAGAGATAAAGGAAAATAAACGTGTTGCCATTAAATGGGTTCTGATGCATAATAACCTTGCAGGACAGAGCAGAACTGCCCCGTCAGGTTTCCAAGGCTGAAAATGTACAGAAGCTGAGGGCTGCACCTTTCTCCTGAAGAGAAATGGATAGACTCAAAACCAGACTGTTAGTTTAGTAGTCGGGTGCTTTGACTCCTTTGCCACTAGGATTTCTTTGTAAGGAACAAAGGAGAGCTGAGGTCAACGAGGTCTTCCCAAATCTGTGTGGTTGCTTGGAGCACATCTGTTGGCTGGCCAACCACTGCTTGTGTGATTACTTCTCAACATTTTCAATTTTTAGTTTACTTAACGAAAAGTTAGCTTAATTTCTTAAAGCCCCTGAACTCTGATTACTTAAATGAAAGTAAGTGGCTTCAATATCGACAAGCTCATTATATGCTACACCAAATCCATTAATAAATTAAGCATAATTCGGTTTGCTTCTGCATAATGGAGTTTTTGCTGGAGGGGCTATAATTGGAAAAACACTAGCAATTGCTTGCTATTTAAACTAGTGATTTATACAGATTTTTGAAAAATGTGTCTAATAGGAAACCAATTAGCATTAGTTGGGAGTTTTATTTCTCAATTCATTTTTGGACTCAAATCGTTAAGCAGCTACCTGAAATAGTTGCTAAAGAACTAAAATAAGGTGAGTGTATAAGCTATTAATTGAGTTATCAACTCACAGGACACAAACTCTTCAGTTTACATATGTTTAGGAATTTTTTTTCAGGAAAACAATTTCCTTGGGATGGAAAGGAGGAGATCTGGGGGGCACTCACACAAGCTTTGGGAATTATTTTAATCCCCTGATATATTAAACTCTGATATAAGCTTTTAAAGTAAATGTAAAAGTCCAAAGCTTTCTAATTAAGCATTTAGAGTAGGGAGTTGCAATGAGGGATGGTTCTCGCAATGTCTGAAGACAGGTTGGGTTGTCATAAATGGAAGTGGCATTTTCTAGAAGCTGGTGCCAGAACAATGCAGAGATTTAGTGAGGCCAGGCCATTTTCGTCACAAGCGCTGGTGTCCTGCAATGAAGGGCATGTTTCCATGAGAATCGTTCTCTGTCAGCTCTTTGCATTGTTGGTTGAGCTGCTGTAGTGCTGTTGTCAGTATTTTATCAAAAGTCAGAGAGATCTCATGACTGGCATTTTGCCTTTTAAAAACCATCCTCTTTGCTGCTATAGAGAATTGGAACCTCGAAGGTAGCAGAGAATGACTGGTGGCCTTCTAATCTTACTTATGAATCCTTCAGAAAGGAATATTGAACTCTAATTAAAGCTAGAAAATTACTGCTGGAATAAATTGATAAAGGTCAGTTTCTTTGCAAAGGACTCTATGTCTCGCTGTGCGTCTCTGTTATCGCTATTATAAAGAAGGCAGCATTCAACTTCTTTGTAAGAATATGTGAAGATAACTATGTGTTATATTAGTTCTTGCTTTGGGTATTGAAATTTCAATTAAACTTTTCTAATCTTGCTTTTTCTGCTCTTGGTATGTTTCTCATTCTGAGGGTAAGAGTAACTGCTTGTGTTAGAAATTACTATACTGTTTAATTTTTTCCTCCCTTAGGAACAATTTATATATTTTTTGCTACAATATGGAAGAAAATGGAAATGGTATTTTATAAAAAAATCAGAGAGATCTCCAGACCAGAATTTCTCCTTTTAAAAACAATCTTCTTTGCTGCTATAAAGAATTGGGTTTTCTAACAAAAGAAAGAAAAATATTTCCAAAAGTATAGGAAAACTAAGGAAAAAATTACCTATTTTGGATTAGAAAATTGAATATTGACTAGAACATTGTGATAATAAAAAAAATAAGCAAATAACAAAAATGAGAGGGTTAGGAAGGGGGAAGGGAAACCATCTTTATTTGGTATTTTAAAACAATGCATGGATATCTAAGTGTTTAATAACGCTTAATCTGTGTGTGTGTTCATAAGTTACAAATGGAGAATTGAAGGCCATGGGAAAAGCTGCCTGTTGATTTTGAAACAAAAGTAGGTGTTGCTTGCCAGCTCTGAATAACCTCTCTCTGTCAGAAGGCTCTGCTGACCGTCTTTTTGGGGTTACATTATGTGACCAAGGAGTGGTCACATGCCAACTTAGTGCAATGTATTCACTCATATTTTGAGACTTCTGAATACAATTTGAAATCTATTAATTTAAAATATTAAAATAAGTAAAAATATTCTAATCTTTCCAACTAAGCATTGGCCTCTGCTGGCACTGATTCTGGCATTGTGTAAGTGAGCCAAGCTCAGGTTATTACATGGGGTAGTGTTATTATTAGGCCAGAGTGCAAGAATTGAGTATAGATAGAAACCATTGATGCTGCTTAATATTCCCACAACAAAGTTTTAACTCACTTCAAGTTTTTGTGGTGCAATGAGCTAGAGACTAGTATTCTGTAATTTAGATAAATATGATTCAGGGATTTAAGTATTGGACTCTAATTTAGAGAAATATAATAGAAAAGTGACTCAAAGCTAAAACTTGACCTCAGGAAATACTAACTTAAACAACAATATGGTGCCTTCTTTAGCCATCAGAATGCAAAGATTGAAAGAAATGGCAAAATCTGATTCTAGTGAAAACAGCAGGAAGCCAATACATTCATATGTTGTTGGTAGGGTAATCTAGCAATATGATTTTAAGTACAAAAACTAACGCTCCTTTCACTTATCAGTTCCCCTATTTGAAAATAGAGCTATACAAATATATATCATTTTTTATGTGCTTAGAAACACTGGAGAATATCCTGAGTATTCATTAATAGAGGGATGATTTGTGAGGCATCTATAGTACAGAATATCATGCAGTTAGGAAAAAAATAGTAAGATCTGTATCTAATGATTATGAAGAATAGCCATTGTATTTTATTAGGGAGAATGATCCATTTCACAGTAATATGTGTGTTATGAACTCATTATTTTTTATAAAATAAATAGCCAACACACACACACACACACACACACACACACACACACACACACACACATAAATATGTATTTGTATATCTGTAATGAGCACGTGGAGGAATATTTAGCAGATGTTTAACTTGGCATTATCAGTAGGAGAAATGAGAGTGAAGATGCATGGGGGTTAATTTTTAACATTTTTCCATTTCTCACTTGTCCATTTCTAATTTCACTTTTTACATTGAGGATGTATGTTGTGGTGGTATTGTTGTTGTGTACTGTTGAGTTGGAACTGACCCATAGCTGACCCTCCAGTAGGTTGTCAGAGGCAGTGTTCGCATGGGAGGAGATTGCACAGAAGCAGCATAATGCAGAAAACCCTTAAGAAAAATTCCTACCCTACCCCAGAGCCCGATTTGGGTGTTTAGTATCATTGTCTTGTGATCTTGGGAATGTGTACTAGTGACCAGAAGAACTTCTTTCTGTTGGTTAATATTGAAATGTACAGTGTTATACAGCTGGTTTCTGTATATTACTTTTCTGTTTGTATGGCATGTATTTTAATCTGTCATTTATAATGTAACTGTATAATAAGATTCCCGTGCCGTAAGATTGCATATGTCATATCATGTAATGATGCATCCAACGTAGAGGAGCAGTCAGGAACTGCAGAGCTGTGCCCTGACATGGGCCCTCTTGCTGTGCACCCGGGGTTGCCAAGGGATCTGTTGAGGAAAGGGCATGGTTGTTTTCCTTGATGTCAACTGTAAAGGTTAGGAATCTTTCCTGAATCTTTTATTATCTCTACGTTATGGATGGTCTTAGTGTCTCGGTAACATAGAAGTCGTTGAAGGTGTAACTTGCTATGTTTACAATTGGAGAACAGTGATGAAATTATTATCTTTTCTTGAGCATGAGATGTGAACACTTTGATGGTTAAATTATGGCTTAATTATGGCATTGACCATTTTGTGCAGAGCCAAAGACTAATGGGATTATTTTAAACCAGAACCTTCTGCAGACTTTAATTATGATGATTACAGAAGCCAGAACAGGAAAGCATTAATTAAACTTTCCACTTTGCTCCTGCTTCCTTAAGGATCAGCCCACGTTGTTGATGTTGTTAGTTAATGTTGAGTTGCCAACCTTATGCACATCATAAGGAAACATCACCTCCTCCTGTATCATCTTCATAAACTGTTCAAGGCTGTTGTGACCACCATGTCAATACATCTCACTGAGGGTTTGTTTATCCCTCAGCTGACCCTCCATTCCCCATGATGTCCTCCTCTAAGCATTGGCTTCTCCCTATCATACTTCCAAAATAAGCAAGTTGATATCTAAGGTGATATTCAGTGATCCATGGAGTTTTTGCTAGCTAATATTTAGAAGCAGATCTCCAAAGAGAGATCCTTTCTAAGTCTTTCTTCCCAGTCTTCCTTAGTCTGGAAAAGTGCACCACTGGGGACTCGGGCTGGTATTTTAAATACTAGTGGTAGAAATTCCAAGCATCATACTATCTCCTAATGCTATGATGTGATAGCAGCCAGCATTACTGAATGCACATTCTGTTTTTTACTTTAATTCTAATTTTTTATGAATTTTTTATTTTAATGACAACTTATGTATGTGTGCATTATTTTTATTTTATCCTCATTTTATATATATATAAACAAAAACAGAGATCTTCAAGCAACTTGCCCAGGCACAGAGCTATGATGTCACAAAGCCAGAAGACTAGATAAAGAAAACCTGGCGCTGTGAAAGTACAGTGGAAATTCAAGACCATTACCGTGTTTTTTAAACAAATGATGTCTTATTAACTTCTTTTGTATGTGAATTTCTTAAGCTAGCACGTTCTTATTCAGAAAATAAAATTTAAAAAAGATTGATTTTACAATATGTAGCATCCACTGTGGATGTAAGAGAGCTTGGGTAGCATCTCTATCTTGTGGTACTGATAACCTAGGGGTGGGCAGTTAAGACCCATCAGCTGCTTCAAGGGAGAAAGAAGGGTGGTCTCCTCCCTGTAAAACTGATCATGATTTTAAATACTAGTGTTCACTTTGACAAAGTAAATAAATAACCAATAGGATTCTTCAGTTATTCTTCTTCTTTAGAATGGCTCCACACATATTCATATACACATTCATTTGATTTGGAGGTCTATTTGTATGCAAATATATTCTCTTGCATGTAAAACCATTGTAAGTATAAGTCCTTTGTACCATAATCCAGCTTTTCTGTCGTGGGGATCTGTGTCTATATTTATAATGAATGTAGTGCTATGGCCATTTAATTTTTACATGTTTTTTGTTCAGCAGAATTGTGACACCAAAACATCACAGAATGTGGGTCATTAGATGAATAAAAATAAGTAGTTTGAGGGTGTTTTGTCACATTTGAAGTTTTATTCTTTCTCTGACCGGAGGAGTGTTATATTGAAATGTACATGTTTTGCAGATTTTCAGTCTTTGCAATTTCAGGCAACTTGTTTGGTTTTTTGTTTTTTCTTATATAATTTCTATTTCCACATATAGTCCTTCAGTCATAAAGCCTATGACTAGATGACTGGCAATGGGGGGTAAATTTTATATCTGAGTTTTCTTGCCCCTAGTGAATATTTTTTCCTTTCTGTCTTTATTGCTTAAATTTTTCACAAAATACATAGAACACATGTTCCAAAGTGAAAACGCTGGGGAAAGTCCATTTTTAAGAGACTGACTCCCCCCACTTTTTTTCCTGCTCCAAGGAAAATTCAAAACATGAAAAACTGTAACAAGTTATTCACTGGCTTTGATGAACAAACATTTGTACTGACAAGGTGAAAAAATATCTAAGTGTGAAGATCTTTGAGCAAGAAGATTCTGACAGTTGAGGTTGTCTGAGCTGGTAATAAACCACAGGGGTAGAGGAAGGTGTTGGAGTCTCTCTGTCCTAGAGATGATGGTGACAGAGCAGATAGCTCAGGGGTCAGCTGCCCCAAAGGATAATCCTTCACTGTGGCACCTAGCATGATGGAAGATGGTGGAGTGGTTATCTGTAAGTCCTAAGTGCTTTCCTGGAAATACAATCAAATAGCATAACGAGCCTGAGGAGAAATTAATACAAATACGTGAATTGATAGAACATGAAGATCTCCTTAAATGGGGGTGATGTAACTTATCCAGTTGAGCCATTGTACTTCCTTTTATTTCATTTTACTGGTCTCTTGCTTACAAGGTATGGTCTTCTGTGGGTACTGCCAACAAAATCAGCTATTAAAAATCCTCCAGTGGAATCCAGTTCTACTGTGACACACAAGAAATCAGGGTGAGCCAGAACTGGTGTCATATTGACTGGTTTGTTTCGAGAGGGTGAAGAAGGTCCTCTGAATAAGACGCAGTCCTGGATGCCCTGGAACACATGATCAATCTCTTGTGAAAGTAAGAAATCCTAGAAATAAATCTAGGGCAAGTTGGATTAAAGTAGCAGCAACTATGTGAAAATCAAGACAAAAAAGAGGCATTGATTATAAATAGAGGTTTAAAAATATCTGTGAGGACTATGGTAGAGGTAGTTTGTGAGCAGGGCTCTGAAGAATAGATAGGACTTTACTAGGAAATGAAAGTAGAGAATGGGTTAGAGGGAAGAAAAGCTTGAGCAAGGCAAGAGAATACAAATTTTGCAAAGTGACTATTTTCGGTGTTGGACAAGGAAATCAGAGAGACTATGTTGTTAGGAGCCATCAAGTTGAACAGAGCTCATGGTGAACCCATGAACAACAGATCTGAACTCAACTCTGCCCTATCCTATGCCATCCTTAACATCTCTGACATCTTTGAGTCCGTTGCTTTACTCCGTGTCAATCCATCTGCGTGAGGGTCTTCTTTTCTTTCATTGATCCTTTACCTTTGCAAGCTTGATGTCCATCTTCAATTACTGCTCATAGTATTTGAGATGATGCTTTGCCATCTCTGACTTCAGGGTGCCCTCTGGCTATTTTCCCCAAGACTTATTTGTTGTTTTGGTAGTCCATGGGATATTCGGTGCTCTTCTCCAACATAACAGTTCAAACACATCATCAATTCTTCTTCTTCTACCATTCTTATTAATTGTCCAGCTCTCAGATGTATAATAAGTGATTGAAAAGACCATGGTCTGAATCAGGCACACTTTAGTCTTCAGATTAACATCATTGATTCTCAGTAATTTGGGGAGGTTCCTGACTACAGACTTTCTGAGTACAATATCTCTCTTGTTCTCCTGACTGCTGATATCAAGATTGTTGATTATGGATTCAAGTAAGATGCTAGAATTGACAATTTCTATCTTTTTTCTATCATGGTTTTGCCAGTTGGCCCCATGGTGAGGACTTTTGTTTTTTTTTTATGTTGAGATATAATATATATAGAAGAATGTGTTGTTGTTGTTATGTGCCATCGAGTCACTTGTGACTCATAGTGACCGTATGTACAAGAGCTCTAAATGCTCTTCTATCCTGTGCCAACCTAGCCATCTCAAATGCACTTATTCCCACCGCTCCAGTCACAGAATCGATCCATCTCATCGAGGGTCTTCCTCTCCTTCGCCGCCCACCCGCTCTGCCAAATATGATGTCCCTTTCCAAGGACCAGTCCCTCCTTGCAACATGTCCAAACCATGTCAGATGAAGCTTCAGAATCCTTGACTCCAAGGAGCATTCTGGCTTCACCCTCTCCGGGACAAACCTGTTTGTTCTCCTAGCAGTCCATGGTATATTCAAC
>NW_006399818.1:3869647-3882137 GCF_000299155.1 Elephantulus edwardii
ATCTATCTATCTATCTATCTATCTATCTATCTATCTATCTATCTATCCCTGGTATGAAACCTCAAAATTTAAGATCTAGTCTAACCTTCACTTCCAAAGTGGTAGGATCCTCACTTCTTAAGAGAGTTAATTCTCTGTTCTCTGTGATTTTGGAGCACTGAGATACACAATTGTATTTAAGCATTAGCCCTGGTTGCATAGTAGTTAAGTATTTGGTTACTAACCCTAAAGTTTCATTATTTGAAACTACTAGCTACTCCGTGGAAGAAAGATGTAGCAGTCTAGCTCTATAAAGACTGATGTTGTTGTTGTTAAGTGCCGTCGTGTTGCAGGTGACTCATAGTGACCCTAAGAAGGAGAGTCCTCAACGCTTGGTGCCTTTCATCCTCTCTCCAGGTTCATAGGGTTTCTGGAGGCAAGCTATTATGGAAGTGGATGCCACTCATCCTTCCAAGCTTGTTTTAATAGGGGAGCTCCACCCCACTCTCTGTCCACATTGGGTAACCAGCCATTAACACATTTGACACATCAGTGTCATAGTGTAAAGACTACACTATAAAGACTACACTATAAAGACTACACTATACGGCCATTCTACCCTGTCTTACTAGACCGATAGGCAACATCATGGTGGATGGAGGAGAGGTTGAAACTGTCAACAACTTCATCTCACTTAGATCCACAATTGATACCCTTGTACCAGCACTCAGGAGATCAGGAGACATGTTGCACTGGGAAAGCCTGCAGTTAGGGACTTCTCCAAATTATTGAGGGGTAATGATTCATGCCATGGTCTTTCTGATCACTTACTGTGTATTTGAAAGCTAGACAATGTGATGATGGAAAAAGAGTTGATACCTTTGAGTTCTGGTGTTGGAGGAGAGCACTGACTATCCGATGTACTGCCACGAGAACAAATAAGTATGTCTTGGAGAGAGTACAGCTAAAGTGATGTGGGCAGGGGTTTAGGCGTGTTGCTGAGAAGTGCTATTTCTTGGAGAGGGACATGATACTTGGAAGGGTGGAGGGTTGGAGAAGGAGGGGAAGACTCTCAACCAGGTAGATTGACACAGTGACTGCTGTAGTGGACTCCAGTGTGTCAGGAAGTGTGAAGATGGTACAGGATGGGACGGGGTTCA
This sequence comes from Elephantulus edwardii, assembly GCF_000299155.1. Classification (NCBI taxonomy): domain Eukaryota; kingdom Metazoa; phylum Chordata; class Mammalia; order Macroscelidea; family Macroscelididae; genus Elephantulus; species Elephantulus edwardii. The sequence continues at coordinate 3,870,787 of NW_006399818.1, forward strand.
GATCCACTGTTCCTAGGGTTGCTATGAGCTGTACTTGACTCAACCTAACAACAGCAACAATCCTAGAAGTGGTTGTATCTTCTTGCTCAACAGCAGTGGGATACAGAAAGAAACATCTTTGCATAAGCTGTTGCCATAGCGGACCCTTCAGCAGGTTTTTAGAGTAAATTGCATGGCAGGTGATTGGTTGCCCATCTTTCTCCTGTAGGACAGCTGGTGGATTTGAATCATGTCCCTTTGGATTTCCAGTGAAACTCCTTACCACCAGGGCTTCATAAAGAAATATTATTTTTATAAATAAATATCTAATTTTCTGTAACAGAAAAAAAATACATTTCATTCCAGTGTGGTTGTATTTTTATGTTTACTTTGACAGTTGTAGCTTTCATCCATTATAGAAGTAAATTTAATGAACCTCGCATTAGGCATTATAAGATTTCTAAGTAGTATGATGAACTACCTCTGAAAATCCACTGGAGGGTCAGCTACAGGTAGGTCCCAACTCCACCGTAAACAACACCACCAATAAGTGGTATGTGAAATAGAACATTACCTTGTGAACTGTTGTTGCAATGTACCATCAACTTGTTTCTGACTTGTTGCAAGCCTGTAGGTTAGAGTGGGAATTCCTAGGCTCTGGTCTTTATGGGACTGGATCTCCTGTAGAGCAGCTTGGGTTCCAACTGCCAACCTTTCAGTGTACACCTCAGCGGTTCGTTATGGTGCCGCCAAAGTTCAATTTCGTATCATGTGTATAATAGTAAGTATGGATTGAGAAACATTTGGTTGAAATGAGATTAGTACAATTCCCCATGTGTTGGGATAATTTGAAGGGAAACAAAACACTTCGGTATCTAACAGCAACACTCCCAATCATCGTCATTCTTGGCATTTTTAAAAAAGAGGTGATTAAAGGTGCTTTGGCTAGTCTGTCTTTGTCATTCTCTCCATCCTGGGCATTGGGCTGAAGTGGAGGCAGCCTCTGAATAAGGCAAAAACAAATCACGTCAGCATGATTGATTGAGGCTGCTCCTGGCTCACCCCAAGTGACTGCGTTGAGTAGAGGAGACATCCGTTCACCCTCCCAAAAGGGTGAGTGGTGGAATCATAAATATTGCACAAGAAAAGTGGGGTGGTATCTGCTCTCTTGTTTACTGAGAACAATGCCAGATTATGCTGTTCCTCCTCCAGACTCTTGTTCGCAGTTCTGACTTATCAAAGATTATTTACCTGCCTGTGGGAAGTATTGTTACTTCTTTCATTTTCCTTTGAGTTTTCATTTTGATTTTTGTTAACTGCATTTTCTCCAGAGTCTGAGCTGGTTTTTATTATGCATTTCGTGGGAGGCAAAAACCTGAAATCACATATTCTTGGTTATGGTTTTGAAGTTGCAGTGGTTTCTAAAGGGCAGAAACATTTTTAATGTGCTGGTATTTTGTGACTTGAGACCACGCTGGTTTTCTCTAACATCACCATCAAAAGACATCCAGATGTACTTTGCAATGGTGGTTGGACTCCTGTTACTGCTTGTTCACTTTCATAATACTTCCTCGCCTACAAGGTACTTTAACATACATAACCTCATATGACTATCCCCAAAGTCCTGGAAGAAAGAGAAGGAAATATGTTCTCTCCTCCCCACCCCCAACTCTTCAGTGAAAACCAAACTAAAGCCAAGAGAGGGCAGAGTACTTGCTTGAGTTCACACAGCTAGTTAGTGGCACAGTGGAGATTAGAATCCCTACCCTGACTACTACTTCAGTACTATTCCTTGGACAGAGACACATCACGTGTGGAAGGGTGGAGGGGATGTGAAAGAGAGGAAGATCTTCAACCAGATGGATTGGCACAGTGCCTGCAGCAGTGGGTTCAAATATGCCCTTGCTGGTGAGGATGGTACAGGTTAGGACAGGGTTCAGGGCTGCTGCTGATAGAGTCGTTACAAATTGTACTCGACTAGACGGCACCTAACAACAATGGCAGCACTTTAGTGCCATTCTTCCCTACTTCCATCACACAGAAAACGGATTTTGTACGCAAGATGTTTTGTGTCTTTTCACCTATTAATCACAGTGTGTAGATGAAGCATTCAAAAGTCAAGATAGAAAATCTTGCATGGCAGGAGATCGTATTTACACTCTCCCACCATGTTTGCAGGAAGAAAAACCAAGACCAAAAGCGTGAGTGATTTGCTCTGGGCCTGAGACGAGTCACCAAGGGAAAGACTGACAAGGCATTGCGATTTTTTCCAGGCTCAGCTCAGTTGGGTCAGTGCTGCAGTTGAAGTCTCTCTCCCCTTAATCCAAATAATGACACTGCAGAGGTGACAGTGTGCTTGTAATCATGTGGCGTGTCTGTGTGTGAGCTGGGCTGTTCTTTCGCCTGCTGTCATTGTTGTACTGGAGATGCAGCTACCCTGCTTAGCTGCGGATTCCAGCCTTTGGTAAAAGTCCTGTATCTCTGAGTTAAGGCAGGGTCAGCTTGCACTCCGTGGGTGGGTTGTTTCCAGGTTCCAGTTTGTAAGCTCTAGCAATTAGTTCTTTTTTAAAAAAAAATGTATTTTTTATTATTACTTGTTTGGTTTGGGTTTTTAAATGCCAAAATTAAATTCCGGGAGTTATTTTGAAATGTAACTTAATGAGGTTTCTACAGTAGCTAAATGTTAAAATGATACAAACATGAGACTAACTTTATTTTTAATATTTCCTCCAGTCCAAGAAATTTATAACAAAACAGCTTATGTTTCTGTTTTGTTGCTCTCAAGTTTTTTCTTCCCCCCCTTCTCTGCCTCTTTTAAACTGAAAAAAAGGAAGAAGACATAATATCGAGAGCAATAAAAATGTAGAACATTATTCATAAAGCATCTATTTGAGTTTTCTTCTGCCTTAGTGATTATAGACGTGCATCTGTCATCATTTACATTTAGAGAAGTTGTTGGGTTGCTTCAAGGAGTCAGCCTTTAGGAGCAGGACTGGAGTTTACCATGTGCACCCTGGAAGAAGCAGGACATGAGTCATGCTGGTGGGTATTTATTTCTGAGTGGGATTTTTCTGTACCTGGTATTAAAGGGAATGCATCCCAGGTCACAAATGGAACTTGAAGGACAAAGAAGCAGTAGAGAGATCTGTTCTTAGGGACAGCAAGGATAAGTAAGCCTAAAGTTGGTTTGGATGGATTATTCATCCCTCCAATTATCCCACCCATAATGACAAACAGAAACCAGTGCACTGGGGCTGGATGCTTACAACCTTAGGGGCACTGCAGAGTCAGGCTTCCCTGGAGAGGTCAGACTCATCCAAATGATGCTGCCGGACCTCTTAGGGGAGATGCTGTGATTCAGACTAGCATAGTGTACTTGAGCATGAGAGGGCTCATGAAGATGGCACGTGGTAGGACAAAGTTCAGGTCTATTGCTCTAGGTTGCTAGGAGTTCCAGCTGACTTGATGGAGCCTAACAACATTTCCAGGTTAGGGGCTGCTCCACAACCCCTGGGACCTGACAGCCAAGAAGCTTTTCTTTCCTGCTTTAAAAATCACATTTCCTCTGAGTTTTCGGTTTGGGTTGTATTTGGGCTCTTTGAATAAGTTGTAGGAAATGTGTCACACTCGGTGTCTGTATCATTTATGTTCATAATGGCTTCTCTTTCACATCTAAGTCAGTGAAAGAGTTGACTGAGGTCATGAAAAAGGGAATCAGACAATTTTTGATATTACAGGCAATCCCATCTCTCCATTTTTAAATTCACTCAGTTGTTCAATAAAATACTCACTGGGTGTTGACTGTGTGGCCATCAATCAGTGTCTTCTGCATCATATTGAAACAGTGAATTATAATATTATAATTGTGACAATAATAATAGCAATTATTTCTGTGGTGTTTGCTAAGGACATGCATAGTGTTTATATCTTCACTTACAACAAGCCTATGGAGTTGTTTTGATTATCCTATTAACAAATAAGGGAACTGGGATATAAAGAACTTGTCTACCATAAGAAACTCACCCCAAGTCAAACCCAAGCAAATTCGATTTGAAAGATAACTCTCATTATCTTTGACATGAGAGTTGTCATATGGACTTTATTCAAAAAGATAATAGAAGTGTAATGACATTCTAGCATAGAAGAACAAGCCTGGAATGCATGTCGCTGAGAGAAGGTGAAAACAAATTATTCATGCTTCCGTTGTTACATTTAAGAATGATGCTTCACGTTTTCATCGCTTACCAAGCACCTCATTTTATTTTCTCTGACAAACCTGTGAAGCCAAAATAGCAAGTAATATTTCGACTGTGTTTTCAGATGAAGAAACTGACACCAGCAGGAATTTGCCTGAAGTTCCATGGGACTGGCTGAGTTGCAAACGACCCCAACTTGCCATCCCTGCCCCCTGATTCTTATTCGCCCTGGCTTTCTTATTCTCAAGGATACCTTTGTAGGACTGGCAAAGTTTCTGACACCTCCACAAGTGCAAACCAATTGGTTTCGTAACCAGATTTGAAATGATTAACATTTAGAAAGAATGTGAGGCCTCCCAATTTAGAAACACTTGTAAGAAACAAGAACTTTCTTTGCCATGTGCATCACAACCATGTGACATGACATCATTTTCCCATTTATGAAGGGGATGAGGAAATTGTATACTATTGAGTCAGAACCAGCCCATAGCTGACCTTCCAGCAGGTTTTCAGAGACAGTTCCTGTGAAGGAACTGATGGATTCAAACTGTGTGCCTTCATGTTGGCAGCACAACTCCTTACCGCTAGGCTACCAGAGCTCCCAATAAAGGGGCTGAAGAAACTAACAAGTTAGGTCATAGATAATGATTGATTCAAGTTCTGGTATCAGAGCTGGGCTTTGAACCTCAAACTTAGAAAACCCAAAGCCTGTCCACTTCCTTTTATGCTATTCTGCTTCTTATACTCACAAGACAATCTTTTAACTTCTCTTCTCAGCATTCCTATAGTCATCAAGGGGATTATGAGAGATGTGTGAAAAGATAAGAGTACACAGAAAATTCGATCCTATTCCACGGAGAAACTAAAATTCTACTAGCAACTGCTTCACTGTTTTTTAATCCATTGTTCTTGTTGCTGTTGTTGTGTACCGTCGAGTCAGAAATGACCCATAGCTGACCCTCCAGTGGATTTTCAGAGGCAGTTAGTCTCACAAGAGAACATTTCCCATCCTTCCCATAGCATATCATAAAAATATAAGGGGGAAATGGGAAGAAGAAACATTTCTAATATTTCTTTGAAATCTACATATTCAGCATATTCCCTTTTGAGCAGAACATTATTAATTAAGCTTCTCATTTTGAGAAGGTACAAAATACTATTCCTCTTCACTTTCAACATTTGTAAAGAATCGGCAGCCAGTGTGTAAAGAGCAGAAAGAATATGAAGTACACTGGCCAGGTCTTTGATAAAGACCAAGAATTTATTTAGATGCCCCAAGAGAAGGTATGTTGTTTGGTGTTGGTAGGCACATTCAAATTAAGGACGACTCACAGTGAGTCTGTGAACAGACCTGAGCCCTGTGCCATCCACATCATCTTTGACACACTGAAGCACGTTGTTCCAGTCAATGGGTCAGTCCATTTCATCGGGCATCCTCCTCTCCTTTTTGACCCTCCATCTTTCCAAGCATGTTGGTCCCTTTGCATTGAATCGCCTCGCCTATCTACATGTCCAAAGTATGAAGATGATGCTTTCCCATCTTTTCCTCCAAGAAATGCTCTAGCTACACTTTCTCCAAGACGTATCTGTGTTCTTTGACAGTCCATGGGATATTCAGTAATCTTGATCTTGTCCAGCACCACAACTCAAAGGCATCACTTTCCCTTCCGTCATCCTTATTCATTGTCCAGCTCTCAAATGCGCAGCAGGCATTTGAGACCTTCCCCTGACACCTTTGGAGGATAATTATGTGTCATTTCCAATACAGAAACAAAGCCTAAGAGGTCAGAAATAACTTCCCCATAATCACACGCTGAACCTTAGAGAGTCATATCTTCTTCCTAAATATCACATGATATTTACAGCCTGGAAAACCCACGGGGTGGGGGTAAGGGCCAGCTATGTGTCAGAATATCAGTGAGAGGGAGAAAAGAAGGGGTGTGGTCACAGGTTTGGTTTTATCTTTAGGCATACCTCCCCCCAGTGATGTCTCCTTTGTAGTCAAGAGTGCAAATGAAGTAGTGTTTTAGGAAGCAGATGTGAATCTCTAAGGTTCAGCATGTGACCTTGGCCAAGTCATTTCTGGCCTCTGAGGCTTTGTTTCTGCATTGGAAATTACACATAATTATCCTCACAAAGGTATTAGGGGAAGATTCATTAAGGAAATTACCACTCATTTAGAAAATAGCTGCTCCAGCTCAGTGAGTGTTTCCCTGATGGGCTTACCAAGCTCAGGACCCTCTCCTCAAGTGTATGAGTCACCTCACCTTCCCCTGAGTGGAGCTTTCCTTTCTCCCTACATCACCCCTTGACCAGCAATGCTCGATGTTCATAGCCTGGTTTCCTTCCCAAGAACATTGACCTATCTGCTTGATCTTTAAAAAGATCTTTGCTTCTCTAAAACCTTCTGGTTTGTTCTGCGTTTTTTTCTCCCAGTTCCTTTTAGTGTTAGGAACAAGAGGGAGGGAGGGTTCAGCAAAGGACCCATACAAAGCAGCCGTTAAGAGAAGGCCCCTCAATAGTTCCATAATCATTAGTGATTATTCACTCTGTAATTTTCAGATTGATTAGTCGGATTAAACACTATTTTGTGCTGAACTGATTTAGAAAGGCACCTAAGAGTGGCATGCTAGACAGTTCAACAATCTTACCCACTGTTAAGTATTTTATAACCGGCTTGTTTCTCAAGTCATCAGTGTAGTGCTGAGAACTAAGAATAAAATGCCAAAGACAGCCTGACTTGTTCAGTAATCAGGAGAGTGGTTGAAGATGCCTGGTCAAAATCCTCAGTGAATATTTGACTCTGAACAAAATGATGAAGTAGACACTTATTATATTGGGGCTGATGGATGGAAAGACTGGGGCATTTGCAATCTGTCTCTCTCTTGCTCCCCCCACCCCATTCACTGATAACTTCAGGCTTCAACCATCCTCCATTCTCCATTCCCCTCTTGAAAGAGAAAACACATGAATTATTCTGATTGACTGGGAACCTTGGTTGATAGAATATTGTTCTTCTCTTCTATTTCTGGCCCCACTCATCCATCACATAATGATCGGTGAAATCAAGGACTAGGCTGGCAAACACCATAAGCAGAGACTCCTCTGGTGAAAGCTCTGTGTGATAAAAATTTTTACCTTCATCTTTTCATTGATTTGGGGCCCTCCTGGAGTTGGCCAGAGGCTCTCACTGGGGGCTACAAACCAAACCCCAGGTGGCTTCACATTCCCACTAAATCAGCTTTTTAGGTCTTTTTTTGCTATTTTTATCATTTCTTAATATTTCTCTATTGCATCCCAAACTTGTGTGTGAGAAAGTATATGATGGTTTTGTTAAGTGTCTTATTTACTTATTTTCTAGGGATATTGTAAGTAAATGGCTTGAACAAGTGCAAATTTCTTTCTTACCATAAAAGTAGTTCTCGTGACCTAGTGGCAAGACACAGCATTGTGATCAGAAAGGCACGAGATTCAAATCCTCCAGCTGCTCTGCAAGAGAAGGATGGGCTGTCTCCTCCAGTGTGACTAACCGTCTCTGAAAACGCACCAGGGGACCAGCTATGGGTCAGTTCTGATTCAATGGTACATAATAACAATAACAACCATGTAAGTGGCTAGGAGCCAAATTTAGGATGCCAACTTTAGAGGGCATTCCACACTTTCTCTGTCAGTTGTGGACAAAATCCATGTTCCTTTGGCATTTGAAGATGAGACATTCCTAGAAAAATATGTGCGTCCAGGCCTTCCTAGGTATCAAGCACCTTTCTCATACAAAACCTGAACCAATAGGTGTTCCACTCCAGTTGATTCTCCTCGGGTGGTCAGCTTGCTTTCTTATCCTCTTTTTCTCTAGTAAAATAAATGGTTGCTACAGACCACACACTGGGGGAAACTCCCCTTACATCAGATTCATTCTGTGATGGTATTAAGGAGAGTTGCATTCCACTCTTAATCTTTTTATAACTATTGCATATATGAGATCATAGAGGGTCATTGCTTAGCCTCTGCATTATATCATTACATATATGGATTTTTGCAAAACACAATTCAATCCATGACAGGTACCACTGAATTGGTTTGAGTTCATAGTGCCCATGTACGTCAGAACAAAGTGCTGTTCAGTCCCAAGCCATCCTCCCCAATGCTGTCACATTCGAGCCTGTTGTTAACTACTATGTCAACCCATCTTGTTGAGAATCTTCCCTTTCCCCCCAACTAAGCCTCTGCTTTGTTGCTGTTGTTATGGGCCATTGAGTGAGAACTGACTCAGCTGACCATCCAGTGGGTTTTCGGAGACTGTCAATTACATGTGAGGAGACTGCCTATCTTTCTCCCATGGAACAGCTGGTGGATTCAAACTGCCTTGGGATCAAAGAATGTTAGGGCAGGAAGACCCCTGAGATGCCTCAATCTAATTGTTTTATGTTACAAATGAATAATATAGAGTTGAGATAAATAGAGTGACCGGTAAAATCCATTCATCTTATCAAGGACAAGAACTGCTGCTCTCCCTTAACCAGGACTTGCTGACTCCTGAAGAAAGGACCAGAATCCAATAACTTCCAAATGGCTGATGCAAATGGTTGCTCTTAAAGATTTGTTGTTGTTTTTGTCATTAGGTGTCATTCAGTCAACTATGGCTCACAGCGACCCTATGAACAGTGCCCCTATCCTGTGCCATCCTCATCCTGGGTATACTTGAGACTGTTGATACGATCACTGTGTCAAGCCACTTTGTTGAGACTCTTCCTTGCTTTTGCTGACCCCTCCACCTTTCCAGGCATGCTGTCCTTTTCTCAAGGACTAGCCCATTCTAACAACGTACACAAAGTATTGAGACAAGGCTTCAGTAACCTTGCCTCTAAAAAGCACCATGCTTGTACTTCCTCCAAGACATTTTTGTCATTGTTGTTCTTTTGGCAATCCATGGGTTGTTCAGTATCCTTCTGAAAGGCATTGATTCTCCTGTGATCCTTACTGCAAATTATCTTTAATTAGTCCCCCCTTTTACTTGGAGAAACCACTTCTCAACATAACGACAGTGTATACATACTAATATTTAAATGATTGTTTTGATAGATTTTTCTTAGTGGTAGTTATTGTTGAGAGGTGTGTTTGTGTGTGGGGGCTTTAATTTTTTAAAAAGTATTTTAAACAAAGAGTATCCAGAAGGCTAGGCTAGAAAAGTAATTTAAATTTTCTCAAGTTTTTGCATAACAGCTATATCTTTGCTGTCTTAGGAAAGGACTAGGGAATCAGAGGTCAACTTGATGCACCTCATTTATATGATAATTACCAGTAAGCAATGGCCAGTGATTCATGATACAAATCATTTGTACCTCTGGGACTTGTATGTTTACTAGGCAGGAAGTATGCGATTATGTCGGACTAATTAGTTTCTAGGTGACAGAAAGAATGTAGCACAGTTGAGACTAAGTTTGGTAATTGTGTGCTGTTTAGTTTCTTTATTTACTTGTTATGGCAAAATTTTTAATTTCATTTTTAATCCACTGGAAGTCTCCTGATGAACACACACCTGGATGGCTGGCTACTAAACTTCATATTATCATTTTCCTAGTCTATGATACTTTAAAATGCTAATCTTATGTAATCCTAGCCACCAATTCTCCAAGGCCCATATTATTGTCCTACAACTCCCTTTACAGATGAGCAAACTAAAGCAGAGAAGAAACAGTAAAACATGAAGATCCTAATACCAGAAATGCATACTATTCGCATATCTTATGATGAATAATTACAAGAGATGATATTGAAGCACTAGAAAAGATTGGAGTTTAGCTGACATTTCTTCATTTTCCTCAGCTGCTAAGAAAATGGCTAAGAAGAAAAGAGAGAAAATGACAAGGACAGTGGGTAAAAAGTAATCCTGAGAGGATATATTTTTATAACAAAGAAAAAGAGCTTTAATGGGGGAAAAGGTGAATTTAAAAACAGTGGATGCTGTTTACAGACTTGTGAAAAGAAGAAAGAAGGAAGGAAAGAACAAACGTCAAAACAAAAGCCCAATGAGAACAATCACAGCAAAAAGTCAGGAAAGGGTACAAAAAAAGAGTGAGCAAATGCAGGGTCAAAGGGCAAGGCGAGATGGGGCGTTAGAATTAGATGGAGAACAATTTTGGGTTTTACTGATCTGTTTGATGTTCCTCAGGTTTAGAAATACTCACTTCAAGGAATGGAGAGCTTTTTTGATCAGAAAGGGAGCAAAAAGAGTGGATTTGGAGCAACTTCTAGCAAATGTGTTTGCTGCATTTGTATTTCAGGACAGTGTTTCTGTAAGATATGTGAGCGAGTATTTCTGGCAAATGGTGCAGAGTTATGGTTCGTGAAATATGGAAAGAATGCTAGATAGCACGGACCCTGCAGGCCTTCAGATATGGTTGTTGTGGTTCACATATTATCTCTGAGATGGCAGGTTTTACTACAGCAGCTTTGGATAAAATACAGATATGACAAGGACCATAGACTACGTCATCTGTAGGTGAGGCAGTCTCCCATCTGATAAGTGTGATGAGCCGTTGTAGAAGATAAAGCCACACAAATGCAGAGAGTATCAAACTTGGCTTAATGTGCTTTCTTAATCTTAATCTTTCGAATTCTTTCCTGAGGAACATTATCACAGATTCACAGTCAACAAAGATTTGGGGCCCAAGAGTATGCTGTGAATATTGTCACTGCAGTAGGTCTCCACCCAGCAAGCTTCCTAAGGCTGGAAGTCAGTCCCCTCAAATGACTCATCATGAGACCATCAGAGAGGAAATTGCCACGCTGACAATATTTTATATCTTTTAACTTTTTCACTTTTTTCTGAATTCTCTTGTATGAACTCTCTATGGTGTGTATGTGTGTGTGTGTACATGGACATACTGTGTGGATGCATGTGTATGTATGTATATGTGTATATAGATACTCAATCATGCATGTATATGTTTAATTTATCTCAAAAAAACCCCCACTGCCACTAACTTACTATGTAAATCAGGAATAGAATGCAGTTTTTGATTTGATTGATTGAGAAACTGAAAAATTAATGCATAGATTAGAATTTGACACTTTATAACAAAGTCTAGCTTTCAGGGATTTTATTTGCAGAATATATATATATATATATATTATAACAAAGTCTAGCTTTCAGGGATTTTATTTGCAGAATATATA
>NW_006399818.1:3882237-3884039 GCF_000299155.1 Elephantulus edwardii
GTCCTCCTCAGTTTCAGCAAGCAGGGTTGTGTCATCTGCATAACGCAGGTTGTTGATGATTCTTCCACCAATCCTGATGCCACATAAGAAGAATGTAGTCCTTGGTTTTTTTGCAGCAAGCACTTTAACTCCTCACTTTCAGCAAGTAAGGTTGTTTCATCTGCAGGTTGTTGATGAGTCTTCCTTTAATCCTGATGCCATATACTTCTTCATAAAGACCAGTTAGTTTCTTGAATGATACGTTTAATATAGAGATTAAACAAGTGGAAGAACAGCAAAGGAAAGACCTTCAATGAATTGACAATGACATTGACAGTGTGGCAGAGATGATGAGGATAGCACAGGACAGGGCAGAGTTCAGGTCTGATGTTCAGAGGCTCACTGATAACCATACTCAACTGCATGGTGCCTAACTACAAAATCAATAGTATCCAGTCTGGATTATACCTCAACATAAAGAAAACATAAATCTTTACAACTGGACCAGTAGCCAACATCATGACTGGAAAAAGATTGAGGGTGTCAAAGATTTAACTTTATTTGAATCTACAGTCAACACAAGTGGAAGCAGCACTCAAGAAATAAAATTCTGTATTGAGTTGAGCAAGTATGCTGCCAAGGATTTATTTCACACAATAAAAACCAAAGACACCATTACCAAATACTTTTTTCTCAGTCTGTGGCTTCCCTTTTTACCCTGCTGGAGAAGTTTTTGGATGTGCATAGGGATTTGATTCTTAGAAGGTCCCATTCATCTATTTTATCTTTTCCTGGTTGTAGGTTTTTCAGGATACTTGAAAGACTGTTTATGTTGTGGATTAGAACTTCTAGCGTTCTTCCAAGCTTTTCTTTAATGAAGATTATAATACTTGGTTTTAGTCCTGGGTCCATGATCCACCTTGAGTTGGTTTTTGTATATGGAGTGAGGTGTGGATCTTGCTTGAGTCTTTTGCAGATACTTTTCCAATTTTGCCAACACCATTTGTTAAAAAGGCTGTCATTTCCCCACCTAACTGATTTCATCTCCTTGTCAAAAATCAGTTGACCATAGACAGATGTGACTTCTATCCAGATATGGATATGGATTTATATCCAGAATTTATAAAGTACTTGAGCACCACAACAAGGTAAAGGTAAATAATCCAGTAGAAAAATGGGCACAGGATATGAACAGACCCTTCACCAAAAAAGACATTCATATGGCTAACAAGTACATGAAGAGATATTCAAAATCCCTAGCTCTAAGAGAGATGCAAATTAAAACAGCTATCAGATATCATCTGACCCCAGTCAGAATATCAAAATTTAACAGAACAGTGAGCAACAAATGCTGGCGAAATTGTGGAGAAACTGGAACCCTTAGTCACTGTTGGTGGGACTGTAAAATGGGAAAACCACTGTGGAAGGTGGTACGGTGGTTTCTAAAAAAGTTGCAAATAGAGATACATACCATTTGACCCAGCAATTCCCTTACTGGGAATATACCCCAAAGAGACCATAAACGACATCCATGCAGATATATGCACACCCATGTTTATTGCGGCTTTGTTTACGATAGCAAGGAGTTGGAAACGAACTAAATGCCCATCAACAAACGAATAGATAGAGAAGCTGTGGTATATCCACACAATGGAATAATATGCTGCACTGAAAAACAAGGAACTCATGCAATATTATTCAAAATGGGTGACCCTGGAGGACATTATGCTGAGTGAAGTATCTGTCACAAAAGGACAAATACTGCATGGTGCCACTGTTGTGAAACAGGACTGACCTCGGGGTTGGGGGAGACTGAGAAAGAT
>NW_006399818.1:3887768-3890849 GCF_000299155.1 Elephantulus edwardii
ATATATTCTCCTCCCACTGGAGGATCAGCTGTGGGTTGGTTCTGACTAAATGGTACACAAAATGAAAACATATCTTTTAAAAGGAGCAGTCTTTAGATGTATCTAATTACAGAAAGTTGTACAACTCACAAGGTTTTTTTAAAGACTAGAACTCAAAGTGCTATCATTGAACTAGATTGTGTCAGTGGTAGTGATCATAATACTGCTAATATTGTGCCAAGTGCTTTGTATAAATTACTTTCAAATACCTTAAAACAGCTATTCTTATTAAGAGAGATGCAAATCAAAACCACAATGGTATACTATCTCACTCATGGGTGTGCATATATCTGCTTGGGTGGCAGTTCTGGTTTCTTTAGGGTGTATTCTCAGTAGTGGAATTGCTGGATCAAATGGTATTTCTATTTCCAACTTTTTGAGAAAGTGCCACACTGCCTTCCACAGTGGTTGTACTGTTTTATACTCCCACCAACAGTGAATAAGGGTTCCAATTTCTCCACAACCTCGCTAGCATTTGTTGTTTGTTGTTCTATCAAATTTTGCTAATCTTACTGGGGTGAGATGATATCTCATAGTTGTTTTGATTTGCATCTCTCTTAGAGCTAGGGATTTTGAACATTTCTTCGTGTGTTTGTTTGCCATATGCATGTCGTCTTTGGTGGAGTGTCTGTTCATATCCTGTGCCCATTTTGCAATTGGGTTGTTTACCTTTATCTTGTTGTGGTGCAAAACCCAGCCACTCTTACATGTCTAGAAACTTGGACACAAAATGGAGCAATACATTCACAAGTAACTGCCAGAAATTCAAGTTGGATCAGAAATGGACATGAAACAAGGAGTATCACTGTTAATGTTAGATAGACTTTTGTCTGAAATCAGAGTACAAGAAAGACATTCACCTGTGCTTTATTGACTATGCAGAGACATTCAACTTTGTAGATCATAAGAAATTATGATTATTGTTGTAAAATAATAGGGATTACAGAACATATAACTTTACTCATGTTGAAACTGACCATAGAACAAGAAAATGTGTTTGAACAAGAGAATGATATATGATTTACTATCAGGAAAGGCCCTTGGGCTGCTTCCATCTTTTTGTTATTATGGATAATGCTGCAGTAAACATGGACATATATTCATCTGTTCATGATACAGCTCTGATTTCTTTAGGGGGCATTCCCAGTCAAGGAATGTCTGGATAGAATGGTGTTTCTATTTTTAACCTTGTCCTCATCAAAACCAGATAGAGAAGCAGTGATACTTTTGTATAATGGGTTATTACTCAGCACTGAAAAGTGATGAAGAACTTGTGAAACACTACACAACATGGATGAGTCTAGAGGGCATTATGCTGAGTGAAAGAACTCAGTCATAAAAGGACAAATACTACTGAAGACCACTGTTATAAAAATAGGATGGTTAGGGGTAGGGAGGGCAGAAACTTAATGGATAGATAATGAACACTGTATTGGAATAGGTGAAATGAAGGTGAATTTAAAATGGACAATCTGCCCATGTATGTATTACACTTAACAGTCTGGAACAAGACAGGCATAAATGATTGAAGAAGACTAAGGAAAAGTTTGCACACAGAAACATTGTGGACAGTTGACAGGGATGGAGGGAGAAGGTGCAGAGATTAGTGACTGGGTGGGAGAATGGAAGAAAAGGGAGTGCACAGCAAAGAATCCAATAGGACAATATAAATAATGGTATTGTACAATTATAACTCATTCTATAAAACAAAAGATGTATAAGTGATTGAATGGAAAACAATAAAAAATAAAGCCAGAAAATATATACATAAAGGTTATATCCTTTCACTATATATATTCAAGCTGTATGATGAGTAAATAATCTAAGAACTGTAGTATAGAAGAAATTGGCATTGTGATAGAAGAAGACTCATTACAACCTGTGATGTTCAGATGATACAATCTTGCTTGCAGAAAGTAAGAAAGACTTGAAACGCTGATCAGCTTTGAAGACTATATAGCTTTCCATATGGATTATATACCTCAACATGAAGAAAACAAAATTCTCGACAACTGGACCAATAAGCAGTGTCATGGTAAACAGGGAAAATATTCAAGCTATTGAGAATTTAATTTTCTTTTAGATGCACTGTCAATACCCGTGGGAGGACCAGTAAAGAAATCAAATATTTTGCAATGGACAAATTTACTGCAAAAAACCTGTTTAAAGGACCTCTAAGGAGTCGTCAAGGATGTCAGTCTAAAGATAAAAGTTTCCAAGTTAAAAGCAAGCCAGAAAGTGTTGGAAATTTCCTGGGTAAGAAGAGACTCTGCTAATCTTATTTACTGATCCTGAACCAAATTTTAATTCTTTTTGACAATAGACAAGGAACTTAGATGTCCTACCTCTGCCCAACATTATTAAAGATCGCTTTTACAATTAAAAGAAGGATTCTGTAGAAATGTTTTTAGGAGGGGAAACCTACATTTAATTCTTAGCCTTCATGCTACATTTGGGCCTCTTATGTTATTTTTATTATGTGCCGTCAAGTCACAACTCATGGTGACGCTACATACATCAGCTCTGAAGCTTGCCCTGTCCTGAGCCAATCTCACTGACTCTGACACACCTACCCCCATTTTCCCAGTTGCTGTATCAATTCAGCTCATCTGGAGTCTTCCTCTTTTGTGCTGTCCCTCCACCTTTCTGAGTATGATGTCTTTTTCCAGGGACCAGTTCCTCCTAGCTACATGCCCGTAGTATGTGAGGCAGAGCTTCAATTCCTAGCCTCAAAGGATAAACTTCATTTCACCCTCTCCAGGACAGACCAATTTGTTTTCTTGTTGGTTCATGGTATGTTCAAGATACTTCTCCAGCACCACAACTCAAAGGCATCAATTCTTCTGTCATCCTTAGTCATTGTCCAGTTCTCTGATTGCAAAGACCATGGCCTGGATCAGGCATACCTTAATCTCTAAGACTGACATCATTGCTTCTCTGTACTCTGGAGGGGTCCAGGGCGATTTACCATTGTTTATTCATCCACAGTCAACACAACACTCTTGACCAGCAGCCTGGAAATTAAAAGACCACTTGCATTGG
>NW_006399818.1:3892149-3908190 GCF_000299155.1 Elephantulus edwardii
TCTTGCTTGCATGTGAAATCAGTGAGATTGTTCTGTAGTTTCCACATTCTATTGGGTCACCTTTCTTTGGGATAGGAACAAATATCGATCTCTTCCAGTCAGTTGGCCAAGTGGAATACTTTCTTAAAAAATCTAAAGTAAAGTATGGACAAAATAATAATAACTATCACTCACTGTGTGCTTACCAGGCACCAGGGACTATTTTAAGGGCTTTACACTAGCCTCCTCATATAAAAATCCTTAATCTTTTTCCCTCACTACCTCTGACCTAATGGTAGGAAGCTGCTTTGCAGTTCCAAAGGTACTCAATTCGAATCTACCAACTGCTCTGTAGAAGAAAGATGGGCAATCTCCTCCCTTGTTACTTGCTGCTTCTGACAATCAGATGGAAGGTCAGCTGTGGTTGATTCTGACTTGAGGACATCCAACAACAGCAACAGCTGCATTGAGGCTTTAGATCCTTTTCTCTGATGATTTTGCAATTAGAGGAACCTTCATGTTCTGTTTTCTTGATCCTGAAATGTAATCTATATCAAAGACTACAGTCTTTGATTATCTGCAGCAAGCATTTCAAGTACTTCTCACTTCCAGCAAGCAAGGTTGTATTATCTGCATAATGCAGGTTGTTGATGAGTCTTCACCTCAATCTTGATGCCACATTCATTATCATGTAGTCCAGCTTCTCAAATTTGCTCAGCATACAGACTGAACAGGTATGGAGGAAGGACACAATCTTGGTGCCTACCCATCTTGGTTTCAAGCCATACAGTATTCCTTTGCTCTCTTCAGAAAACTACTTCTTACTCTAGGTATAGCTTCCACATGAGCCCAATTAAATTTTCCGAGATTTTCATTTTTCTTAATGTTAGTCATAATTTGTTGTGGTATATATATAAAATGCCTTTTCATGGTCCATAAAACACAGGTAGACATCCTTCTGGTACTCTTCATTCAGCCAAAATTCATCCGATATTAGCAATTATTTCCCTGGTACTCCAACATCTTTCGATGAAACTTGAACTTCTGGCAGTTCTCTGTTGATGTATTGTTCTAGCCATTATCTTCAGCAAGATTTTGCTTGCATATGATATTAATAATATTCAATAATTTCCACCTTCTATTGGATTATTACCACTGGGCCCATTTGAAGCATCATGATGGATGATGAAGAGATTGAGATTGCTGACAGCTTCAGTTTGCTTGGCTCTACAATCAACACTCTGGGTACCAGCAGACAGGAAATTAAAAGACTAATTACATTGGTAAAGTCTGTTGTCAGAGACCTCTCCAAGGTATTGAGGAGCAACCATGTCAGCCTGGAGACTAAGGTGCGCCTGATACAGGCCATGGTCTTTGCCATTACTTGCTATTCATCAGAGTGCTGGAATGACTAGAAATGATAGAAGGAGAGTTGATGCCTTTGAGCTTTGGTGCTGGAGAAGAGTATTGAATATACTGTGAACTGCTAGGAGAACAAACAAGTTCGTCCTGGAGAGGGTGAAGCCAGGCTGCTTCTTGGAGGCAAGGATTCTGAAGCTCCATCTGACATATTTTGGACATATTGCAAGGTGGGATCAGTCCTTGGAGAGGGATGTCATGCTTGGGAGGGTGGAGGAACAGCACAGGAGAGGGAGAACCTTGATGAAATGGATTGATTTCATCACTGTGGTAATGGAGATAGGTGTGTCAGCGACAATAGGACTGGCAAGGGATAGAGCAGGGTTTAGGGCTGTTGTACATAGGGTCGCCATGAGTCTCAAGAGCCTTGAAGGCATATAACAACAACAACATTGGTTTATAATTTTTTTTTGAATGGGGACAAATATGGATCTTTTCCAGCCAGTTGGCCAGGTAGCTGTCTTCTAGATTTCCTGGCATAGCCTGGAGTGTATGTCCAGGGCTTCATCTGTTTGTTGGAACATGTCAGTTGGCGTTCCATCAATTCCTAGAGAAGAAAGGTAGAAGGTCAGGGAAAGAGAAGAAGACCCTCAACAAGATGGACTGACATGGTGATTATAACAATAGGTTCAAGTATATCAGAGATGATGAGATGGTACAGAATAGGGCAAGGTTCAAATTCATTGTTCATAGGGCTGGCACCTAAAAACAACAATAGCCTTCAATATGGATTATGTTTCTACATCAACAGAACAAAAATCTTCATCACTGGGCCAATAGGCAACATAGTAATAGCTGGAGAAAATGGAAATTTTCAATGATTTCAACTTACTTATATCCACAACCAACAACTTTAGTACCAGCAGTCAAAATATCAAAAGACGTATCATATTAAGAGAATCTTGCTCTCAGGGATCTCTCCAAAGTGCTAACAAGCCATAGTGTCAGTCTTACAGGATAAGGTGTGCCTGATTCAAGCCATGGTCTTTTCAATTAAATGCTTGTCATCTGAAAGTAGTACAATGACTGAAAATGACAGAAGAATCAATGCCTTTGATTTTTCGTGTTGGAGAAGAATACAGAACATCCCATGGACTGCCAAAAGAATAAACAAGTCTGTCTTGAAGAAACTGGAACCAGGGTACCCCTTGGAGGCTGGCATGGTGAAACTTCACCTAACATACTTTGGGCATGTTGTTAGGAGAGGTCAGTCCTTGGAAAAAGTCATGCTTAGAAAGATGGAGGGTTAGTGAAAGAGAAAAAGGTTTTCAACAAAATGGATTGAAAAGGTTAGTGCTATAAATATATAAAAAAAGATGAGGATGGCACGAGGTAGAGAAAGGCTTAGGCTTATTATTTATATGGTTGCTGTGAGTCACAGATATCTTTTTTTTTTAGTCACAGACATCTTGACAGCACATAACAACAACAACAATACATGCTTTACTTTGTCATCTATTGCTGAGGAAAAGTGTGAAGGACTTGAAGTGTTTGCTGGAAAAGATCAAAGACTAAAGCCTTAATGTGAATTACATTTCAACATCAAGAAAACAAAAATTCTTACCACTGAAGTGGTAGCCAACACTATGATAACTGAAGAAAAGACTGTAATTGTCAATGATTTCATCTTACTTGGATCCATGATCAACAACCTTGGTAACAGCAATCAGGAGATCAGGAGACACGTTACATTAGGGAAATCTGCAGTCAGGGATCTCTTCCGTTTACTGAGGAGTTTTTGTTATGTGCCATCGAATTGCCTGAGACTCACTGTGACTCTGTGTGCAACAGCTCTGAAGCCTGCCCTATTCTGAACCAATCTCACTGACTCTGACAAAACTACCCTCATTACCCCAGTTACTAGATCAATCCATCTCATCCAGGGTCTTCTTCTCCTGTTCTGTCCCTCCACCCTTCTGAGCATGATGTCCTTCTCTAAGGACCTATCCCTACTGGGCACATGCCAAAAGTATGTAAAACAGAGCTTCAAAATACTAACCTCTAAGGAGAAATTTTATTTCACCCTCTTTAAGATGAATTTATTTTCTTGGTAGTCCATGGTATGTTCAAGATTCTTTTCAAGCACCACAACTCAAAGGCATTGATTCTTCTTCTGTCATCATTAGTCCTTATCCAGTTCTCTGATGCATAGCAAATAATTGTGAAAACACGGATCAGGTGTACCTTAGTCTCTAGCCTTACATTATTGCTTCTCAGTCCTCTGGAGAGGTCCCTGATAGCAGATTTTCTCAGTTAAATTCATCTTTTGATTTTCCTGACTCCTGGTGCCACGGGTGTTGACTGTGAAGCTGAGCAAGCTGTGACTATTAACGACCTCAATCTCTTCTCCATCTGTCATGGTGCTGCCAAATGGCCCACTGGTGAGAATCTTTGTCTTCCTGATGTTGAGCTTCAATCTATATTGAAAACTATATAATATAGTCCTTGACCCTCTGCAGCAAGCAGTTCAGGTCCTCCTCAGTTTCAGAAAGAATGATTGTGTCTTCTACATAACTGAGGAGAAATGATGTTATTTTGAAGACTAAGCTGCTCTTGATTTAGACCATAGTCTTTTCAATCACTTCCTGTGCAACTGAAGGTGGGGAAATGAATAATGACTACGTAAGAAGAATTGATATATTTGAGCAGTGGTGTTGGAGAAGAGTAATGAATATCCCATGGACTGCCAAAAGAACAAACAGAAATGTCCTGGAGGAAGTGAAACCAAAGTGCTCCTTGGCTACAAGGACGGCAAAGCTTTGTCTCACATACTCCAGGCATGTTACTAGGAGAAGCTCTTCCTTGCAAAAGGATATTGTGCTTGGAAAGTCTGACGGTCAGTGAAAGAGAGGAAGACCCCTAACAATATGGATTGACACAGTGACTGCCGCATTGGACTCAAGTGTGTCAGAGATTGCGAGGATGGCACAGGATAGGACAGAGTTCAGACCTGTTGTTCATAAGGTCACTATGAGTCATACTTGACAGCACCTAACAACAACAACAACTGTGGAAGAAAGCACCCCAAAACAACAGATTGTTGTGTTTGGGACTTTTTTCCCATGTTTGTTTTCCTCTTCATAACTGTGTAGGTTGTCAGTTGATTATTAATGAATTAATTTGTTGTTTTGCCTCCTGTCAATTGGAACATTGGAGAAGCTAGACATTGCAGTGTGGCCTCAAGCACATGTCTGGCAGTTTCTATTTTCTTTTAGCTAGGGACATCAGCTACCTTCACCATGAGCCTCTCCAGGTGCTGCTTGCACTTCCTAGCAGCCTGCTGGGCTCGGAGGAGTTGGAAGTTTTGCAAGACAGCTGACTTCATTCATAACACAAATTTTTTTTAAGACTAGCATCCATAACATGCAGAGTCAATTCTTCTGAAGTCAATGAGTTAAATTTAGTCACATGGTTTGCTTAGATTCATGGGTAGAGATTGCACAGGGATATGATATATTGTATACATCAAATGTGATAACCGTTACCCATGGTGGACATTGTTTGATGGAGTTTTCCGATTAAAACGAGCTTGAAAGCAGGACTGGCATCCACTTCCTAAATGACTTGCCTCCAGAAACTCTGTGAGCATGGAGAGATGACAAAAGTTATACAAGTGTTAAGGTCTTGTATTCATAGGGTCGCTATGAGTCATCTATGACTCGACAGCACTTAACAACAACAACAACATATGATATAAGATATATGGTTGCCCTTTGGAGACAAGAGTTTTGAAACTCTGCCTTACATACTTGAGGCCCAGAGGGACCAGTATTTGGAGAAGGACAATGTGCTTGTAAGTGTGGAGGGTCAGTGCAGAAGAAAAAGACCCTGGATGGAATGAATTGGCACAGTGACTGTGGATATGGGGCCAAGTGTGTCAGAGATGGTGAAATTGTCTCAAGATAGGGCAGGGCTCAGGACTGTTGCTCATAGGGTTGTTATGAATTTCCATTGACTCGACAGCACATAACAACAACATGATATAGTAGGCATGGTTCACTGAAGGTCTTCAAAAGTGTTGCCTATTTCACTCACACACACACACACACACACACACACACACAATTTTGAATAACACTTATAAGATGTACACACTCCCAAATTAACTTAAAAATCTCACAAAGTATATAGACTTTATGTTAACGACTTCTGACCAAGCTCAACCCAAGGGAGTTTCTGACTCAAGCAGATCAGCAATAAAAATACTCATTTTAAAGGAATTAAAACACGCAAGCATTGATGCTACCATGGATAGTGTAGGAGCAATGAGAGGTCAGTTATCTCAAGGACTAGGAGAGAAAGCTGGAATCAGATTATGGAATATTTTGAAAGGTAGCCTGTGGCGCTTGGCCTTCTTTCAATAAGTATTAGAATCACTGCAGTTTTTGTTTCTGTTTGAGACAGTAGGAACAAAGGGTGAAATCAGGAGAATTACAGGAATTAAGAAATGAGAGTAGAAGGAATTATATTAAGGAGCTTTATGAGACTATGAAATTATAGCTCAGATGTCAGCTTTAAAGTCAGGACTAACAAAAGTGTAGTAATGAAGAAAAGAGGCATAAAAATTTACTATAGGAAAAGGTATCATGGTGTGTCATGTAATAAACAGAGAAAGCATCACTGGATTAACAAAGATCCCAGACCGCTTCATGGTTTCAGGTGAGATAAAAAAAAAAAAAAAAAGCAGGGAGTTTTTAGAATTGCTTTCTACCTAGACTTAACAGATTTTTCTGTGTGGCTGTAAAGGAAAATGAGTTGAGGTATTAGGATATTTGGATTTGGATCCTGAAGAAGAAGAAGAAGAAAAGACATTTGAGGTGCTAAAGCAACCCCTGAATGTTGGAAAGTTTACTTCTCCCTTGGAAAGTATAATGTTAAAACCTCTGGCAAAAGTACTAAAAGGTTCTATTCCTTCAGCCTATAAAATTGAGATGAGAATTTTGGGTACAGTAAGGAAGCGGTCAGCTGTTGACCGAAACTCTGATGTGTGGAACCCACTAATTGTTCCTTAAGAGAAAAGTGTATCCACAAATTGCATCTGCAAATACTCTAGTTTTGCAAACTGTGTGGGGCATTTCTACTCTTCCCTTTATGATAAGTGTGAGTTGGAATCAACTCGATGACAAAAGATGAGATGCTGTTATGTGCCGTCAAGTTGCCAGTGACACATAGCAACTGTATGTACAACAGCACTGAAGCTGGCTTTGTCCTGTGCCAGTCTCACTGACTCTGACACACCTACCCTATTGCCCCGTTTACTGTATCAGTTTATCTCATTTAGGGTTTTCCTTTCCTGCGCTGTCCTTCCACCCTTCAGAACATAATATCCTTCCCAAGGACCAGTCCCTCCTGGCCACGTACCCAAAGAATGAGAGACAGAGCTTCAAAATCCTAGCCTAGGAGAAACTTGGTTTCAGCCTCTCCAAGACAGACCTATTTGTTTTCTTGGCAGTCCATGGTATGTTCAAGACTCTTCTCCAGCACCAAAACTCAGAGGCATCAATTCTTCTGTCATCTTTAGTCATTGTCCAGCTCTCTGATGCATAATGAGTAGTTGCAAAGATCATGGCCTGGATCAGGTGCACCTCACTCTCTAGCCTGACATAATTGCTTCTCAGTACTCCGGAGAGTAAAAATCAGCAGATTTTTCCAATGCAATTTGTCTTTTGATTTCCTGACAGTTCTCTAAAATGATAACTACAATACTTGTTGTTCAGTCAGCTCTGCCTCATGATGACCCCACGCACAACAGAACAAAATGCTGACTGTTCCCAGGTCTACCCTGTGATCACCAGCCTGCTTGAGTCCTTTGTTGCTTTTTATGAGTCTCAGATGAGTCTGAGGAGCTTACCATATCAGATAAGATCCTGTGTGACCTGTAGGATTTTCACTGGCTGATTTTCAGTTCCCCAGATCTGTCTTCCTGTTCAATTTTGGCTCCTCTGAAACATAATTACTATGGATGATGCCATTGTCATTGGAAATGCCAGTGGTAGACCTTGTAACATCAAAGATTTCATATCACCACAGCAAGCAAAGTGACACACAGGCAGTCAAAAACATATTTAGAAAATCCATATTGGGAATAGAGTGGCAAGGCCTAACAGCTCATTCTTATTTTAGGGCTGAAATTTCTTTTGCAAACATGAACCTTCTTGTTTGCTAAAAACATTTACATGCCTCCCTTTGACTCTTGCAGTACTTAAAATACTAGAAGAGTTCTGGTGGCTCAATGGTAAAGAATTGGGATACCAACCCACAGGTACACAGTTTGAATCCATTGGCTGCTCCATGGGAGAAAAATAGGAAGTCTCCTCCTGTGTGATTTACTGCTTCTAAAACCCCACTGGACAGTCAGTCATGAGATAGTTACAGCTCCACAGTATTCAAAATCATACTCAAAATGGCTCAGGTGATTTACAGCTGCTGGTCAGTCCACACTTACATTAAAGCTTCCCGTAACTCTGCTGCAGGGTTTGAGGGTTGAGCGGGATGTAGTTGGGGAGAAGAACTAACTAAGCAAAGCCAATAGGACAGAGGGTTTGTATCAATAACAGTGGGTTTCAAGTTTAAAAAGAGGAGAGCAGGGATGTTTAAGTCACCACCAAAATTCTCATAAGGTTGGAACTTAGCCCTGACATGCAGAATATTAACGTGTCCAGATGATTCTAACGGGCGGCCATGTTTGTTGGGAAACCACAGCTTTATGCTTCTTTATGGGATTATTACCTATTATACTAACCAAACTTTCTAATTTTGTCAGAACTACATTGTCGTTGGATAAGCAGTTCTTGGGCATCCATTAGGAGATGGAGGATGACAATAGGCACTCTATTCATGGCATGAAACGTTATTAGTGTGGAAAAGGCAGGGACTATGGGAATAATTGGATTCTTTAGCTTTCTGCTTTGTTCACTGTTGAGTCTCTGTAGTGGATGCCAGCAAGACAACAAAACCAACCTGGGGAGATCAGTGGCCACAAGGCTTGATCTAAGAAGGAAACACATAATTAATATTTCACCTCATGTTCTTAAGCGCTGGTAGAATGTAGTTTTCCCTTCTCATATTTGATTCCTTGGTGTCACAGTGATTCAGTGCTCACTTGATAAGTAAAAAGTCAGTGGGTTGAAACCCACCAGCAGGAGAAAGAGGTACCAGTTCACCTCCATGATGTTGGGAAACTTGAAAAACCTGTTGGGGCAATTCTCCCTGGATCCAACCAGTTGAGATTGACTTGGTGACAGTGGGTTTGGGGGTTGGTTCTGGATTCTGGGGGATTATATCCTTCCTTCTCAGCAGCACAACACCGTCACCTTTAAATTTCCATTTTCTCCTTTGCTGTTTATAATTATCACTTCTTGGTAGCAATGCATCGCTTCTGGCCCTCAATCTGCTAATTGTGCTTTAGAAGTCTAATTCCATTTTAACTGTTCTGCACTGAGTTTGGCCTTTCACCTCTCAAATCTGTGTTTTTAACACAGTACCCACATACTAAATGGCATTTAATCATTCTTTTTTCTTCTTTTATGTGTGCCTTTTTCTTGCTTTCTCTCTCTCTTGTTTTATGATTCCTATTTTGTCTATTACTTTTTCTAAGTTTTGGCAACCCAAGTCCATACAACTTCCAAAGCAAAAGTCCCATCCAATAGCTTTATAGTTCTGTTCTCTCTATTACACCACAGTTTATCCCCTCTGCCCCTTGATGGCAATAGCCTTTCTGCTGACACAGCAAGAACTTAGCTCTTAGTATACAAAGAGCCACAAATAAACGTGTGTGTCCCTGACTGTGTATACACAGTGAGGGAAAGACAGAGAAGGTTTATAAACAGAAATGTGTACAGAGACAACGTTCTGTGCTCAGCTCAAAAATGAGTTGGACAATCTGTCTTGACTTCGCCTGCAAACTTTTCGTATAGAATTGCTCTCTTGGGGTTTGGATCTATTCAAATTGATCTTTTCTACGAGTAGGCACATCATTTTAGAAATGTTTCTGTGAAGATGTGCTGTTTTCATGCTTAGGGAAGCACACTGCGTGCTGAGCGAGACCGAAGGAAATGCCAAATTAATTCATTATTCCCGTGGCAATGTTCTCTTCCTGGGAAAAGGCTGCTTTAATAAGGCAGGTGGCTGTGTGTGCCTGGGTGCTCTGCCACCGTAGGAAGCTGATAATCCTCCCCGAAGAAAACCCAGCTCTGGTGTATATTGTCAGAGGTCCTTGAATGGGATATTAGTTTACAGTCCCGCTTCTGGTCACGTTATATAAATAGTGGGAGAAGGGCGAGAGCGGAAATTATGGCAGAAAATGCATTACTTCAGCCATTCGGAATGGACAGCTTCGTACATGGCTGGGGGGGGAGGTGTTTGCAGCACCCCACCTGAGTGAGTGCATGGGGGCTCTTTCCAACTAAATGCAGGTGACAGTGGGGCCACTTCTAACCATCAGTGTAACAATGTTATCAGGCGGCCGAGTCCCTGCTTCTCGTCAGAAAGCCGTCATTATTCCTCGTGAACCAGCAGCAGGAGAGGGCCACTACCACAAATAAGCTATTCTATTGCATCTTAATGTGTGCCAATCAGCTTCATTCTAACCCCAACATCCGTTTCAGGTATTGCCCTTTTTTTCCCGACATATGCCTGCCTGCGTGTTTCCTTTTGCTGAAGTCCCCCAAGGTTTCTGGAAGAGTGAATAGGCACCACGAAAGGTCACCTCCAAGGAAACAGAAGAGAACTAAAGCCATGGGGTGGCTGAGCTTTCCCCAGTTAAATTCCGTGCTATATTTCAAAGTCCTATAGACGTGGCTGGATGAGCACTCTGCAGGTCCACTGATTTATTTGGAGATCAGATGCTGAGTTATCTGTCCAGCTGTTAGGAACTTCTGCTGCTGGGGTTCATCAGAGACTTTTTACTGTTCTTTGATACCCAGTGCATCCTGTGGGAACTTAGTTGTGTTCATTAGGGAGCAATGAAAAATGTAGATGTGGTGTTTGCTTAGTGGATATGAAAGTTTAGGAGCTTAATCCTCCCGTGTTTGGTGAATTCCCATGAGGCTCCAGCTGAAGGGTGGGGTGCTGGAATGCAGCCTCCAGGTCTCTGTCACTTGTCTTCCCAGGAACAGAGACAAATGAGTCACTGATTAGAGTAACTTCCCTTTTTATCCAGACCTGTTCCATTTTAAAACTTGGCAATCACTTCACTTGTTAGCTGTCACCAAGGCAGCTCCCGCCAATGGTGACCTTACGTATATAATAGACCGAAACACTGCCCAGATTTGTTCTTGCTTCATGATCGTTGGTTTGTGGAAGTCTACTGGCTCTGAATATATCTTTTACTGGGATAAGCCTCTCACCAATCTTCAGCTATTGTCACTTACATATTTAGAATGAATAAAAAAGAAATTCAACTTGAATATCCTGAATTGGACGTAGAATCTTCTTATCATGCTCTAGGTGGTCTTATGCCAAAAGTCTTTCAGCTTGTGCTCTGCTAGGACATATTCAAAGCACAGAGGTTCCTAAATATTGTGTCTTATGTTTTGTTATGCTTTGTCTTGTTTATCTTCAGGGAAAGGAGAAAACAATGAAGACTGATGAATTTTTCCTTAAGATAGATTTATCTAGATTTAAAATGCTCATGTTTGGAGATTATTACTGACCTTCTGTTTAGAGCTGAATTGTCCTTTTCCTATGGTAAAATGTGGAGACCATATGGTTTTGATGCCCCCATCTCACAAAGCAAAGTTCACTTTTTGTCTCAGTGTGTGCAATCTATCTATTCATATGACTACAAATTTTTCTTTTACTCGGGATTTGAAATCCAGAATTCTAGGAACAACTGTTTTAGCAGATGAATCACGAATTCTTAGTAGAAGGATCAAAAATGTCTGTGGGCTCTAACAATGGTCAAACAGAAACAAACAAACAAAAAACCCCCAAAGAATCAATATGTCGAGGTATAAACATGTATACAAGATAATAACTGGTGATATTAATTCATCGAAATTAAATGATGAACATATGACAAATACAATTCTTATTCACAAGATGCATATTTTAGTTTTATATGCAGTATTATTAACTTTTAAAGAAAGGACATCTTGATACATGATACAGTATTAGTCACAGAATAAATACTTTATAACCTCAAAATGGTATAAAAACATAAGTAAAAGCAAATATATAGAAATCAAAGTTTATTAGTAGTTACCAGAGGTGGGAGAGAGGAAGGAACATCTTAATAGTTATGGAAAAATCTTTGTAATTACTATCAATAAATTGTATACTTATTAAAAGTTGAACGACAAAAGTTGATAGATACATCTATAACAATGACAAAAACAGTGACTACTTGCAACTATGCACAATAGCTCTGAACCCTGTCCTATCCTGAGCCAATCTCACTGTCTCTGACACACCTAATCCCATTACTCTAGTCACTGTGTCAATACATTTCCTTCAGGGTCTTCCTCTCTTGTGCTTCCCCCCTACCTCTGTAAACATGATGTCCTTCTCCAAGGACTGGTGCCTCCTTGGCAACATCCCCAAAGTATGTGAGATGGATCCTCAAAACCCTTGCTTCTAAGTAGCAATTTGAATTTACCTTCTTCAGGACAAACCTGATTGTCCTCTTGGCAGTCTGTGGAATATTCAATACTCTTCTCCAGCACCACAACTCAAAGACATCCATCCTTCTTCTGTCATCCTTAGTCATTGCTCAGTTCTCTGATGAATAGCAAGTAATTGCAAAGACCATGACCTGGATCAGACACATCTTAGTTTCTAGACTGACATTGTTGCTTTTTAACACAGGTCCATGACTGTCGTATGTGGCATAATTGACCTTTATTGCCTAGGGCAACAAAAAAAGATGGAGAATCAAGAAGAGGAACAAGAAATGGAATGTGTTGGTCCTCTTAAACAATTGTTCCCTTGCCATGAGATCTGAGAAACTGGATGATGCCCACCTCTGATTACCAAACATTTTAATGAAAGGTTCTTTGGAAAAATCCTGATCAAATTAGGGAAAATGCAAAACAGAATTTTAATTTCTCATGGACTATAGATTTTTCTAGAACCACAGAGATTGTATAATCCCTGCCTCTGAAGTCTTCTTAAAGCAATAGTTTGGCTTAATGAGTAAAAGATGTATGCCTTGAACCGAATATTCTTGTAAGAATTATCTATATTCTATCAAAATCATAAAAGCCACTTAAAGATTATATAAAACTCTAGAGGTCAAGGTGTTTGTGTTAATGAGGGAGAAGAAAGTTCTCATTCATTGCTGTCAAGTCAGAACCAGCACATAGCTGACCCTCTAATAAGTTTTCAGAGGCAGTACATGTTGTGGATGAAGGAACTCATGAGGGAGAGAATTGGTACACAACTTCAAAAGTGTAATAACCAGCATCATTGCTGAATTATACATGTAGCAGTAGTTAAACTAGTATATGATTTACTTTGTATATTCTCAGCAACAACAAAATTGTTGTTATGTGCCTTAAAATCATGCTTTATCATACCTGTGCCAATCTTATTGTTTCTGACATACCTTTCCTTCATTACCCTAGTCACTGAGTCAATCCATTTCATAGAGGGTCTTCCTCTCCTGTGCTGTCCCTCCACACTCCCAGATATGACATCATCTCCAAGGATGGAGATGTTAAAAATATGTCAACATGTCCAAAATACGTCAGACAAAGCTTCAGAATCCTTGCCTCTGAGGAGCAACCTGGTCTCACCCTCTCTCTAGGATGAACCTGTTTGTTCTCCTAGCAGTCCATGGTATATCAACACTCTTCTCCAGCACCACAGCTCAGAAGCATCAATTCTCCTTCTATCCTCCCTAGTCATTGTCTAGCTTTTTGACACATAGGAAGTAATTGCAAGGACTATGACCTGGATCAGGCGCACCTTCATCTCCAGACTGACATCATTGCCCTTCAGTACTTAGGAGAGGTCTCTGACAGCAGACTTTCCCAATACAATTAATCTTTTAGTTTCTTGGTTGCTGGTACCAAGAGTGTTGATTGTGGAGCCAAGCAAACTGAAGTTTACAATCTCAATCTTTTCGCCATCATTCATGATGCTACCAATTGGCCCAGTGCTGAGAATCTTTGGAATCTTTGTTTCCTTGATGTTGAGCTTCAATCGATATTGAAGACTGCAGTCCTTGATCTTTTGCAGCAAGCGCTTCAGGTCCTCCTCAGTTTCAGCAAGCAGGGTAATTGATGATTCTTCCTCTAATCCTGATGCCACATTTCTCTTCATAGAGCACAGCCTCTGGGATAATTTGTTCTGCATATAGATTGTACACATCCCTGGTGTACACCTTCCCAATTTTGAACCATGCAGACTTTTCCATGCTCTGTTCTGACAAATGCCTCCTGATATAAGCATAGGTTTGACATGAGTATGATCAAGTGTTCTGGGATTCCCATTCTTCTCAGAATTAGCCAAAGTTTTTTTTGTGGTCCACACAGTCAAATGCCTTTGCAGAGTCAATGAACACAGATAGCCATTCCTCTGGTACCCCCTGTTTTCAGGCAAGGTCCATGTAACTTTAGCTGTAATATCCCTAGTACCATGGCCTCTGCTAAAACCAGTCTACACTTCTGGCAGTTCTTTGTTGATGTGCCGTCCAGTCATTTTTGGATAATTTTCAGCAGAATCTTGTTTGCATGCGATATTGTTTGATAATTTATTCACTCTATTGGGTCAACTTTCTTTGAAATGGGAACAAATATGGGTCTCTTCAGTCAATTGGCCAGGTGGTTGTCCTCCAGATTTCTTGTCACAACTTGGTGAGCATATCCAGGGCCACATCTGTTGGTATGCCTTCAATTCCTAGGGCTTTGTTTTTTGCCAATTCTTTCAGAGCAGGTTGAACTTCTTCCTTTATCACCACTGACTCTTGCTTACACGTTGTTTCATGAAATTCTTCTGTGTCCGCCAATTCGTTTTTGGTAAAATGACTCTGTGTATACTCTTTCCATCTTCTTCCCACACCCCCCCCCTTTTCCTTTTTTTCTTTCACTTTTCTTTTTATTAGTTGTTGCTCATTTTCTTCCTCCCTTCCTTACCTCCTCCCCCAGGTAAGCCTGCAATTCACCCCTTGTTCTAGATTTTTCTCATACTTGTAATACGTAATCATATATTCATTTTGGATAGTTCTTCTCCTCATCCTTTCTTTTTCTTTTCTTTACATTTATTTTAATGAAAGTTTACAGAGACTTTGGATTTCCATTCATTCATTGTTGAACACTTTCCTACTTGCCTACCTCTCCTCCCTAGTTAGTTTTTCTCTTTGAAAAGTAAAAAAAAAATCTTTCATTTTTATACAATCCTGCCCCCACCCCCCCAAGTCCACTCTACTATGCAGCTTTCATTCTGGGTTCTTGTCATGACAATAAGACCTAATTATACATTCCTCCTAAACAGTTCTCTCCCTCATCTGTTTCAATGTCATATACATGATTTATCCCCACTTAGTTTCTCTCCAATTCCAATGTCATTCTTGCTTTACAACAGTGGCATTAAACAGTATTTGTCCTTTTGTGACTTAGATATTTCACTCAGCATAATATCTTCCAGGGTCACCCATTTTGTATATTTCATGAGTTCCATGTTTTTCAATGCAGCATAGTATTTTATTGTGTGAAAATACCACAGCTTCTCTAGCCATTTCTTTGTTGATGGGCACTTGAGTTGTTTCCAACTCTTTGCTATTGTGAACAAAGCCAAAATATCATATAGGTGAGCAAATATCTGCTTGGGTGGCAGTTCTGGATGTATTCCCAGCAGTGGAATTGCTGGATCAAATGGTATTTCTATTTCCTCCTTTTTGAGAAAGTGCCACATTGTTTTCCATAGTGTTTGCACCATTTTACGCTCCCACCAACAGTGAATAAGAGTTCCAGTTTCTCTGCAACCTCACCATCATTTGTTGTTTGCTGTTCTGTTAAATTTTGCTGTACTTACTGGGGTGAAAAGATATTGTTTTGATTTGTATCTCTTTTAGACCTAGAGATTTTGAACGCTTCTTCATGTGTTTGTTTGACATATGAATGTCTTCTTTAATGAAATATCTGTTCATATCCTGTGCCCATTTTGCAATTGAATTGTTTACCTTTTCTTATTGTGGTGCTCGAGTATTTTATAAATTCTAGCTGTGTCATTACCAAATCTTTTTCCCCAGTCTGTGGCTTCCATTTTTACATTGTTGGAAAAGTTTGTGGATATGCATAGAGATTTGATTCTTAGAGGGTCCTGTTCATCTATTTTATCCTCTCCTAGTTGTAGGTTTTTCAGGGTACTTGGAAGACTGTTTATGTTTCGGATTAGGGCTTCTAGAGTTCTTCCAAGCTTTTCTCTAATGAATTTTAGTCCTAGGTCCTTGATCCACTCTGAGTTGGTCTTTGTGTATGGAATGAGGTGTGGATCTTGCTTGTGTTTTCTGCAGTTAGTTTTCCAATTTTGCCAACACCATTTATTAAAAAGGCTGTCATTTCCCCATTTACCTGACTTCATCTCTTTGTCAAAAATCAGTTGTCCATAGGAAGATAGGCTGATTTCTGGGTTCTCAATTCTATTCCATTGATTTATATGTCTGTCATTGTACCAGTACCACACTGTCTTGACCACCACAAC
>NW_006399818.1:3910075-3919650 GCF_000299155.1 Elephantulus edwardii
TCTAATTTTTATAATTTCAGGGTTTTTAGTGGTTATCAGGTTCTCTTTCTGTTCTTTTTCAATTTCTTGGAGATGCTGGGCTAGAGAGTCAATGGACATATTTTTCCTGCCTTCTGATGTGTTTGCTTATTGGTATAAATTGACCTCTGATTATTACTTTGGTTATTTCACAGAGGTTTCGGTAAGTGGTGCTTTCATTGTCTTTTGTTTCAAGAAACTTTTTAATTTCATTTTTATTTCTTCTAATACCCAGTCCTGTTTAAGCAAGGTTATGTTCAACTTCCAAATGTATGAGTTTTTCTTCTTGATCCTCTTTTTAATAATTTCTAATTTTGTACCATTGTGGTCTGAGAAGATGCTTTGTATTATTTCTTTGTTTTAAAATTTTTTGATGCTTGCCTTGTGACCTAAACTGTGTACTATTCTGGAGAACATTCCATGCACATTGGAGAAAAGTTGTACTGTAGTTTGTTTTGTTTTATTTAGAGAGGTACATTAGCCTATAAATATCTGTGAGATTGAGTTGGTTTATTGCATGTTTTACATCTTCAGCAACTCTGCTGAGTTTTTTTCTGGTAGTTCTAATGTTACTTGAGATTGGTGTATTGAAGTCTCCAACTACTATAGTAGTTTGTCTATTTCTTTTTTCAGTTTTGTTAATGTTTGTTTTATACATTTTTCAGGTCTTTCATTTGGTGCATAGATATTTATTATTGTTAAGTCCTCTTGTTGTACTGACCCTTTAAGCATTATGTAGTGACTTTCCTTGTCATTTTTAATGGTTTTTGCATTGAAATGTATTTTATCAGAGATTGATATTGCTACTTCTGCTTTTTTTTTTCTGGTTGTCATTTGCTTGGTATAATCCCCCTGCCCCCTTTTCTTTTTAGTCTTTCTTTATCTTCATTTTTCAGGTGTGTCTCTTGTAGATGGCATATTGATAGATTTTTATTTTTTTAATCTAATATGCTACTCTTTTTCTCTTCAGTGGTGCATTCAAACCATTTACATTTAGTGTGATTATTGAGAGGCAAGGTTTTTTATTTTTCCAGTGCCTCTAATGCCTCATTTATTTTAAATGCATTGTTTTGTTTTGTTTTGTTAAGCTCCTCCTGGTTTGTGCTTGCAGTGCCCTATAATTCTTCAAGTTTTTCTTTCACCCTCTGAAAATATTAAATCATTGTTTTTTTAAATTCTGTGTCAGAAAGTTCTATCAGACTTTCTGGCTTCAGGAAATCCGTTGAAACTGTGTCACTTTTTTAGGGGGATAGCTTGTTTTGGGCTTGTGTAGGGTGTGACGTAACTTGCTTCTTTTGTGACATTGCTGTAGTAGAATTTTTCATGCAAAAGTCCATTCTTGTTCTGAAGTCACTGATCCAGAAAAAGGTTGGGCAGGAGCACATGCACATTGAGGTAGGATGGGTGAATGAGCAGATTCACGGAGGAGGGGTGAGGAGGTACGTGTATGCACACACATGCTCATGGAGAGGGTGGCATGCATTGAGACTTGAATGGAAAACCATATAGCCTTGGTTTTCCCCTTGAACACAGAGTCTGCCACCCTAGTCGAGCTCCAACTCTCTCTCTCTCTCTCCTGTTGAAGGTGAAGGGGTTGCACATAGTCTAGCAATCAACAGTGATCCCCCTTAAGTATGTCACTCAAATTCCCACTGTCCTGCTTGGTCCTGGTGTTGGGTCTGGTCGCAGTTCATTGCTCCCCGCTGAGGCTTTGTTTCTTGCTGAGGCTCGCTGCTCCCCGCTGAGGCACACTGCTCCTTGTGGAGGCTTGCTGCTCCCCCAGGTCCCAAAATCATTATTTTAATAATAGTTCTTACTCAAATTCTATCTCTCCTGCTTGCTCTGTGTGTGTCACTCCTCCTTCTTCTTTTAATGTTTCCTGAAAAATTGAATATTAATACTTCTTTAAGTATTGCAGTTTGAGGCTTGAATTTGTTCTTCAGTTCCTTCAGCTTAGAGTTTGACCCCTTTGATTTTCTGACTCCAGCTCTTTGCACATTTCATTATAATACTTTACTTTGTCTCCCTGTGTTGCCCTTTGAAATTTTCTATTCAGCTCCTTAACATCCTGATTTCTTTCCTTTTCTTTGGCTTCTTGGAACTCTAATGCAATATTCAGAGTCTCTTCTTACATCGTTCTTGGTCTTTTCTTCCTCCTCTGTCTTTGTAATGACCCTCTGGATGATATTCATTATATCCTCCCACAGCTCATCTGCTATTTGCTCATTAGTGTTCAAGGCCTCACACCTGTTCCTGAGAAGGTTTTGGAATTCAGATGGGATAGATTCAAGGTCAAATTTTGGTTCCTGTGGATTTGATTTAATTTTCCTTAGCTTCAGCTTGGACTTGAGTATGAGTAGGTGGTGGTCTGTTCCAAAGTCAATATCTGGCCTAGTTTTCACAGTTTATGTTGAGTTTCTCCAGCAATTCTTTCCAGAAATGTAATTGATCTGATTCCTATGCAACCATCAGGTGAAATCCATGTGTATAGCCTGCATTTATATTTGCAATGAATAAATCATTGATTGTGCAAAATTCTGTCACTTTATCTCCCGCTTCATTTCTGTCACCAAGTTCATGTTTTCTAACTACTGATCTAAATTTTTAAAAATTAAAATATAGATGGTCAATAAACTTTTAGACATCAAAGATGTAGATTTTTATAGATGTGACACAGATTCTTTATCTTTATTGTTGTCAAATTCCCATTTTATTCTAAACAGTACTTTTTTAACAATCAAGGGTTTTGTTGTGTTTTTTTTAAGTATGATATGATTTCTTCATGATGGTTGTTAGTACTCTCAATCATTTGACAAATATCATGTAACATATTCATAGCCTCTCTAGAATGACTGTGTGAGCCTCCACCATGTGAGAGATACAATGACTGTTCAGGTTATAAGGGCAGTTCTTTTAGGAAGGACATCTTATTTCCAGCCACTGAAAGAACCATAAAAGATACAGCTTTAACACCATATGTTAATTATCCTTCACTGAGTAACAAGTAACTACAAACTTTGTCATCTAAAACATCACATATTTGACATTTAATACCTCTGGTTGCCTAGGAGCTGTGCTACCAACCCAAAGACATGCAGTTCAAATGTACCAGCTACTCAGTGAAAGAAAGAAAGGTAATCACTTCCTGTGTGATTTATAGCCTCTGAAAATTCATTGGAGAGTCAGATATGGATAAGTTCTGACTTGATGGAAATGAGTTTGAGAGATGTGGTTTGGTTTTTTTTTGGGGGGGTGGAGTTTTTATTTTTTAGTTTCTATGGATTATCAATCTGATTGTGGTTTAGCTGAGCCTTCTGATTTAACTCAGGCATTGAATTGAATTTCTGGAAGTCTGTTGATATGAGGGCTTCATTTCTTAGCTCACTCTTGACTGGAGGCTGCCCTTAGTTAATTTCCATATGGATCTTACCACCATGTCTATCAGCTTCATCAAAGAATACACTGAAATGAATGAAGAATAGTGTGAAATGCAATGTGTATACACTTTGTAAACAAAACAAAGAATAATGTAAAATTAAAAATACAGTAATAAAATCAATCTAAGGGAAAAAGAAAATAATGTGATTTCAAAATCTTAAAAAAAATTTAAAAAAACTGCAACAAAAAAACTTTATCAAATATATAGAAAGAGGATGATATAGTGAATTGCAGCCTCATAAACTGTATGGAGGGAGAGTTCCAACTCTACTACAATGAGAGAGTAACTATCAAGAGAGAAACTCAGTCCAACCCATTACAATTAAGTGTGAACTGACTTATAGCTGACCCTCAGCAGCTTCTGGGAGGCCATACATCACATAGAACAAGATTACCTATCTTTCTCTTTAGAGCAGCTGGTGGATTCAAACCAGAAACCTTTGAGGTGGTAGAGCAATTTCTTACCCTATAGGCCACCAGAGCTCCCTTGTTAGGTATCATGGAGTTGAGTCACTCATAACGACTCTGTGAACAACAGATCTGAATTCTTCCTTATCTTGTGCCCTTCTTACCAGCTCTGACCCACTTTAGCTTATTGCTGCAATCAATCCATCTCTGTGGGGGTCTTCCTTTCTCTTACTGACCCTCTATCTTTCCAAGTGTAATAGCCCTTCCCAAGGAATATCCCCTCCTATAAATGTGTCTAACGTGGCAAGAAAGAAATTACCTTTTGTAATGTAATCACAGAGTGGCATCACAGTCTTTGTGTCATATTTATTGGCTAGAAGCAAATCACAGATCCTGCCCACACAGATGCCCCCATAAGGTTTTAAATATCAAGAGGCAAGGATCACTGGGGAACACATTAGAGTCCATCTGCCACATATTCCCTAGAATTTGGTTCACAGCCATAATATTTTGTTTCCAACTCTTTTTAGATAAAGAGGTCTTTTAGTTCATGTTGGCATTCAGTAAAGCCTACTTAGGGAAAAATTAGTTTGAAATAATTAAAAGTCTGAGTTATAGAATTATATTGCAGCATATGATTTTTCTATTTATATCAGAGAATACTTTAAAATAGTGCATTTACAATATCATGGAAAGATTCTATCTTTTCTAATAATTTCATGAAATCCATGCATAATTATAATTTTGTTTTGATTCCCATCAATAATTGAGGAAGCATCTCATGTATTTCCATTACCTGATAAATGTGATGAGGAATACAAATGAAGACAACAGCGTTTTATTGCTTCATGGGGTCCCCCCCCCCTTTTTTTCCTCTTAAGAGACATAATTAGAAGGAAAGGGTTGTAAGAGGGAAACAAACCATGCACAATTATAGTGGAGAACAAAATAAAATTATATAATCAAGTGCTAAATGCAGTTAAGAATACGTGCAACTCTGTGGTACAGGAAAGAGAGAGGTCAGAGTGAGGTGAAGTAACTAAAAGCCTTCCTGGGGAAAACGGGAAATGAGTGAATTTGGGTACAATGTGAGAAAGGAAGTTAGGAGAGGAGAAAAGGGGAAATACAGGAAAACAAGAAAGACCTGGAAATCATAGAGAAGACTGGAGGCATTGATTGCAGCAGAGGAAATGGGGAGCAATAAAAAAATAAAGCCAGTGGGCTATTGGTAGCTTTGCATTTTGAAGAGTATTTAATGCTGGAGTAAGAATGGTGACTTTGATAAGCAATAGAAGATAATTCTATATTCTGGAGCTGAGGATAAAATGGTATTTTGGGAGATCTGTTTATTGTATGTTTGCCTGATGGATTAAAAATCAACATCAAGATAAGGAGAGAAAATATTGAAATTGTCAAGAATTCACTTCAGTTGGATCCACAAGCAACACCCGTGGAAGAAGTAGTCAATAAAGCAAATGACATATTGCTTTAGGCATATCTGATACTAAGGGCCTCTTTAAAGTGCCAAAATACAAAGATTTCACTTTAAAGGCTAAGGTACACTAGATCTAAGCCATGGTATTCCCAGTTACCTCATACATATGTGATCTCCTCATACCAAAGGTGTTGGTTGTGCATATAAGTAAGATGAAATCATTGACATTTCTCCCTCCATATAACATGATGTTGCCTATTGACCCCAAAGTGAGAATATTTGTTTTCTTGATGTTCAGATGTAATATATTTTGAAGGATGTAGTCTTTGAACTTTACATCAGGTACTTCAAGTCCTCTTTATTTTCAGCCAGCCAGGTTGTGTCATCTACATAATGTAGATTATTGATGAGCCTTCCTCCAAACCTGATGGTACATTCTTTTTCATAGAGTCCAGCTTCTCAGATTCTTTGTTTAGCATACAGATTGAATAGATATGGAGAGATAATACAATCCTGAAGCACACTTTTCCTAACTTTAACCCATATAGTATATTCCCTTGCTCTGTTTGAACAATAGCCTTTTGATCTAAGTTAAGGATGAGTGATTGAAACTGTTAAAAACTTCATCTTACTTGGATCCACAATCAACTGCAGTCATGAGGCGAGGAGACAGATTGCATTAGGAAAGTCTACAGTCAGGGATCTCTTCAATTATTAAAAGAACAATAATGTTAGTTTGAAAAGAACGAGGATCTGATTTAGGCCATGATCTTTTCAATCACTTGCTACACTTTGGAGAGCTAGACAAGGGAAAGGAGTTACAGAAGAAGAATTAATACATTTGAGTTGTGGAGAAGCGTACTGAATATCCATTAGAGTGTCAAAGGAACAAACAGAGATATTTTGTAGGAAGTACAGCTGTAATGCTCTTTGGAAACAAAGATGACAAAGCTTCATCTCACATACTTTGAGCATGTTGTTAGGAAAGGCTGTTCCTTGGAGAGGTACATCATGCTTGGAAAGGTAGAAGGTTGACAGAAGAGATGAAAACCTTTGACCAAATGAATTGACATCCTGGCTGCTGCAATGGGCTTGAGTGTATCAGAAATAATGAAGATCCACAGGATAGGAGACAGGGTTTAGATCTGTTGTTTCGTGTCCCTATGAGTCTTACACAACCCTGTGGTACCTAACAGCAACAATAGCAACAACATATGCATACTAAAGTTGGGCAATGAATAATGAAAAACAAAGAATTGACTTTTGAATTATAATCTTGGCAAAGGATAGGTAATACACTATAGACAGCCAACTGGTGGCCCAGGGGCAAGAAGCTGCACTACAATTCCAAAGGCATGCAGTTTGAGACCACCAGCTGCTCTGCAGAAGGATGGGCAATCTCCTCCTGTGCCATTAACTGCCACTAAAAACCCTCTGGAGGGTCAGCTATAAGTCATTGCCAACTTGACGAAACACAACAACAAAAATAGACTGCTTTAAGAGTAATCGACTCTGCCTTGGAAGAGGTGCAAGGATGCTCCCTAGAGCAAGAATAATGAGACTTCGACACACATACTTTGGATATAATATAGGAGGGGCTAATTTCCAGAGGACACTTAGCATCCTTTGTAAAATAATGGAAAAAGAAAACAGATGAGGTCTTCAATAAATAAACTATATTGGCTTAGAGTCTGCAACATGGGCTCAAGCACAGCAGAGATTGGGCAGACCCAGCACTGTTTTGTATTGATGTTCATAGGATGGCAATTAGAACCAACTCAAAGGCACCAAATAACAGCATGAAAAAATAGCCTTGAAGCACACAAAACTGAGTTCAAGAAATGATAGCTCTTAAAAGATGGCATCTCTTTGGCAGTTTGAAACCGCCAGTGACTGTGAAAGAGAGATGGGCAGCCTTTTCCATGAGGTTTACAGCCTCTCAGAAACATGCTGGAGAGTCACCTCTGAGTTGGTTTTGATGCTATAGCAATGATATTTGTTATTATTACTCACTGAGTGCCTTGCCTATACCAGATGGTGGAAATGCAA
The DNA here is from genome assembly GCF_000299155.1 of Elephantulus edwardii. NCBI lineage: Eukaryota > Metazoa > Chordata > Mammalia > Macroscelidea > Macroscelididae > Elephantulus > Elephantulus edwardii. The sequence continues at coordinate 3,917,424 of NW_006399818.1, forward strand.
CAGAGAACAAAGATGCCACTTGGACAGGTGGAGGGATGGTGAAGTAAAGGAAGATCCTCAACTGGTGGATTGACATGCAGTGACTGCAGAAATTGGGTTGAGTGTATCAGAGATTGTAAGGATGTCACAGGATAGGAAAAGGTTCAGATCTCTTATTCATGGATTGCTGTGAGTCATACTCATCATGATGGCACCTAACAACAATAACATGATCTAAGGATGATTCTGCAAGACTATTGTGTCTTCCTATCTTAGCACATCTCTAATTATAAACCCCCAAAGGGGCTATTGTACTTTATCCAGGTTTTGTTAATATGATCATCTCCCAGTTTCTTATGATTGTTAATTGAGCCCACTTAAAATCCCTAGTTGAAGGATTCCATGTACATCCTCTACACAGCCTTTCCGTTCTAGTTAAACTATGCCTTATCCTTCACATTTCTTTTTCTGTTCAATTCAAATTTGATCATTCTATGATGCTATCTCAGTGAACCCTTTTTTACTTTCTACCCACCCGGGAAGTAACTAACTCTCCTTTACCCTGCCTCTGGAAACTGTGTGAACTTTGAGAAACTACGATATTTATAGAACGGCTTCAGGTCTTTGATTCATAAGGTTGCTATGAGTCGTGCTCGACTTGATAGCAATCAACAACAACAACAACACATGGATGACATTTAATTATTTAGAATGCAGACCTACAGGAGATGTGTATTAATCATCTCTGTTATTATCACAGGTCCCATAGCCTGGATCATAAATATTGGTTGGATTGAATGGAACAGGTACACATATATACACATGTAGAACAGTGCCAGGATCACAAACAGGAGCATATTTCTGGCCATGTTTTACCTTGTCTTTGAGTCACCAAATGTAAAGCTGAAGAGGAAAGCATGTAAGTGAAAAGTCATTCAGGAAATCGTAATGATTGTAGCCATAACTATTGGAGGACTTTCCTACCTTTGCTGTTTTGGCAAATATTTACCATAAAGCCTTCACAGGTAATGGTTTCCAAAGGTTTCCATAAAAGTAGGAGACTTTTGATATATTTAGTGGCTAGTAAATATTTATTTTTCAAGCAGATGAAGACATAAGTTGTTGAATTTGAATGCGTATGAAGAATGCAAAATTTGCCCTTCTGACAACTTGTTATGAATTTTAACAATATTTGAAATGTTTTACTACTAATTAGCCACTTTGATTATTGTCTGCCACCTTGAGGGGATTTATGATGTCCCATTAACAATTTAACATTAGGGCATTTAGGTAAAACTTTCAGCTTCTTAAAAATGCCCAAGTTTGTGAAAGAAGACAGTCATGACATCCTATTTGTGTAACAAGATATAAACCATTTCCTGTTCACTCTCACAACACATTTTCACAATTTAATTTATTGCCATCATGGTGTCAGAACAGACTTAGTTGACCCTTCAGCAGGTTTAAAGAGGCTATGAATCACATGGAAGTAGACTGTCCACCTTTTTCCTTCAGAGCAGCTGGGGGATCCGAACAACTTGCATTTGAAATGGCAGCATAATTCCTTAACCACTAGGTCACCAAAGATATTGGAATAAACTTTCTAAGAAGCTGGAAATCAAGTCCAAAATCCATAGGCAGGTTGTTGACATTCATCAAGATAGGTGGTGCTGTGCTCCAAAGGAAAATTTCCTTTTATTCTCAGGGAGAATCGTCAGCCTATCTTTTAAGAATGTTCTAGCATATTGACCAGGATCACCAGATTGTGCAAGATAAAAATCCTTCAAAGCCAAATGATTGAACTCAGAACTCTTTGTTGTTGGTTTATAGTGAACTTTATGATGGAGTCATCGCTATTATTCAAACTACGAGAGAGCCATGGCCATTGGCTTACTAGTACAGCTGCCTGCAGACTACTTTACCAGAAACACCTATTCCAAGTTAGCTTATTTTAAAAAATCCAGTCCAGATGGGTACATAGAATAAAATTTTGACCAAAATCTGATGCATAAAGGAATTTCAGCAGAAGTTTTCTATCTAACTAATGACAATAAAGACCCCTAATGGCTTAGTAGGGAGCTCATGTTAGATGGATCTTAGCTGAAAGCAGGGAATACCGGAAGAATGTATATCTGTGTTTCATTGACTATGCAAAGGTGTTTGACTGTGTAGATCATAACAAACTGTGGCTGACTCTGAGAAGAATGGGAATCCCAGAACATTTAATCGTGCTAATGCAAAACCTATA
>NW_006399818.1:3920327-3976939 GCF_000299155.1 Elephantulus edwardii
AGATTCATCCTGGAGAGGGTTAAACCAGGCTACTCCTTGGATGCAATGATTCTGGGACTTTGTCTGACATACTTTGGACATGTTGTAAGGAGGGACAGATCCTTGGAGAGGGACATCATGCTTGGGAGTGTGGAGGGACAGCGCAGGAGGGGAAGACTCTCTATGAGGTGGATTGATTCAGGGACTGGGGTAATCGGGATGTGTGTATCAGAGGCAATGCAATTGGTACAGGATAGAGCAGGGTTTAGGGCTGTTGTACATAGGGTCGCTATGAGTCACAAGTGACTCGATGGCACATAACAACAAGAACAACAACAACGGCAATGGCTTAGTGCATTATATATTGGATTCTTCTAGATGACCAGTCCCTTAAGGACTTACTCAGTGGCATTGGGCTAATGACAAAAAAAATGGAAATATTGTATGCAACTAAGAATGTTTCTTTTTCCATACTAAATTCTTGAAAGGGAATTTTTCTTTTCTTTTTAAGGCTGTGATTTTAAAAAAAAAATATTCATTCATTGTTGCACAAAAAAGAATTGTTCTTAAGGAAGCATTTATGGGTACTGATAAAAACGTGTGCTGATTAAAGTGTAGTTCTGATTTCGGTGGGAAAATGACACTCATTTTATTCATTAAATTTGCAGAATTAGAAGCTCAATTACATCCAAGACAAAGAAACAAACAGGATTGAGGTTCATTTTTTTTAATGTTAATAAGTTTTCCACTTGCTATTGAACACAAATCAATAGACTTACTCATTCACTCAACAAATGTATAATAAGAAGGTAGCAAATGGAAGATACTGTGCTGAGTTCTGAGGATGAAACTTAGCACAAAAAACAGACCCTACCATCAACAATTTTAGAATTGTTTAGTCTGCATTCTTTTGAAAAAATACCAAATGGAGCATAGGTATATACATATATACATATAAAGCAACATGCATGTTGTGAGCATGTGTGTGTGTGTGTGTGTGTGTGTGTGTATGAGGGACAGACAGAGCAGGAGAGAAAGACCCTAGATGAGATGGATTGACACAGTAACAGGGCTAATGAGGGTAGGTGTGTCAGAGACAGTGAGATTGGCATGCATATATATAACTTGGGATGTGCATCTCCAGTGGTTTAACTCTACTAGTAGATCTCTAAGAGGAAGTTGAGCAATTTCCTCCAATTGAGATTAGATACCCAATGAAGAGTAGAAAATAAAAGCATTGTGTACTATCCACTTCCTAGACCCTTGATATCTTCCCAAAGCTCTCTGGTCATCACTCATTAGTGTTCAAGGCCTCAAACCTGTTCCTGGGATGGTTCTGAAATTCAGGTGGGATAGATTGCAATACATCTTTTAATTTCATGGCTGCTGGTGCCAAGAGTGTTGACTGTGGAACCAAGCAAACTAAAGCTGTGAACAATCTCAATCTCTTCACCATCCATCCTGATGCTGCCAGTTGGTCCAGTGGTGAGAATTTTTGTCTTCTTTGGAGGATATTAAGGGTATCATCTAGAAAGAGTGCCAATGGTCATTTCAAAGACAGAGGGAAGGAAAGACCAAAATGGATGTCAGAAGAAACTCTAAATATTGCGCTGGAGCGCAGAGAAGCCAAAGCACAGGCAAGAATTCAAGATACTAAAGTGCTGAACAGAAGATTTCAAAAGGCAGAATGAGATGACAAAGTAAAATATTACAATGAAATGTTCAGGGAGCTGGAGTCAGAAAATCAAAAGGGCCGAACTCGCTCAGCATTTCTTAAGTTCAAGGAACTGAAGAACAAATTCAAACCTCGAGTTGCTATAATCAAGGATGCTTTAGGCAGAATATGAAATGATCCAGGAAGTATTAAAAGAAGATGGAAAGAATATACTGAGTCACTGTATCCAAAGGAATTGGCAGACACAGAAGAATTTAATCAAACAACATATAAGCAAGAGTGTATGATAATTAAGGAAGAAGTTCAAGCTGCTTTGAAGGAACTAGCAAAAAACAAGGCCCCAGGAATATATGGTATACCAATTAACATATTTAAGCTAACATGCTGCCCTGGACATGCTCAACAAGTTGTGCCAAGAAATCGCTGATATATAGCAAGTAATTATGAAGACCAGGGCATGGATCAGGCACACCTTAGTCTCCAGACTGACGTTATTGCTCTTTAGCACTTTGGAGAGATCTCTGATAGTAGAATTTCCCAATGCAATGTCTTTTGTTTTCCTTGACTGCTAATCAGGAAACAAACCACTGTTACTGAATCTGTTGGATTTCCAATTCTCTGCAAGTGCTCATATACAAAATGGGATTTTCATCACTACTCTCACAGAGCCTTTATCTGTAAATTCAGATCAACTTTGTTAATTACAAACAATAGCTTAAGGATTCTCATGTTCAGCAGATAGCAGGGAGTTAGGAAGTGGTTAAACTATCCGAAATTCGTAGAGCAATTGGGTAGGTATGAATTATCAACACATACTCTCTGTGCTTTCTCTGTTGCTGATGTTGGTTACCATCAAGTTTATTCTAGGCGCTGCCAGGCTCTATGGCATTTTGTTGACCATTGGTATGTTTGAGAGCATTGTTTGGGTCTTGTGTCAGTCCATGCTCTTGATTAACATTTCTCTCACTTTTGTTTGTTTTCCACTTTATTAAGCATGGAGTTTGTTCTGGAGTGATTGGTCCCTCTTGATGACCTGCTTCAAGTATGTGAGTCAAAGCCTTGGAGAACAGTTGTGTTCCTTAGAATCTTCGTTGGCTGATTTTTTAGGACACTTTTCTTCTAGTCTATCTTAGAGTGAAAGCTCCACTGAACCCTGGTGATATTCGAGATATTAGTGGCATGGTATCTAGTATCACAGCAACACACGAGCCACCACAGGATGGCAGCCTGACAAATGAATGGTGGGTGGTATCTGTAATTAATTCTAATAAATTGGTTGGAATATGCAGGATTACCTTTGTTCCCAAGGAGTTTCTATTATATGTGTAACTACTATTTTTCCTCGTGGGATTTGTCTTGGTTTGGCCATATTTGAATTATGCTCAACATTGTTCTACTTTCAGCTTATTGGATAATTTGCTCAGAATCTCTCCAATAAATTAAAACAAATAATAAACAAAACCAAACCTGTTGTTGCCAAGTCAAATTCCAGCTCATAATGACCCTATAGAACAGAGCAGGACAGACCATAAGGTGGGGTTATTTTTGTAAATATTATTTATGTTTATTTGACACTTAAGGCACACTAGGCATTGCTCTTAGGTTTTTACCAAAGTATTTTCTATTACTCATTCCAAAACACATACATGTTAAAAAGAAATACATTCAAGTGTGACAAAATGGCATTGAATAAACTGCATATGTAATATGATAAAGCACTAAATGCTTAGGATACCTCCCTAAATTCTTGAAGTTAAAGTATTGACAAGAAGTTTGCTCCATTTATATTCCAGGAAATGTTCCTTGGTTAACCTAAGGTAAAGGCAATGATTTGAGCTAAGGGGCTGTTCTTACATTAGCTAAAAGGTAAAAAAAAAAAATTCGTATGTTCAACATCCATTGAAGTACACATAGTAGATACACTATAGTTGTTCATTTCATGTGCCTTGGAAACATAACTCCCAAAATTTCAATTTATTTTTTAAATGCATTTTTAATTGTATTACTGGTCTACTTAGGGAGCTCTGGTGGCCTAGTGGCAAGATGCTGTGCTGCAATCTTGACACAATTCGAGGCCACCAGCTGCTCTGCGGGAGAAGGATGAGCAGTCCCTCCCTTGTGATTAACTGCCTCTGAAAACCTGCCAGAGGGTCAGTTTTGGGTAAGCACCAACTCTATAATACACAATTAACATAACAACAACTAGTTTGCTTACAAAATTTGCACACATTCTTTCCCCCCCCCATTTCCTTTACCCAGCCAAATAGTGCAAAACTATGATTACCACCCTCACCAGCCCTTCCTCACACCTCTGCTCTTACCTTCCCCCCTTGGATCCCTATACATATTTTACTAGTTTATTTCTACAATAATCGTCTTATACGCTATTTGTCCTTGTGTGACTGAGTTAGCAAAACGTAAGGTTTTGAAGATTGTAAGTCTTTATGGAAGCAGATGGGCACGTATTTTCTCTGCAAAGTTGCTGGTGAGTTTGAACTGCCAGCCCTTTGGTTTGCAAGTAGCACTTAACCACCAATCCATTCAGGCTCTTTTTTTCCAATAAAGTCCTGTAATTAAGATGGGGAGGTGTGGCTGTTGACTGTGTGCCCTGCAGATTGCTCATTAACATGCCATCTGAGCAATTTAATAGCCTTTTTAATTAATCTAAATTTGGCATAGCCCTCTTCAGGCTACAGTGCAGCTTTTGCAAGAGTTGGGCTCTTAGGAATTCTCAGTGGAGCTTATTTGAAACCTAAATCTGCCCAGGCTAATGAGTGTGGCCAATTCCTCTTACCAAGACCACATAGGACTCTCCATCTGCATTTCACACTAAAGGATGAGAGGACCAGATGCCTTGGGGTGGTGCTCTGGTTCTTGGCATTTTAAAAAGTCCCTATGAGTCTAGAGATGAAAGGAAATAATTTATGGAATGATTGAAAGTTCTCTTTTTTGCTTTCACTTGCTTTTCCTTTACTTTTCTTTATTGCTTTTATTATATTATTATTTTTACTATTGAGTTTGATGCTTTAGACTGCTTAGTCCCAGAAAATTCTTCATATTTCAGAGCTAGGTAAAATTTGAAATAATTTAATATTTGGGGGAGGATGGTAATTGAATAATTAGCATTCCTGGAAAAAAATACCTATCACAACAGATTTTTTAAAAAAACATCTTTTCCAAAGTTATATAGATTTTTTTTCCCCTAAAGGACAAAAAAAAGAATGGTAGAATTGGGGACAGTCACTCTTTTGGGGACAGTCACTCTTTTAAAAGCTTGGAAAGTGGTGTGTGTGTGTGTGTGTGTGTGTGTGTGTGTGTGTGTGTGTGTCCAGGTATATGTGCACTAATGCATGTGGATAAAATATTTGTATACAAATAAATTTCACCTGGTCACAGTCTCTGATAATTTATGCTGCTTTTCTCCGGCCAAATACATTATCATTTGCAAAATGTACCCTAGTTCATTCTGGACCTGCATAAAAGAACAATTCACCCAGGCCTGTGTCTCAGCCTGTCAGCTGCATTCACCGTGCTCCATCCATGTTCTTCTCCCTACTGACAGGCTTGTTCCTGGGACAAAACTGTCCAATACTTGCCATTAGGATTGTTTACCATTTTCTCTTACAGTAAATATTTATTAGTTGAGTACTTACTTTGGGCCAGGTGCTATGAATCCTGGATTAAAAAAAAATCAAATGAATATACATTGATTGCCAATTAATTAAAATCCAGAATATTTGCAAATAAACAACAACAAACCATTAATGTCAAGTCAATTCTGACTGATGTAGCCTTCTGTGTTAAAGAGTCAAGCTAAGCTCTGTGGAGATATGCTATTTATGGGAGCAGATAACCAGGCCTTTCTTTAGTCATGCTGCTGGGATAGTTCAGTTACATTACTGTTACAGAAGGTCCTTGTTGGGGGACCATCATAGAAATGTGGTCTGTGTAAAGGAATCCAGTAACCTCTCCCAATCCTGTGGACTCTGACAAAAGCAGTTAAAAAGCAACTTGGTTCCTTTCCATATTCTCATAAAATTCCCCTACACATAGGTTCCTCCTCTTCAAAAGCAATGGGAAGTTTGTTTTTCCTGTTTTTACTTTATCAAAGACTTCCAAATTTTAGGACAAAAGGCGCTTAGCTTTAAGGGTTAGGCATCTGTCTATATGAGAATGTATATAGTGCACTTCTTTAAGAACTCAGCTCCATTATAATAAAAACTCACTCCGACAGTGAGCAGTGAGAAGTTTACTTCTTCACCCACATCAGTTTGTTGAAAGAGTAAATACTTTACATCAGTGTTTAATACTGGCCTTGTTTTCACAGAATCCAACTCTGAAACCCAAGAACTTAGCTTGATGATCATAAGAGATATCTTGGAACCTTCCTCTCCCAGAGACATCCAAGAGTGAGTTTAGAGGAGGAGTAGTCACTCGGATGATAGAGTTTGGAGGGTGGAGGAAGAGGATGAGGGAATTAGGAACAATGCAATGGGAACATTAAAGGATGGTGTAATAGTTGGCATAGATCAATTGTAATTGATTCTCTAATATGCAATGTATAGGAATGATTATATGAAACAAAAATGTACATTAATGAAATATAACACATTTGAATTTTGTTTGCAAACCAATATAAAATTTAAAAAAATATAAACATATGGGAGGGGAGAAAGTGGGTTAAAATACCAGGTCCAGCCTCTGCCTGGTACCTGCTGCTTTTCTTCAACACACAGAATTCCCACCCAGTAGCCACAACACTCTTTTTCTGCAACTGTGATTAGTTGGCACTTCACAGAACAACATAGACAGAAAGGACAAAGCCAGAGTTGTTGGTGGGATGGGCTGAGGACTTTTTTTTTTAGAACTGAAAAAGAACCCAGTTCCGCTTAAAAAGCAATTGCCATTGAGTCACCTCTGACTCATGCAACCCCCTTCTGTCCAAATAGAACTGTGCTCCAGAATTTTCAATGACTGGCTTTTTTTGGAAGTAGATTTCCAGCCCTTTCTTCTCAGTTACCTCTGAGTATCCTGGAAATGCTAGCATTTCACAAGCATTTAACCATCTGCAATAGCCAAGAACTCCACCTTAACCCTATTAAAACTTGGGTTATTGACTTTAAATTCTGTAACTGAAGAGCCAAGATATTAGTTTAAAGATTAAAGTGCACTTGATCCATGCCATGCTATTTCCAATTGCTTTATATGCATGTGGAAATTGGACAATGAATAAGGAAGACTGAAGAATGAGGGTCTTTGAATTTTGGTACTGACAAAGAGTACTGAATATTCCAAGGACTGTCAAATCAAACAATTTTTTTGTTGGAAAAAGTACAGCCAGGGTACTCCTTAGAAGCAAGGATGGAACCTCATTCCATGTACTTTGGGCATGTTTCAGGAGGGGCCAGTCCTTGGATTTGGACACTATCACTAGAAAATAAAGGGTCAGGAAAGGAGAGAAGACTCACAACAAGATGGATTGACACACACAGCAGAGATTGTGAGCATGGTGCAGGATCAGGTATATATAGGGTCCATATAATGTGAAGGTGATTTGATAGCACCTAACAAAAGCCACAACAAAAAGACCTGTTATTTAGGAAGTGGATGGCCCATACAGCTTCCTAGTCTGTTTCAATCGGGAGCTGTTCATGATGGGAAACCCTTATGGCATTTAACACACCAGTGTCACAGATTTTAGATTTTAGTATCACAGCAAATTCAAGTTATCTCAGTACAGCAAACTGACAGACAAGTGATACACCACTTAGAACAACATTCTCTCCAAGCACAATTAATACCAGGCTGCAGGCCTGAGGGCCCAGCTGACTTTTAAATACAGAGGCCCACTCATGAGATCCTGTTTGACTACAAAAGAGGCTTTCCACCCACAGTTGATTGTAAATGAAATCAGAAATAGTTAGCTTACACTTGATTGCTAACACAATCAGAAACACCCAAACAGTTTACCCCAAATTTCAAGTAAATAAAAAACACTTACCCTCCAGGATCCAACTGCACCAAGCTATAGGCTCACCCTCAGGCAAGACCCATCTGACTTAAATACAAAGGCTCACACACAGATCCTGTTTGTCTACACAAGTGGCTTTCCACTAAAAGCTGATGAAATCAGAAACAGTCAGCTTACACTTGTTGTTGTTGTTGTTTGATGCTGTCGAGTCGTAGACGACTCATAGCGACCCTATGAACGAACAGCCTGAGCACTGTTCATACATAGAGTTTCTGGAGGCAAGTCATTTCGGAAGTGGATGCCACTCCTGCTTCCAGGCTTGATTTAGTCGGGAAGCTCCAGCCAACACTCTCCACCATGGGTACCCATTACCACGACTGGCACATCACTGGCAGCATCACAGCAACCATGTGTTACCTCTGTACAGCAACGCACAGACCAGTGCTATACCACCTAGAAGAATGTTTGACAGGAAGACAATTTGAACCTGCAGCCCTCGGGACCTTTGGGCTTAAGGCCACCTCCTGGTTCAAACCTTAGGCCCAGGCTGGCTAGCCTCACTCCAGGGACAGAGCAAAGCTGCACGTCAAACACATTCCCCGAAAAGCAGTCGACTCTAAAAGCTTGCCACGATTCCTGCGCTCACACCACCATGCTCCTTCCTTCTGGGAAGGAGAACTTCCCAAGACCCTGGGAGGAGCCAGCCCACCAGGAACAACTAACCAGGGCTACTAACAAAATCAGAAACACCCAAATAGTTTGCACCCATGTTTCAAGTAAATAAAAAACACCCTCCAGGATCCAACTGTGCCACACTGGAGGCTCATCCTCAGTCAGAACCCAACTGACTTTTACATACAAAGGCCTGCCTACCAGATTCTGCTTACCTACATAAGGGGCTTTCCACCCATAGCTGATTATAAATGAAATCAGAAAGGTGATCCAAATGAATGGAAATTATTGAACAATATAATTAATATCACATGCAAGCAAAATATTGCTGAAAATCATTCACAAATGGCTGGAATAGTACATAGATAAGAACTTGCCAGAAGTTCAAGTAGGATTTAGAAGAGGCCATGGCACAAGGGATACCATTGCTGATGTCAGATGGATTCTGGTTTAAAGTAAGGAATATCATAGGAATGTCTATTTGTGCTTTATTGACTATGCAAAGATGTTTGACTGTGTGGATCACGACAAGTTGTGGCTGACATTGAGAAGAATAGAAGTCCTAAAGCACTTGATTGTGCTCATGCAGAACCTTTATCAGGACCAGGAAGCTCTTGTGTGAACATAGCAGGGAACACTGTATGATTTGGAATTGGGAAGGGAGAGTACCAAAGTTGTATTCTCTCTCCATATCTTTTCAATCTATATGTTGAGCAAATTATCTGAGAAGGTGGACTCTATGAGAATTGTGGCACCAGGATTGTAGGGAGATTCATCAATAACCTGTGATATACAGATGACATAACCTTTCTTGCTGAATGTGAGGAAGATATGAAGCACTCATTGCAGAACATCAAGGAATGCAACCTTAGGTATGGATTGCATCTCAATGGTAAGAAAACCAATAGACAACATCATTGTGGATGCAGAGGAGATTGAAACTATCAACAGCTTCATCTTGCTTGGATATACTATTTGATACAGTGACTGCTGCAATGGGCTCCTGCGTGTCAGAAAGTGCAGGATAGAACAGGGTTCAGATCTTTTGTTCATACGGTTGCTATGAGTCATACTCAACTTGATGGCACCTAACAACACTACCACCAAAAAGTGAATTTGTTAGTACTTGAAAATCCTGAAGAAAAATCTCAAGACAGCAACTCTAATGTCAACAATGCTAATAGACAGACAGCCTATATTCCATATACAGATCCAAGTAGGGTCTCCATTTCTCTCGATCTCACTCTAATCTCCCAATGTTCTCACAGTGTCCAAGCTTGCCTCATTAATGTATATACACACTTCTTGCCTACTACTTGTAACGTTGCTGTAGACTGGCGCTTATAGCTGCTGAATTCCTCTATTATGTTTGAATGCATAGTGAGCAATACAGCTGACAGCTTAACACGCTAGAGGGTGTGCTAAATGAAAAGGATAAGCAGAAGAGGCCTTTTGGCATATCTTTTTAATTGGAAGAAAATGTAGGCTTTTGAGTGACAATATTTGCTACATTTTCCTAAATATAGTACCTTAAGAAAGCCAGAGGGCCAACAGGTATATTGAAAAGCATAGGGGTGTCGAATCTCTGCTCTAGGAAACACTGAATGTCCTTGGGTGATCTATTTAACCTCTCTGATGTGCAACAGCCCTGTTGGTAACGAGAGAGCAATCTCAAGCTTGCTGAGCTGCTGAAGAATTAATTGAGATAAAGTGCAGGATTCTGAGGAAATATAGATCTTTTCCTCTTTCCCCTTAAATGGCTAGGGGGAAAAAACCAGGAAGGAAAGCCACTTCTGAGGCTGTCCCATTCCTCCAACTCAAGAACCTCTGCACAAACATGTTTTCCGAAGACCCTTCCATCCTCAGATCTCCTCCTTGGTGTGTGTGCAGGGCTGGGAGGGGAACATTGGCAGGATGTCAGGTTGACTTCTGCATCTGTTTGTGTCGGCAGAAGCTCCACTTGGGCAGGCTCCGTTTTGCTGAGTGTTTTTCTGTCATATTTTGTAAAGGCAGACAGCAAAGATGCAAATTGTCGAGCCCACTCAGGGAGAAGGAGCCCGCCAAGAGGCAATTGAGGCAGACTAATGTGCAGGGAGCACACCCACCGAGCAGAGAGGCTGGGAGACTTGGGGAGTTTACGGAAGAGGGGGCAAAGCCAGGAAGACTGTCGCAGGTGTTTTTATCCATCTCTTGTGAGCAGCTTTATTGGGCTCGTTAAAGGCGAAGAAACATTTGAAGGCAGTCTCCTTCCTTGAAGATTTGTTGTTACATGCCATCAAGTCAGAATCGGCTCATGCAGACACTCCAGCAGGCTTTCAGAGGTAGTAAATCCCACAGGAAGAGATTGTCCATCTTCCTCCTCTCCTCAATGCAGAGCAACTAGAGGATTCAAACCACATGCCTTTGGGTTAGCAGTGCAGCTGCTTTAGGACTAAGCCACACCCAATGGAAGGCCATTCAGTTGCAGTGGGTTCGGTGGCCTCCAAGTCTGCCAGGCAGGCCCTTTGCAATTCCAAACTCCAGGCATCTTGGCTTTCTTTCCCTCCTAGCTTCCCTTAAGACCCATGGGGATAAGCTTCTTAAAAATAAAGGCCTGCAACAATTAATGAATGGAAATCCAAGTTCTCTATAAACTTTCATTAGAATCTCAATGAGAAAAAAAAAAAAATACAGGCCTGACTCTCATGCAGGAATCTCATGTGTGATATATCACAGAGACATCCTGAGCCTAGACTCTGGTTCCAGAACACTTTTCCTTCTCAGGCTGTTCAGCGTGAACCCGCCCTTGCTCCTGGCACAAGCTCTGCCCCTCTTTCTTCACCTCAAAGGCATGACCTCTTGTGGGAGGCTTTTTGACATCCACCAAGGGGCTAGGACTTTGGGGTGTCTGGAGATGTTGGTTATAGTCCCTGCTTTAATTGGCACTGTGTCTCCAGGCAAATCACTCCGTCCTTCTGGGCCTCAGTTACCTCTTTTGTAAAACGAGGGGGCTGGGCTGGGGGCTTCAGAGCTCTGTCCTGCTCCCTCAAGCTCAGGAACTCTAATTGCCTCATTAGAACGCCAGGGAATGCCTTTCTCCTAATTGTCTTCCTGGCTCCTGTCTTTGCTGCTCCCTACTGGGCTCTGCCTCCAAGGAAATAAAAGCAGCTGCTCCCTCCTCTGGGGCTTCCTGAGAATCCAGCGAGGCCTGCTTGCCGGCATATGTGCAGGCATTGTCTAGCTGTCTCTCTCACTCCCTCTGAGGTCCGCTTCTGAAGACTAGGCAGGGAGGGGGGATATGTCCCTTTGCAACCTCGCTCTCTCTCTTTTCTGCTGTTTTCCCCCCCACCCCAGGATAGCTGGCCATTCATTATTCCAGGTGAGACTATAGTTTCATTTATTACTCCCCTCCCCACAGGCGAATTCGGTGGTGGGCACTTTACAAATTGGCCTCCTGTGAGTTGTCACAACACCCAGGATGCAAGTGGGAGCGGAAGGGGCTCAGGTGCAAATGACAGTGGATAGAGGCAGAAGGGTAATCTCATATGAATAACCTTTCCTGAAGAAATCCACGTTCAGGGATTCAACAGCATAGTCTCTTCCACTAAGAGCCAGAATAGTGCATTCTCTCTGTTTAAATTAGTCAGATGAGTCTACCCTGTCAGTCCTTTATTCAAATCGTTCAATAAGTTTAGGAATGTGCTGTGTCTAAGAAGTCAGAAGACAGTTCTGTGTGTCCATCTGGACGTGTTTGTTGTTATTGTTGTTGTGTACCATTGGGTGAGAGCTTAATGTAGCTGATCCTCCAGCAGGTTTTCAGAGGTCGTAAATCTCATGGAAGGAGACGTCTTTCTCCTAGAGAGCAGCTGGTGGATTTGACCACATGCCTTTGGGATTGCAGTGCGCATATTTATGAGGGGGGAAAATGGACCTACCTCTTGTACCATGCTGGAAGCAGGAGCGGCATCCACTTCCAAAATGGCTTGTCTCTGGAAACTCTATGTATGAACAGTGCTCAGGCCGTTCATTCATAGGGTCGCTATGAGTCGTCTACGACTCGACGGCACCAAACAACAACAACAACTTGTACCATTAATAATGGCTCTAGCTTGATGGTGATAAGCCATTAGTCCCTCCCTCCATCCCCTGCTTAGGGAGCTCTGGTGGCCAAGTGATAAGGAATTGGCTGTCAACACAAAGACACGCAGTTGGTTGGAATCCACTTGTGGCTGTGTAGGAGGAAGGTGGGCAGTCTCCTCCTGTGAGATTTATTGCCTCTGAAAAACCAGCTGAAGCCCGAGTTATGACTCAGTTCTGACTCAATGGTATATAACAACAGCCAGAACCCCTGATTACCTTTGAAACTTCACATCAGTTTTGCTTTAAAGCTCTTTTAGAATGCCCACAGAGTCCCTAGGAGGTACAAATGGTTTCTATACTTGCATGCTAATGAAAGATTGGTGACTCAGGTCCACCCAGAGGTTCTTCAGAGGAAAGCTTGATGACCTATTTCTGAAAATTTAGCCATGAAAATATTTCTTCCTTCCCAATAGCTTCCATGGGAAGAATATCTTTCCTACTTCTGATAGTAACATAGGCTTTGCTTTGGGATTGCTGACAAACATGAGGTAGTCAAAACTCCTTGCCACTGAATTGGAACCGTCTCCTAGCTGATCCTCTAGTGGGTTTCGGAGGCTATAATTTGCATGGTGGGAGATTGAGCCTCCTTTCCACGCCACCCCCCCCCCCAAGCCACTGGTGAATTTGAACCACCTGTGAGAAGTTGCCTTTGGGTCAGCAATGCTACTTTCTAAGGCTCTACCACAGGAATTGTTCTAGAGGCTTAAAATGTGTGTATGAAGGTAGCTTAGCTTACTCTTGTTACACTTCTGCCATTGGCATGAGACATGGCCAATCTCACATCCTGGCCTAAAGAGGAGGATAAGAAACCTCTGGATCAGAGCTGAGCTACCTTGATAGAAGACAACTCTCACCAGGCAAACCCTCTGGCCACCCCCAGACGTGATGGTGCCGGGCAAGATCAGCCAGAACCTTGCCAGATCCCTTGACCTGCAGCAGAATCACGGACTCATGGGGTAAAGAAATGCTTGTTGACATATGCTCCTGACATATTGTGGCTGTGTGTCAGGAGCCTGGCCTCAGCTCCATCTCCGGAATCTGTGCTTCTGACAATGTCCCAGATGACCTGAAAATCAGCGAGAGTTGAGAGCCACTGATAATCATTTGATCCTTTCTTCCCTTAAAGGGAGAAGTTGAGACCCAGAACAGAGATGTGACTGGCATCTCAGTGATGGTCCCCACAGTTAGCAATGCCAGACTCTGCTATCTTATATTCCTACCCTTCCCATGAAATCATATTGTTCCTTTAAAAAAAGAGGAAAAAAAGGAACACATGAAAGAATGTCTTCATGTCCCCATAACTTAGATAGTTAGGTGCTTTGGGGCAAGTGTCTTTCAACCCCATACTGACACCAACTCTTTGAAAGCCAGCCACCTGATGAAAGCAAATTCACGATGGGAAGATTATATTGACTTTGGTTGTAATTGTATTTACTGTGCCAAACGGCTCTGCTCAGGGCAAAAGCGCGGTCACTAGATCATGCACTTTAGAGAGAATTTAAAGTACAGTATTCTTTTTCAACTTGGGAAAGTTTATACGATTTCTAGGCAATTATTTCCTGTAGGAATAAAAAATATGTGTTCCCTTTTCATCCTATTCCTCTCGCTGCTGTTCCCCCTCATTAGTGGTCTCCTTCCTCTTGAGCTGCAGTAATGCTCTCAAAGTATTGAATCTATTACCGCCCAGGCTCGCCTTGCGTACCTGACACAAATACAGATCCGCAGGCTGGAGTGTCTAGCTCGATTCCCACTCAGCTGCAGACTAACATTTATTGAGCACCTGCTATGTGCTGTGCTCAATGCAAACTGTTTCCACATAACACGCTTTCATTAAGGGTGCAGGGATTTGCAAGGAGTAGGTGGATATATGTAGGCTGTGCTGAAGGAAAAGAAGAGAAAAGAGAGACTCAGGGCTTACGGCTGCTGTAGCTGACACCTTTTGCGACATTTCCCATTTGCCAACACTCTCCTGTTTAATCTCCCCCATCTGTTAATGGTGAGGAATCATTTCTCTCCCACACTGGCCCTCTGGCCAAACACCACCTTCTTCCACTCTGTTTACTAGACCAGGAAGTATGTAAGTAAATAAAGCCAGACAAGGTGCTAAATATTTTTTGGTTTAAACAGGCAGGGAAAAGAGCCATTACTTGATCTAAATCTTATATTGCTTCCTATATGGGTCATTAAAATATCCTCCTAACTCTTTCCCCTCCCCTCCTTTCTCTCCTTCCTAAACTCTCCTCATTCACCATCACTCATTGCCACTGGGTCAGAAAGGACTCAAAGCTGACCCTCTGTTGGGTTTTTGAAGACTGAAATGGCATGAAAGGAGATTGCCCATCTTTCTCCTGAGAAGCCACCAATGGATTTGAACCTTTAGAGAGGAACTACCTTTGGGTTGTTGTTGTTGCTGTTGTTGTTAGGCATCAAGTTGACTATGGCTCATAGAGACCTTATGAACAAAAGAGCTCAACCCTGTTTTATCCTGTGCCATCCTCACATTCCCTGACACACAAGAGCCAATTGCAGCAATCACGGTGTCAATCCACCTGGTTGAGGGTCTTCTCCTTCGCCAACCCTCTACCCTTCCCAACATCATGTCTTTCTCCAAAGAACAGCACCTTCTAGCAACATGCTCAAAATATGTGAGGCAAAGCCTTATAATTATTGCCTCCAAAGAGCACTCCGGCTGCACTGTTTCCAAGATACATCTGTTCGTTCTCTTGGCCATACATGGAATGTTCAGTGCTCTTCTCCAACACCACAGCTCAAAAGCATCAATTCTTTTTTCCTGTCGTCCTTATTCATTATCCAGCTTTCAGATCTATAGCAAGTAGTCGGAAAGACTATATAACATGAGTCAGATGTCTATTAGTCCTCAAATGAACAGCAGCACAATTTTCTAACCAACTCAAGTCTCCACAGCTCCTCAGAAAAGTCATTCTTCTTGAGTTCCAATGTGTGTTCTCCCTTTATTTCCCTACCTGACTCCCACAAAAATCTCTCCATTCTATGTTGGATAATTGCATCCTTCACTACCAGGAACCAAGCTAATTGTTACTGAATGAATTAAAACCCATGATCACCCTACGTGTACCAAGTAGAATGGCCCTGTCAAGTTCTCAAAGCTGTTACTTTTTGGAGGCATCTCACTAATCTTGTCCTCTGAAAGGCTTTGACCCTCTGGTTGGGTTTGAACCATCAGCCTTTTCGTTAGTAGCTAATTACATCACCATTTCCACCATGCAGGGTTTTTGTATTCTGTTCATTCATTTCCTTTCTACTTTTTCTTTTCTTGACATGAAGCACCTGCATGTATATATGGAGACACACATATCTGCTTTCATGGGTCTTGGGTGTTGTTTTTTTTTTAGGCTTTATCCCCCAGTGCAGGAATCTCTGCCTCCACATCAAGATCACAGTTTTGAATGCCCATAGGCTCTGTGACTGTAATCTAGTAACACAAATGAGTGTGCTATGACAGGGAGTGATGGGGAGTTTGGGTAGACCAGAATAGGCTCTCCAAGTCTAAAGGACGTGCCTGCTACCAGGCCCTGCTGAGTGGATACCGTGCTGCCATGTAGCCAGATTTACTGCCATTTGACAAACCAGAAATCCTAATTTTTGTGTGTGCCATCTCTAGATTGTTAAAGGCTTGATGAATAAAGGAAAACTTTGTGCACCTTATTAGGCCAATCTTGCTTGGCATCTTTTGCTTATTAAAATCCTACCAAACTACCTTGAAGTCCATCCTAAACCTTACTGCTCCCTGATGCCATTTTTGATAGCTCTGACCCTTATGCTCTTCCTTTTTTGACTCTTGTTTAAAGTGAAGTGGCTGGAAGTTTCTGAGCACAAGGTCTGAAAGCAGAGTACCTGGAAGCAAGCCACCTACTAGCTGTGTGGCTTTGGGAAGGTAATTAACCTCTTTAACCTCAATTTCCTTATGTTCAAAGGGAGAGGAAAACTCATGGTATCCATTTAATAAGCAAGCAATGAAGATTAAATGATAGGAGGGATATAAAACATTCAGCGTGATGTCTTACATATAGTAAGTTCTCAATGGCTGATAAATACTTTTTTTTTTTTAATCTATCCCAGAGACCACACTAAAGACTCAGGAGCCTGATTCCAGGCTGATGAGTTTATCTGTCAGCATTGTCAAAATCTCAGCTTTGCCATTTCTTATCTATGTGGCTTTGGGCAAGTTGCTTAACTTCTTTGTGCCTTGAAGTGCTCATCTGTAAGATGAAATTACACAACATGCGAAGTTATGAAGGGAGTTATGATGGTATAGTTTGTAGGGAGCAATGCTCTTAACCCGAAGTCTGTGCCCATCTGGTGGAAAAAGAAGGGCAATCTCTTCCAGTTCTATTTATAGCCTCTGGAAAAACACTGGAGGTTTTTGTTTTGGTTTATGAAAACCAAGTTATGTGAAAATTTGTAAACCCAAGTATGTAGCATAAGTATTAAATAAAAGGTAAAAGGAAATTTAGCTACCTTTTAAAATCAATAGTAGTTCTCCTGTAGGAAGCTCTACTGGTCTAGTGGTAAGGAGCTGCACTGACATCCCAAAGGCACTAGCTTCAAATGAACCCAACAGCTGCTCCAGAGGAAAAAGATGGGCAATCTCCTACTGTGTGCAATTAAACTGCCTCTGAAAACCCACTGGAGGGTCAGCTATGAGTTGGTTCTGACTCAGTGGTAAACAACAATGACAATAATGACAATAATGACAATAATTGTTCTTCAATTTCTCCTGTATATTGTGGATTTTGTGTAGCATTGAGTTGCAATCAACCCATAGCTGACCCTTCAGTCGCTTTTCAGAGGGTGTAAATCGCACGGGAGGAGATGGCTCATCTTTCTCCCATGAAGCTGCTGGTGGATTCAAACCACCTGCCTCTGAGTTGGCACAGCATTTGATATGGTCAAATTGTTGCCAAAAGCAAGAATTGTTTCAACAGTACCTTTTACAGGCTGATTAATTTATCTGTTAGCATTGTTGTGTAACAACCTTCCCTGACACTCATTAGCTTAAAGCAAGAATGTTTATTCTCAAAAATGGGGTTTTAGGTTGACTGAGTTGTTCTGGTCCACATGTCTCATCCTCCTCTTGAGACCAATGGGTTAATTAGGGCATTCTTCTCTCATGAAGATGGAAGAAATATAAGAGAACATGGCCACCTGGATAAGCATGTTACATCTGTCAGCTCCCATTTGACCAAAACATAGTAACATGGTTAAACCTAAATCAGGAACACTGACTACCATGAGGTCATGGTAAGAAGGGAGATTTAGAATGTGTTCAAGAATTGGAGACAATTGTCTATTCTACCCAAGTGACTCAATGACACATGACAATGATGATAAGCCTACTTTTTGTAAAGACTGTATTTGCCCAATCAGGCGATGGTTTGCTTGAGAGCAGCACCATCTTGACCTTATCCTAGTATTTTCATCTGTAGCTATACTTCTAATATAGCATATTGTTGCTATTGTTGTTATGTGCCATTGTGTTGACTATGACCCATAGTGACTCTATGAACAATAGCTCTGAATCCTGCCCTATCTTCAGCCAATCTCACTGTCTCTGACACTCTTGCCCCAACTGCCACAGCTACTGTGTCAATCCATTTCATCCATGGTCTTCCTCTCTGGCTCTGACCCTCTACTCATCCAAGAATGATGTATGTCCTTCTCCAAGGACTGTTCCCTCTTGGAAACATGGCCAAATTATGTGAGGTAAAGTTTCAAAATCCTTGTCTCCAAGGAGAAACCTGACTTCACGCTCTCCAGGACAGACCCATTTGTTGTCTTCACAATCCATCATATGTCTGATACTCTTCTCTAGCACTACAACACAAAGGCATCAGTTCATCTTCTGTGTTCTTCTTGGTCATTGTACAGTTCTCAGATGTATTACAAACAAATGAGAAGACCATGGCCTGGATCGGGTGCATCTTAGTCTCTAGACTGACATCATTGTTCTTTAGCACTCTTGAGAGGCCCTTTACAACAGACGTTCCTAAAGCAACCATCATTTGATTTCTTGCCTGCTGGTACAAAGAGTATTGATTCTGGATCTGAGCAAGATAAAATTATTAACAACCTCAATTTCTTCATCTATCATAATACTCCCCAATTGGCCTGGTGAGAAAAAAAAAAAAAATCTTTGTTTTCTTGATATTGAGATGTAATCCATATTGAATACTATAGTTCTTGACCTTTTGCAGCAAATGTTTCAAACTCTCAGATTCGACCAGCAAGGTTGTGTCAGCTGCATAAAGCAGGTTGTTGATGAGTCTTCCCCCAATCCTGATGCCTCATTCTTCTTCAGAGTCCAGCCTCCTGAATGATCTGTTCTGCATATAAATTGAAAAGGTGTGGAGAAAGAACACATCCCTGATGCACTCCTTTCTTGACTTTGAACCATGCAATATGTCATTCTCTGTTCATGTGACAGCTTTCTGGTGAAATACAGGATTTGCATGAGCACAATCAACTGTGCTCTGATTCCCATTCATTTAAAAGTTTGTTATGATTTGTTGTGACCCACACGGTGAAAGGACTTTGCATAAATTATAAATTATGAAATAAATTATAAACAGACTTTTTTTTTTGGTCTGGCACTCTTTGCTTTCAGCCAAGATCCACCTGACATTGGCAATTATACCCCCAACTACATGGCTTCTTCTAAACACAGTTTATATTTCTGGAAGCTCTATGTTAATGTTCCAGTAGCTTTTGGATAATCTTCATAGCAGCATCTTTCCTGGAATGTCAAAGATACATATTGCAGTTCAAATAAATTGTTTACCCATTCGTTAGAACTATCAGCTTTATGTGGTGAAACCAAACCCAACTCAATCCAGTGTAGTCTAGTCAAGAGAAAACTACCATTTGTTGAGCACCTGCTAATTTATGTGATGCCATGACTGATATTTTTTAAAATTTTATTATTATTGTGTGTGTCTGTACTGTCAAATCAGATCTGACTAGTACAGGAGGAGATTGCCCCTCCTTCTCTGGCAGAGCATCTGGTGGATTCGACCTGCGTGTCTCTGGGATTGCATTGCAGCTACTTGCCACTAGGCCACCAGAGCTCCCCTGACTGATATTTTATATGTTGTTTTTAAACCTTGCAAGCAGCCTTTAAGATAGATATTAGTAAACCTATGTATGAGTCAGATAGGTTAATTTGTGTCCATTGTTACTCTACTTGGAACAAGTAGATTTTATTTCAACCCATGTGTCTGACTCCAAATCCATGAAACTTCATTCATTTCAGACACCATTGTGGATTAAAAGGAAAGGGCATAGGTGTGTCCAGAATGTAAATAAGACAACCTACAGCTTATCAATTTCACATCCTCCTCAGTTTCAGCAGACAAGGTTGTGTCACCTGCATAATGCAGGTTGTTGATGAATCTTCCTCCAATTCTGATGCCACTTTCTTCTTCATAAAGTCCAGCTGCCTCTATGATCTGTTCTGCATATAAATTGAAAAAGTATGGAGTTAGATTTATCTCTGGTGTATGTTTTTCCTGATTTTGAAAGGTAGTGTTTCCTTGCTCTGTTCTGACAACTGTCTCCTGGTTTTGCATAAGCACAATCAAGTATTGTGGGATTCCCATTTTTCTCAAATCTAACCACAATTTGCTGTTATAAACATAGTCATGAAACACTGGTCCTCTCTTCTTCCAGCTAAGATCTAGCTAACATTGACTATAATGTCCCTAGGGTGATAGCCTCTTCTAAGCCCAGCTTGCTCATCTGAAAGTTCTCTGTTGATGCACTCTTCTAGTCATTTTGGTATAATTTTCAGTAGGATCTTGCTTGCATGCGATAATAATGATATTGTTTGATAATATCCACACTCTGTTGGAGCACCATTTTTGTGTGTGTGTGAATAAATATGGATCTCTTACAGTCAGTTGATTAGGTGCTTGTCCTACAGATTTCTTGACACATCTGATGAAAGTGTCCAGGGCAGCATCTGTTTGTTGAAATGGGTCAGATAAACCTGAGGCATTTGCTGCAGAAGGTCAAGGACTGCTGCCTTCAATATAGATTGAAGCTCAGCATCACGAAAACAAAGGTTCTCACCAATGGGGCAATTAGCAGCATCATGATAGATGGAGAAGACATTGAGATTGTTAACAAATTCTGCTTGCTTGGCTCCATAATCAACACTCTTTGGTACCAGCAGCCAGGAAATCAAAAGACAAATTGCATTGGGAAAATTTGCTGTTAGGACCTCTCAGAGTTCTGAAGAGCAACAATGTCAGTCTAGAGACTAGGGTGTACCTGATCCAGGCTGTGGTCTTTGCAATTACTTGCTATGCATCAGAGAGCTGGACAATGACTCATGATGACAAAAGAAGAATCTATGCCTTTGAGTTGTAGTACTGGAGAAGAGTATTGGACAAATAGTGAATGCTAAAATAACAAATAGGTCTGTGTTGGAGAAAGTGAAACCAACTTACTCCTTGGAGGCAAGTATTCTGAGGCTCTGTCTGACATACTTTGGGCATATTGCCAGGAGGGACCAGTAGTTGGAGAGGGATAGCATACTTGGGAGGGTGGAGAGACAGCACAAGAGAGGAATAACCTGGATAAGGTGGTTTGACTCAGGGACCAGATTATGGGAATAGGTGTGTCAGAGACAATGAAATTGGCTCAGTATAGAACAGGGTTCAGAGCTGTTGTTCATAGGGTCACTCTGAGTTGCAAGCGCCTTGAAGAAACACAACAACAGTTTATCAAAAGATGACCTCCTAAATGATGTAGATTTCAGTTTATAGTCCCAGATCCTTAGTGAATCCTTTGCTCCCAGTAGCTGTTCAGCTAACATTTAAAGGCTTTGCATGTTTGTTTCTATTATAGAGAGAACATTGCCTCTGGAGTCAATTTTTCTTTAGCTCTATCTTGCTGTGATATTATTCTTTCTTACTTTGATCAGTTGATTGTCTCTTGAATCTGGATTTACATCCTGTTTTACAACAATGCAACACAGTCTTATTAACCTTTGCCAACAGAATGCATTGTAGATACTCTGTGTGTGTGTGTGTGTGTGTGTGTGTGTGTGTGTGTGTGTGTGTATGTGATATTCTTAATTCTTATGTACTGTATCTTCCTTCTTCCTCCTACTGTATGATTATATTGATGGTGCATGTGGGCAGAGTCGTCTAATTCTAGCCATGTGCCCAGAGTGCTTAGTCCTTTGTCCATCTTACATCCCCAGCTTGTGTCTAGTGACAACGTTACCATGGCCCTCTTGATGCTGATACTATATACTTCAGGCCCCTTACCAGCACAGCCCTTTCCACATCCTTAAGGGTGTTTCCTTGCTTGTGTAAACTTTGGACTAACCCAGGCAACCCAACACACTTCGTAGTTATCAATTGAACTTCAACTCTACTTTCTCCAAGGTGATCCGAGCCTCAGCTGTGGATACTCTTCTTCAGTTCGATGATGCCCTTTAAAGCGTTGTTTTACATCATTGTGCATGCTCTCTTCCATAGCTCAGCAATTTCTATTAAATCCCCTCACTTTAAATTGTGTGTGATTTAGGTTGCCTGCCTAAACCTAGACTAATACAGACTTTGAATCTAAACCTGTTGTTGTGTGCCATCAAGTAGGAACCCACTCATAGCTGACCCTTCAGAGGATTTTCAGAGGCTATAAATTAACACTACCCATCTTTCCCCCACAAAGCAGCTGATGGATTCAAATTGCCTTCCCTTGGGTTAATCGCATACCTTCTTATGCACTATACCACCCAAACTGAAACTATGCCATGGTAATTCACACATGTTGGTTATGGTGTTTCTCTTGGGATAGACATGTACTGGATCTGCTTCCTTTGCTATCAGCGTACTAATTGATGCTTTGTTAAGTTATTAATAGGTGCCACCTAGTCTACTACCACTCACAGCAACCCTATGAACCTGAATTTTGCCCTGTTCCCACTATCTTCACTATATTTATAATGTTCAAGTCCATTGTCATAGTAATTGTGTCAATCCATCTCACTGAGGGTTCTTATCATTTGCTGACCCTCCACGTTTCCCAGCCTGACATCTCTCTAAGGGCTAGTGATAGTTGATGCATAAGAGTTATTGGCTGGGATGGTTCAAGGCCATATGGCCATATGTATCCTGGATGCATGTCTGTTTTCAAAAGTTGGCTATGAATCATAGTGTTGCTTCCCAAGTTTTAGTTGATAAAGGACTATTTTTTTTAAATTTTTGCTTTCCAAATCTGTATTGAACCTTTCATAAAGGATAATAAAATAAATCACTCTAAAATTTTTAAAAGATAAACAAAATAAAAGCTCCAATGTTTATCATTAGATTCAACAGACATATAATTATTCTGTCAAACTGCTGTGGAAGTTGCCAAATGTCTGCCCTTGTGTTGTCATGTCTTCACTGTCTGCCCTTGTGTTGTCATGGGCTGACAATGCCATGAATGGACTAGTAACATCCCAGTGGCCGAGCTTAAAATAGTGTGATCCAGGCTGTCCACCAATGCCAAGAGGCATGCTGTGTTCTAAACCCTCCTTCTCACCTTTCACTCCCATCATCATAGCGTCCTTGCATTTTGAGGCTTGCCTTACTCCTTCAAGGCAAGAATGACAGAATTCTCATCCACTCTCTGGTCCCACTGACAGCCTTTAAGTACATGGTAGATTGTTGTTTTTCATTTGTTCCACTGTAAAAGAAATCTCATGAGTAGATATAGCTATTAATAACATAAGTTGACTCGCTCAGTTGAAGAGTTAGTTCAGTGGTGGCTGTAGGGAGTGGCATTCCTTGTTTCCTCTTTCAGCTCTTCCTGCTGTTGTGATAGTTAGGGGCTATTACATCAAATAAGAGTCATAGTGACCCTGTGAATAGCCTACCTGAATCCTGCTCTATCCTATGCCAACCTTATCACCTCTGACAATCTCAGGTCCATTGTTGAAGTCACTGTAACAATCCATCTTATTGGGGGTCTTTCTCTCTTTCTCTGGCCCTCTATCATTCCAAGCATGATGTCCCTTTCCAAGGAATAGCCTTATCTAGCTTGTTGTTTTTGTTGTTTGACATGGAGCCAGAACTGACCCATAGCTGACTCTACAGTAGGTTTTCAGAGGCAGTTAATCACATGGAAGGAGATTGCCCATCCTTCTCCCACAGAGCAGCTGGTGGTCTTGAACCGTGTGCCTTCAGGATTGCAGAGCAGCTTCTTGGCACAAGCTACATGAAGCTACATGACTAAAACATGAAGGTTGAAACTCAGCCAGTCCACTATGAGCCATAGTGTGTCTGTGAACCTTGCCCTGTCCTGTGCCACTGTCAGAATCTCCACCAAACCCATTGGTACACCTTCTAGGTACTGCAAATTCTGGACATTTGTAGGCTTGTAGATGGATCTGCTTCTGCCATCTGTTGTCCTCATACTCTCGTGTGTGTCTCTGTGTCTATCCTAGTCTTTTCATTACTCAAAAGTGCTAAGTTAAGAACCCATCCACCTCCCCTCTACCTGTATGTTTTCATTAAGATAGCAGAAGGAATGTTCTTACTAATAAATAAGGTCACATGTACAGGTATGAGATTAGGATTTCAATGCATTTTAGAGAAGGCACAAATCAATCCATAACAGTGATGCTAGAGTGCAGCGCTTCTGTGAGCATTCCAGCCTGTTGTAATGACCTCACTTTCTTTTTCCATATCCTCAGTCCCTCTTCCATTTGTCAGTAGGTGGTGGCTATGGCTACCAAGTGTTTCCACATTTTCCTGGGCTGGGGCCACTGAAAATTATAGACATATTCTTCCCACACGTTGTGTTTACAGCTGATAAGAGCCAGAGGCTGGGGGTTATTTCTATATGCAACGAGTCTTGATGGCATGGGTCACACCTACCACTAGAGCCAAAAGCCATGTGTAGAAGCCCCAGTTCAGCCAATTATATAGGGAAGCATACATGAACTGGCTGTGGTGCCCGGAGAAAGCACCCTAATTGTAGCTTTGATGTTGAAATGGAGGCTAGCTAGAATAGCCACACTCTCTGTCCTTGCATTTCTATCTGGACACAGTCACCTCCTGTCACTTAATTATTATCATTGTACTAGTCCATCTAAAACTATATTTACAAAGGACTTTCCAATCCACGCTAATGCTGTTCAGTTTGTCTCCCCACCTTTCCGTGGGGTTTCTGTCCTGCCTCCCAGCTCAGCTTGGCAGCCAAGTGAGGCTCGATTCTGTATTCAGAAGAGCTTCCACTCCATTGTTGGTGCTCACTAGATTGTAATGGAATCACAGGCCACCGAACTGTAAGTTGAAGCTGTATTACAATGATACCGCTCCAATTTTACAGACGCTGCCCAGTGCCAAAGAGCTTTAATAAAACACTCAAGGTCACAGAGCAAATCCAACCCAGAAGCAGGGCTGGGACCAGCTGTTGTGAATTTTGAGCCCCAAACACAATCCGCTGTATCAGACTGCCTCTCAAAACCACAAGAGATATTCTTATCAGTGGTGTCTGGTGGGTGTTCAGTTCACTGCAGTCGATACTGTCAAATGAAATCTTCAAATGCCAGAAGTATGCTGTCAGACGCTTTCCACCTTTGTGAACTGCAGTGTTAGAAGCAGCATCAGCAGCAGCACTAAACAACCAAGGAATCTATAGCCGTACTTAATGCTAGCTGTGAAAAGTATGTCTGCTTAGAGCTTGTTCTGGGGTGATGCTGATCAATGCTGGCATTCATTAAAGCAGCAGTGACAAAGACAGCCAACACCAAATCCCACCCCAGAGAAACCAAAATACGTCAAACATGCCAACCGTACAATACTTACATTGCAATAATGATGATGATAATATTTATTGTGATTAATAAAACCTCCTCAAACTAATTGCTGTTGAGTTGGAGCTAACCCATAGCTGCCCTCTGGTGGGTTTTCAGAGGGTTCTCCTTCCCATTTTTGTCTTATGTTTGCATCAAATGAAAGAGCAGTTGTTATTGTTTGTTAGTTTATTGTCAGGTGCTGTCGAGTCAAGTATGATCCATAGCGATCTCATGAACAGCAGATCTGAACCCTTTCCCGTCCTGTGTCTTCTTCACTCTTCCGAACACATTAGAGCCCATTGCAGCTGTCACCGAATCGATCCACCTGGTCTAGGGCCTGCTTCTCTTTCCCTGACCCTTCACCTTTCCAAGCATCATGTCCCTGTCTGAGGAATAGCAACATATCCGAAGTATGTGAGGTGAAGCTTCATCATTTTTGCTTCTGAAGAGCACTCTGGCTGCGTCCTCTCTAAGACACGCTTGTTCTCTTGGCCATCCATGGGATGGTCAGTGCTCTTCCCCAGCAAGACAGCGCAAAGGCATCAATTCTCCTATCACCCTTATTTCATTGTCCAGCTCTTGTTCTTTTTCTTAGGTGCCATCAAGTCAACTAGGATTCATAGCATCCCTGTGAACAGCACATCTGAACTTTGCCCCACCCTGTGCAATTCTTATGATCTCAGACCTGCTGAACCCCATTGTAGAAATCACTGTGTCAGTCCAGCTAGAAATCACTGTGTCAGTCCAGCTTGTTGAAGGTCTTCTTATCTTTCACTGACCCGCTTTGTTTTCTAGCATGGTATTTCTCTCTACGTCCTGGTTCCTCCTGAAAATATGTCCAAATTCAGAGACAGAAAGTTTCTCCATCATTAATTATAAGGCACATTCTGATCACACTTCTTTGAAGACATATTTTTTTATTCTTTTGGCAATCCATGGTATATTCAATACTATTCTATAGCACAATTCAAAGGCACCCATTCTTCTTCTGGCATGCTTATTCACTCTCCAACTTTCAGATGCACAGAACGTAATTAAAAAGACCATGACTTGGTATCAAGCACATCTTCATCTTTAAGCTGGAATCCTTGTTATTTAGAACTTTGGAGAGCTCCTGGATAGCAGCTTTCCCCAATGCATCACAGCATTTGATTTCGTGACTACTGTTACCATGTGTGTTGACTGTGGATTCAAATAAAATGAAAGTTTTGGCAAATCGAATCTTTTCTCCACCATAATGGTGTTGCCTACTGGTGTAACGGTGAGGATTTTTGTTATCTTAATATTCAGATTTAAGCCATTCTGGAGCTGCAATATTTGTTCTTCTATAATAAGGTCTTCAGGTCTTCTTCACTTTCTACAAGCAAGATTGTGCCATGCCATTTACATAACACAGGTCGTTGATGAGTCTTCTTCCTATACTGATGTCGCATTCTTGTTAACATTCTTGTTATGGAAAGATTGGGTCAGCATACAGTTGAATAAGTATGAAAGAAGGAATAAGTATGAAAGAAGGATGCTACCATGATACATACCTTCCATTATTTTAAACCATACGGTGTTCCCTTGTTCTGGTTGGACAATTGCTTCATGATCTATATAGAGGTTTCAAGTGAGCACAAGTGTTTTGGAATTTCCAGTTTTTCTCAATGATCGCCATAATTTCTTGTTATCTACACAGTCAGATGCCTTTGCATCATCCATAGAACACAAGTAAACGTCTCCCTTGGTGTCCCCCACTTTCAGCCTAGGTTCACCTGACATCAACAATGATATACCACGTATCTCAGACTCCTTCTGAATCCAGTTTGAGTTTCTGGAAGTTTCCTGTTAAGGTACTGTTTCAGACATCTGCCTCCATTTCTTCTGAATTTTAATTTTGTTCAAAAACCACTTAAAAAATCCAGTCATATTGCACATTTCCGTCATTTTTCTCCCTACCCCTACCCCCAGCCGATTTTGCATTCCACCCTCTTATTCCAGCCTGTTGTCATATGTATAATACCTAATTTTATATTCTTTCAGACTGTTCTTCTTCCCTTCAACTGTTCCAATTCAGTGTTCATTATCTATCCATTCTTTTCCCATTCTACTCCCAGACCCCCATGCCAGTCCTATTTAATAACAGTGGCGCTTTGCGAAATTTGTCATTTTGTAATTGAGATATTTCACTCAGCATAATGTCAATTTTAAAATAATCTTTAGCAAGATTGTACTTGAATGTGCCATTAATGATATTGTTCAATAATTTCCACAGTTTATTATAGGATTACCTTTTGGGGGGAATTGGAACAATGACAACAACAAAAAAGATCTCTTCCAATCAGTTGGTTAGGTAACTCACTTCCATAGTACTCCAAATAGGAGTTGTTATTGTTGGGTGCCATCAGGTTGAGTACTACTCATAGCAACCTTATGAACAAAAGATCTAAACCTAGTCCTGTCCTGTGCCATTCACTCTTCCTGACACACCAGAGCCCATTGCAGCAGTCACCGTGTTAGTCCACCTGGTTAAGGGTCTCCCTCTCCTTCACCGTATCCCTACCCTTTCCAACATCATGTCCCTCTCCAAGGAATAAATAGTCCCTCCTAGAAACTTGCCCAAAGTCTGTGAGGCAAAGCCTCATCATTCTTTCCTCCAAAGGGCACTCCAGCTGCATCTTCTCCAACACATATCTGTTCATTCTCTTGCCTGTCCATGGGATGTTACAGTGCTCAAAGGCAGCAGCTTTTTTCTGTCATCCTTATTCATTGTCTAGGTCTCAGATGCATAGGTGGTAATTAGAAAGACCAAAGCCTGAATTAGACACGACTTAGTCCTCAAACTGACATCACTGCTCCTCAATAATTTGGAAACGTCCCTAATTGCAAATTTTTCCATTGCAAGATGTTTCCTTATTTCGTGACTGCTCGTACCAAGGGTGTTAACTGTGGATCCAAGCAAGATGAAGCTATTGACAGTTTCAACCTCCTCTTCAACCATCACGACACTGCCTATTGGCCCAGTGGTAAGAATCTTTGTTTTCTTGATATTGAGACATAATCCATACTGAAGGCTGCATTCCTTGATATTTTTCAAGCAGTACTTCAAATCCTCCTCACTTTCAGCAAGTAAGGTTGTATCATCTGTATAACACAGCTTATTGATAAGTCTCCCTCCAATTCTGATGCCACATTCCTCTTCATAGAGCCTAGCCCCCTGGATAATCTGCTCAACATATAGATTGAACAGATACAGAGATAGAATACATCCCTGACACACTCCCTTCCTAATTCCAAACCATGCAATGTTTTCCTGCTTTGTTCACATAGCAGCCTCCTGATCCAGATATAGCTTCCTCATAAATCAAGTGCTCTGGGATTCCTGTTCTTAATGTCAGCCACAATTTGTCATGATCCACCATGTCCAATGACTTTACATAGTCAATAAAGCACTAATAGACCCAAGATCCATCTGACATCAGCAGTGATATCCCTGGTGCCATGGCCTCCTCTAAATCCTGCTTGAACTTCTGGTAATTCCCTATCTTTGTACTCTTCCAGCCATTTAAAAATTATTTTCTGCGGTAATTTGCTTGCATATGATAGCAATGATATTGTTCAATAATTTCCACATTCAATTTTATCACCTTTCTTGGGAATAGGAACAAATATGGACCTCTTCCAATCCATTGGCCAGACGGTCGTCTTCCAAATTTCTTGGCATAGACTGGTGAGTGCACCCGAGTCTGCATCTGTTAATTGAAACAAGTCTATTGGTATCCCATTGATTTCTGGGGCCTTATTTTTTGCCAATGACTTCAATGGGGCTTCCCTTCCTTTTTCATTACCATTGACTTCGTTCATATGGTACTTCCTGAAACTTTTCAGTGTCAATCAATTCTTTCTGGTACAGTGATTCTGTATATTTCCTCCATCTTCTTTTGATGCTTTCTGGGTCATTCAATATATTGCCCATAGCATCTTTTAACATTGCAACACGTGGTTTAAATTTGTTTTTCAGTTCTTTCAGCTTGAGAAATGCAGAGCAAGTTTTCCCATTTTATTCTCCAATTCCAGCTCTGTGAACATTCCATTTTAATACTTTGCTTTGTTCTCCCATACTGCCCTTTGAAATAATCTGTTTATCTCTTTCACTTAGACACATCATCCTTTAGATTTGGCTTCTTGATATTTCAATACAATCTTTAGAGTCTCTTCTGACATCCATTTCATTTTTTTTTCTTTCTCCTCTGTTTTTATAATGACCTTTTGCTTTCTTCATGGATGATATCCTTAATATCATCCCAAAACTTATCCAGTTTTCTGTCTTTGGTGTTCAGTGCTTCAGTCCTATTCTTAAGATTATCATAAATTTGGATGGATTTAATTCAAGATCATATCTTGGTTCCTGTTGATTTAATTTTTTTCTGCATTAGGGTGAACTTTCATATGAGTAATTTATGATCAGACCTACAATGTACCCCTGGCCTATTTTTTTACTACTGATATTGAGCTTCACCAATGATTTCTTCGGCAGATGTAGTCAATGTGATTCCTGTGCAGCCCAGAAGGTGAAATCCACGTGTAAAGTCATTTTGTGTGTCTTTTAGAAAAAGTATTTGCAATGAATAAATTGTTGTAAATACAAAATTTAATCATTCTATTTCTAGTCTTATTTCTATCACCAAACCCATATTTTTCAACTACTGTTCCTTCTTCACTGTTTCCTACTTTTGCATTCCAGTCAGCACTTAACTTTAACATGTCATGATTGCATGTTTGGTCAATTTCAGACTGAAAAATTTGGTAAAAATTCTCAATTTCTTCCTCTTTAGCTCTAGATGTAAGAGTATATACTTGAATAATAGTCACTTAACCTGTCTTCCTTGTATGCATATGGATATTATCCTATCACTGACAATATTGTATTTCAGGATAGAACTTGACATTAACTTTTTTACTATGTATGCAACACCATTCTTTTTCTGTTTTACATTTCCTCCATAGTATATCATGATTATCTGGTTCAAAGTGGCCTAAGCTGGTCCATCACATCTCACTAATGCCTAGTATGTTGATATTCATGTGCTCCATTTCATTTTTAACAATTTCTATTTTTCCAACATTCAAGTTACAAACATTCCATGTACCAACTGTTAAATAATGTTTATTATTGATTTTCCTCATTTCAACTGACTTCTAATGTGGGCTTACCACTACACTACTATAGCTATCCTCTTTGTTTAGTGTTCAGAAGCACTATGTCAGAAATTATTTAAATATACTCACTAAATGTTGTTGTTGTTGATTGCCTTCAAATCAAGCATGACTCATGGCAATCCTATGAACAAAATGTCTGAAGCCTTTCTATAACTATTGATATTTGTCAAAGTTCATAGTTTCCGGAGGCATGTTGTTTAGGAAGTGGCTACCACTTCTGCTTACAAATTAGCCGATATAAATTCTCAGCTAGACTTACAGATGTTTAAAATTAAATCTATACCTAGACAAAGGAGCAATTTCTGTGATGGATGTTTTACACACATTACCCCTAATTATTATATCAATCTTGCAAGTTCATTTTATTATTTTTTTTTTAATCTCCAAGGTGAGAAAACCAGTATCAGAGAATATTTTCATGATCTGCATCATGCTCAGAAGGGTGGACAGATAGTGCAGGAGAGGGAGACCCCGGATAAGATGGATTGATACAGTAACTCAGGCAACGGGGGTTGGTGTGTCAGACTTAGTGAGGCTGGCTCAGGACAGGGAGTGGGTCAGAGCTGCTGTATACAGGATCGTTACGCATTGCGGGTGACTCAACCAATAACATTCTATCACAGGTTTGGAAGCAGGAGTGACATCCACTTCCTAAACAACATGCCTCCAGAAACTCTATGAACTTTGATAAATGTTGATAGTTGGAGGGGCTTCAGGCCTTTTTTCCAATAGAGTTGCTATGAGTCGTGCTCGCCTTGAAGGCAATCAACAATAACAA
Source organism: Elephantulus edwardii (assembly GCF_000299155.1). Classification (NCBI taxonomy): domain Eukaryota; kingdom Metazoa; phylum Chordata; class Mammalia; order Macroscelidea; family Macroscelididae; genus Elephantulus; species Elephantulus edwardii. The sequence continues at coordinate 3,951,559 of NW_006399818.1, forward strand.
CAACATGTAAGGTTTCAAGCTGTTGCTCTCTCTGCCCTAGATATCTTTTCCTCTTTCTGCTTCATTTGGCATCTCATGCTGGATAAATGACAACTTATGATTTGCATGAGAGTTTACAAAGCTAATCAGTTTTCCATTCAACCATTCATATACCTTTTGTTTTGTGACATTATTTACAACACTTACATTTTACCACACTATTCACAATTCTTCACTGTGATTCTTATTTCCATTGATCCTTCCTACCCCTTTATCCCTGGGAAGTTGCTGCTCTTGTGAGCTTATATGATTGATTAAGGAGTGAGTGCTTCTATGGTGTCATTGTCCATGTTATAATCCTGTTTATTACTTGGCTGCAAGTTTTGCCAGAGGAGTGAGTTTTATTCATGCTTAGTAAGGTCTCTTATTGCGATTGTCTTAGGGAGTCTAATAATTTATTTTAGATTAGTAAGTTTGTTCATTTTTAGGCTTTTATATTTTGCTCTATATTTTCTACTCACTCTACACAGGACATTTTTACTGTGATTCCTTTTACACTAATCATTGGTGGAAGTAGGGCGTTATTTAGTTCTTATGATTGTGGAGATTGAAGTTTTCATGTTCCATTGATCCTTCAGAGTAATTGTGTTATTGTTGTTGTTAGGTGCTATCAAGTTGACTGTCACTCATGGTGACTCTATGTACAACAACAGATCAGAACTTTACCCTATCCTATATTATTCTGAAAATCTCTATCATGTACAAGCCCATTGATGCAGTCACTCAAGCCCATTGCTGCCTTTGAGTTATACTGCTGGAGAAGAGTAGTGAATAGCCTATATTCTGCCAAAACAATGAACAGATACATCTTGGCTCAAGGACAGCTGAGATGCTCCCTGGAGGCAAGGATGGTGACGCTTCATCTATCATACTTTGGACGTGTAGCTAGGTGGGCTATTCCTTAGAAAGGGACATCGTGTTTGGAAGATGGGGCGTCATCACAGGAAAGGAAGACTCCTAGCAGGATGCTTTGACACAGCAATGAGCTGTAGTGCGCCAGAGATGATAAAGATGGCGCAGGATAGGGCAGGGTTTAGGTCCGTCATTCACAAGCTTGCTATGAGTCATACTTTACCTAACAGCATCTAAGAACAACAACAACAACAACAACGTTGGCAGTTTGAATTGGCAAACTTCATAAGGAAAAGATGAGCAGTCATCTCCTATAAAGACTTCCAGCCTTGTCAGCCTGGTCAAGAGTTACTATGAGTAAAAAATCAACTCTATGGCAATGAGTTTATTTGTGTATGGAAGAGTCTTTGTGGTATAATATTTAAGAGCTTGAGTGCTAAAGGAAAAAAGGTTGGTAGTTCAAGCCTACTGGTCGCTCTGCAGAAGAAAGATTTGGGGGTCTGCTTCTATAGAGACCACAGCGTGGGAAACCCTATAAAGTAATTGATATGAGTCAAGCTGATGTCAATATATTTGTCTCTTTCAGTTGGTACAAGGAAGGAGCTTTGATTCCAGGGTGGTTAAAGGGTTTAGCAGCTGACTTAAAGATTGTCAGCTTGAATCTACCAGCCACTGTGCAGGAGAAAGATATGATAGTCTTCCTCCATAAATATTTCAGCCTTGAAAACCCCATGAGACAGTTCTGTTCTCTATTACAGAGTCACTATGTGTCAGAAATCAACTAGCAGCATGAAATTTTGGGTTTATGGGTGAATAGATGGAGTTTCAACAATAATAAATACAAATTGGTGGCAAAATGTAGGCACTTTCTGAGCATTAAAAGCCGAGCAATTTTTAAAAAATGTTCAAATCAATATTCAGATGCTGAATTTTAGATTCTATTACCTGCTAATAATCATTAAGTCAAAGGAAAATTGTAGGAAAACAATTTCAATTTTCTTAGCATTCAGAATACATCTATACTTCAATTAAAGACTGTGTTATTATCCAGCATTTCACATTTATCACAGAAGTAAAATATCTACTTAAGTTTCCTTGAAGCCAGTTGAGGAGTTAAGTGTTTTGAGTTAGAGTGCCTGCCTATTTCTTGAGTGTCACATACTTGGGCCTATCCATCCCACTCCTCTCATCAGTCTTCGATTTTAAGTAACATTAAAAAGATAATTTCATTGAAATAGATGAAGGAAAGAACTGTTTAAAAGGAATATATGACTAGGCATTATATGTATTACAAGAGCCCAGAATAAGAGGTACATTGCAAAGAGGACTGGGGGTGGAGGAGGTAATAAATTAATATTGTTTTTTTAAAAAGTGAACTGGAGGTGGAGGAAGGGAAGGAGAGCGATAAAAGGTGCAATAGTCAATCAATGAAAATCTGACTTTTCTGTAAAAAATCAGAATTAAAATTAAAATTTTATTTAGAAAATAAATGGGGGGGAGAAAAGAGAAAAGGAAACTAAATTTGAGTCATTAACCTGCCTTCATTGACCTCCTTGAACCCCAGCTGGACTCACAGGCTGGTGACGGAGCTGAAGCTTTGGACTGTGAGTCTGTGAGAAGCCAGCAGAGGATTCAGTCAGGATGTACATGGTCACTTACTCTGAGATCATTTGTTTGTGTCCTTCAGTGTCCTGGACTAGTGAGCTCTGATCTTGCATGGGTGGGTGTTTCTGTCAAGGGCAAAACCTCTCAGGGTAGGGCAGATGGCCTCCTGACTGCAAAGCCTGACCCAGTCAACCATGCCTGGAGGTCATAATGGCACAAGTCACAGAAAGAAGACCAGGGTAGAGCTAAGTTATTGTAGATGGCAACTGCAGTAGGGACAGCCCCACAGGACCACCTTTCTAATGGCTCCTGGAACCTGTGAAGCATTTGATCACTGAAGTTTCACACAGTGCCAGTTTTCACAGAACAACCTCATCTTGGAAACAAACCACTTTGATAAGAGAGGAGAAGATAATGTTTTTCTTTCATTTTAAACCTTTAATATTAGGAGTCAGAGAAGAAATTTGGATTGGGAGGAAAAAATAAGGCTATCTCTGAAATGTAAAATTTCTGTGTTCCATCAGAAGAATCTGCTTCCCACCCAAGACTTTCCATATCCACTTTTTCATTCCCTTCTGGGTAAATTTTGTTACCTGCTGTCAAGCCAGTTCTGACTCAGAGTAACTCAGTGTGGCAAAATAGCATGGCCTCATTGTAGAAGTGCTTCAAAACCCCTCTGATCTTGTGAAAGTAGATTGCCAGGTCCTTTTTCTCGTGCTGAGTTTGAACCACTGACCTCTTGGTTAGCATCCAACTCTAAGCCATTGTGCCACCAGGACTTCTTTTCACCAAATCATTATTGTTATATCCCATCAAGTCAACTATGACACATAGCTACACTTATGAGCAACAGTTCTGAACCTTGCTCTATCCCGAGTCAACCTCACTGTCTCTGACATACCTGGCCCGACTGCCACAGTTGTGTCAATCCATCTCATCCAGGGTCTTCCACTCCTACACTGACCCTTCACCCCTCAAAGGATTATGTCCTCCTCTAGGACTTGTCCATCCTGGCAACATGCCCACAGTACACGAGACAGAGCTTCAAAATCCTTGCCGCCAAGAAGCAACCTGGTTTCACCCTTTTGACCACAGATCTGCTCTCTTGCCAGTCCATGGTATGTTCAATACTCTCCTCCACCCTACAACTAAAAGGCAGAGATTCTTTTTCTGTCATCCTTAGTCACTGTCGAGCTTTCAGATGCATAGCAAGCAATTGAGAATACTATGGTGGCCTAGATCCGGCACACCTTCGTGTCCAGATAGACGTTGTTGCTCTTTAGGAGTCCTTGACAGCAGATTTTCCCAGTGCAACTTGTCTTTTGATATTCTGACTACTGCTGCCAAAGATATTGATTGTGGATCCAAGCAAGATGAAATTGAAGTTAACAACCTTAATCTTTTCTTTTTTCTTTTCCTGATAATCGAGGTGCAGTCCATATTGAAGGCTGCAGTTCTTGATCTTGTGCAGCACATGCTTCAGGTCCTCCTCGGGTTATGTATAACCAAGCAAGGTTATGTTATCTGCATAATACAGGTTGTTGATCAGTCTTCCTCTGATCCTGATGCCACATTCTTGTTCATAAAGTACAGCTTCTCAAATGACCTATTTCATATGTTGTTGTTGTTATGTGCCGTCGAATCGCCTGTGACTCATAGCGACCCTATGTACAGCAGCCCTAAACTCCGCTCTGTCCTGTGCCAATCGCACTGTCTCTGACACTCCCATCCCAATTATCCCAGTCACTGAATCAATCCACCTCATAGAGGGCCTTCCTCTCCTGCGCCGTCCCTCCACCCTCCCAAGCATGATGTCCCTCTCCAAGGACCGGTCTCTCCTCACTACATGTCCGAAGTAAGTTAGACGGAGCCTCAGAATCCTTGCCTCCAAGGAGCCACCCGGTTTAACCCTCTCCAGGACAAATCTATTTGTTTTCCTAGCAGTCCATGGTATTCTCAGTACTCTTCTCCAGCACCACAGCTCAAAGGCATCAGTTCTCCTTCTATCCTCCTTGGTCATTGTCCAACTCTCTGATGCATAACAGGTGATTGCGAAGACCATGGCCTGTATCAGACGCACCTTAGTCTCCAGAGAGACACCACTGCTCTTCAGTACTTTGGAGAGGTCCCTAACAGCAGACATTCCCATGGCAATGCGCCTTTTAATTTCCTGGCTGCTGGTGCCAAGACTGTTGACTATGGAGCCAAGCAAACTAAAGCTGTGTACAATCTCAAACTCTTCACCATCCATCCTGATGCTGCCGATTGGTCCAGTGGTGAGAATCTTTGTCTTCTTGACATTGAGCCTCAATCCATATTGCAGGCTGCAGTCCTTGACACTCTGCAGCAGGCACTTCAGGTTCTCTTCAGTTTCAGCAAGCAGGGTTGTGTCATCTGCATAACGCAGATTGTTGATAAATCGTCCACCAATCCTGACCCCACATTTCTCCTCATAGAGCCCAGCCTCCCGGATGATCTGTTCTGCATATAGGTTGAAGAGGTATGGAGATAGGATGCATCCCTGGCGTACGCCCTTCCCAATTTTGAACCATGCAGTGTTCCCTTGCTCTGTTCTGACGACTGCCTCCTGGTCCAAGTATAAGTTTCGCATTAGAACGATCAAGTGTTCTGGGATTCCCATTCTTCTCAGAGTCAGCCATAGTTTGTTATGATCTACACAGTCAAATGCCTTTGCATAGTCAATGAAGCACAGATAGACATTCCTCTGGTATTCCTGCTTTCAGCCAAGATCCATCTAACATCAGCTACAATATCACTACTACCACGACCCCTTCTGAAACCAGCCTGGACTTCTGGTAGTTCTCTGTTGATGTGCTGTTCCAGTCGTTTTTGGATAATTTTCAGTAAAATCTTGCTTGCATGTGAAATCAGTGAAATTGTTCTGTAATTTCCACATTCGGTTGGGTCGCCTTTCTTTGGGATAGGAACAAATATCGATCTCTTCCAGTCAGTTGGCCAAGTGGTCGTTCTCCAGATTTCTTGGCACAACTTGGTGAGCACGTCCAGGGCAGCATCTGTTAACTGAAATATATCAATTGGTATGCCATCTATTCCTGGAGCCTTATTTTTGGCCATGTCCTTCAAAGCAGCCTGAACTTCTTCCTTCATCACCATAGGCTCTTGCTCATATGTTGTTTCATGAAATTCTTCTGTGTCTTCCAATTCCTTTCGATACAGTGCCTATTTCACATATAGATTGAAAAGTTATGATGCAAGGATCCATCCCTGACACACTCCTTTCTTGATTTTGAGACATGCAGTGCTTCCTTGCTCTGTTCAGACAATAGATTCTTGGTCAAGGTAAAAGTTTCATGGTGAATTTTGCCTTTTTCATATAGTTTGTCAGAGTGTCTATAACAATATCTGTGACTAATTTGGATTCCTGCAGAAACAATATAGAGTTATCTTGAAAATAAGAAGCCTTGGTAGCACAACAGTTAAGACTAAGCTGTTAACCAGTTGCTTGATGGTTAAACCCCACACAGTAGCTCAGTGGAAGCAAGACCTGATAATTGTGTCTGTAAATACCGACAGATGTCCAGCAAATAGCATCTCTCCTTTGAGTTTTTGAGACTAAATATTTACAGGAGGAAATTACCTGTCTTTCTCTATCAGGGCATCTGGTGGATGTGAACTTCTGAACTTTTGGTTGGCAGGGCAACTTGTAATGCATTATGCTAGAACTCCTTAGTGTTCTCTAACCCATTGCCATTAGATTAGAACTTACTCGCAGCTAACCTTCCACTGGGTTTCTGAGGCTGTAATGGAACAAGCTAGCAACAGTGTCAGTCTAGAGACTAAGGTGCATCTATTCCAGGCCATGGTCTTCGCAATTACTTGTCATGCTTCAGAGAGTTGGACAATGACTAAGGATGACAGAAGAATTGATGCCTTCAAACTGTGGTGCTAGAGAAGAGTCTTGAACATACCATGGACTGCCAAGAAAACAAATATGTCTGTCTTAGAGAGGGTGAAACCAAGTTTCTCCTGTGAGGGTAGGATTTTGAAGCTCTGTCTCACATACTTTGGGCATGTGGCCAGGAGGTACTGATCCTTAGAAAAGGACATCATGCTTGGAAGTGTGGAGGGACAGTGTAGGAGAGGAAGACTCCAGATTACATGGATTGATACAATAACTGGGGTAATTGGGTTGGTGTGTCAGAATCAGTGAGACTGGCTCAGGACAGATGTGCTGTACATAGGATCACTATGGATCGCAGGCAACTTGGCTGCACATAACAACAACAATAATGGCACAGGACAGAATTGCCTATTTTTATCCCAGGGAGCTCCAGTTGGATTCAAATTACCAGAAGTTGACCTTGAGGTCAGCAGCACAACTCCCTCCAGACTGCCATCAGCGATCCTTACTTAAAGAGTCCAGTCCAGAGACATCCCATGAGGTAGTTCTTTTCTGTTGCATGAGGTCACTTAGTCCAAGGTAGCTCAACAGCATCTAACAACAACAATCTTTAATATATCTAGTACCTTTCATTGTTTCCCCAGAAGGTGTAGAATTCCAGAAATTATGGGTAAACTCTATTGACACTGAGGGGTTTTTTTTCCAGAATTTATAGATTATCTTAATTTAGATGGAAAAATAGAGTTATGGCCACACTTGATAAAAATAAAACAAAACTCTAAGGGAATGCAGTCTGTAATGGGAAATAGAAACAAAAAATTCTGGGATTTAGAATTCCCAGCTTAATGTTCTTTAATGCACTGGACTTTCAGGTACCCATGGCATTTATTTAATTGTAGTCAATTTAATTTAGTAATAAATTTCTGGCTGGAATATTTAGAAAGATCATCAAAACAGTGCTAATAAAATGGAATTTTCACAAAGCACTAGGCACTCTCATCTCAGTTGTCAATGATATGTAAAAAGAGAATTTCTAAATGGCATCAGCATGGTTTCCAATCCTGTGAAGACACTAGGGAAATAGGAGACATGATCAAAATGCTCAGGGTCTAATTTGAGAAACTCAACTCACTCCTGTGAAGTAATCATCATACAAAATATGCAGTGTTGACTAAAATAACCAGAGAATCAAGGAAGTAGAGAGAGTATGGGAAACTGAAAGGGACATGGAAGACCTAGCAGTTGAATCTATAAAGAGGGGGTGCATTTCAACAAGGGTTGTGGAAAATGGCATTTCATGTGCATCTGCACAGTGTTTTTTTAATTGAGTACTTCCATATACGTCATTGTGTTAGTCTCCACAATAATAACTCAAAGGGAGAAGTTGTTATTCTTTTCATTTACTTATGAGAATCGATTAAGCAGGCTTTATGACATAGTTGATTGGAGGTGGGGCTTAGGGCCAGACATACATTGGGTATTAAATTACATGCTTCTTGGGGTCAGGTTCTAGAAGGTTATTAAATCAGACAGGACATTATTATTACTTCAAATCAACAGTATAATTCAATGAAAATGGAGTGAAAAGTGATTAGAGAGACAAGATATATGGAGATAAGTTAGGGGGGTCTCTAGCTACCAAAGGATCTGCATTGTCTGTTGCATGTTCATTACATTTGGTTGTACTTGTTCATATCTGTTCTATCTCTTTGACTCTAAGCTCCTGGAGGACAGGACTTCACCTTTTGTATAAGTTCAGCCCAAAGTTTATTCTAGTCAACTTGCTAAAAATATTTTGAAAGAAGAAAGTTAGTAGCTAGAGTTTTGATTTGTTGTTGTTGCTGCTGTGTACCACTGAGTCAGAACCAACCCATAGCTAATCCTCCAGCAAATTTTCAGAGGCAGTTAATCACACAGGAGAAGATTGCTCATCTTTCTTCCATGTAGCAGCAGCTGGTGGATTCAAACTGTGGTGCCTTCAAGAATGCAGCATAGCTTCTTAACACTATGCTTGCTACCAGAGCTCCACCATAGTTTTGATCTAGGCCTGGAGAATCGGTAACCTGGTGGAATGAAAGGGGAATCTTATGAAGAGATAAGAAGCAGTAGGATTATCAGTGTAGCATGCATAAAAGCCTGACATTTAAAGACTTGCTAAAGCTCAATTTCTTAACAAGGATAGAGATACACAGGTGCTTGTGTTAGTCTTATTTTTCATTGTACGTATACTTTCAAGCATTTTGTGGCAATATTTTATACTGCAATGATAAAATGGAAAAGCAGGTCAAAAATAGAAAAGGTATATGCTAGTTTTAGTGATAAGTTTGATGTGGAAGAAAAAGAGAAAGAAACGTCAAAAACAGTCTCAAATTTACTGCTTTGACACACTCAACAAATTATTCCCTCCCATCAGTGGAGCACTTAACAGTGGAGATGACAAGATCAGATCTGGTGGACAATTACAGTTTTGGAGTTAGATCCTTGAAGGTGACTCTTTCTGGAGACATTCCCTGCTCCCTTTACTCTGAAGCCTCATGTCTTGAGGGTTTAACTAAGTCTCTTTCTTCTTCCCAGTGCTACTTGCTTTGCATTAAAAGGGTTCCTCTTTCCCCAAACAGATAACTGGATGGTCCTTTTCAAACCCTTTCTTTATTAATGTTCCTCAAAATAAACTCATAGAAACTTTCATTTAGAGATTTTACTGCTGACCTCTCTAGGACTTTACAGAAGAGTGAGCGAAGAGGTAAACACTTGGGGAGTTAGAAAGGTAGCAGAAACCTTCAAAATTCTGGGAGAAGTGGCCCTTATGTCAGTGTATTCTGTCTTCTTGATGATACCCAGAAGTTCCTCTTAACTGGTCATAGCAGAATTTTGTAGACGATTCCAAATAAGTCTAAGCTTTTTGTGTTACTGTGTTCTTATAATGGGCCAAGCAGCATTCAACATCCTTCACATGCATACATCATATGATTTAAATTTCAAAAGTTAGTTCTCGAGAGGTACACTATTAGTATCCTCATTTTTGCACATGCTGAAATTGAGTCCTCAGGACATAGGTGCCAAAACTGTGGTTTAGATCAAGTGTGGGTCCCCCCCCCAAAAAAAAAACACACACCTGTGTCTTCTTAGCTCCTTCTCATAATCTGCTTCGCTGCTAAGTGTTTGTTGGAATTTGTGGTTCTTTTTGAGTCTCGTGTTCCAGGACTTGGATACAGGCTGTTATCACTAGTCTTAGACAGTCGTCTTTTCAGCTTTAGGCTCTTCTGCAGCAGCATCAAACATGCTTCCCTGCCCCTGTTCAGCCTGGGATCCTGGAAATCCAGCCATGCCCTAGGATTCCTGTCAAGGGAAATCCTTTGGGTTCACTGATTCTTCCCCTGTGTTTTTGAAACTATCATACATTGACTTGATATTGTGTCTCTTTCATCCACTTATTCATTCAGCAAATGTTCAACCACTTAATACGGGCAGGGCATGGTGCTAAATTTAAAGGATACACCGATAAATAATTCATACCGTATCCTCCAAGGTATTCACAGTCTTTTATATATATATATATTCACAGTCTTATGGGATAGTCAGGCATATGGAAAAATACTTAGAATTCATGGTGGTTAGTGCTATGGGGGAAGGGTGTACAAACCATGAACCATGTCAAGAGAACAGAGATTTCACTGTGGAGATAGCCTTACCTTGGATGGGTAGAGGTTTTCTAGGAATAGCAGGAAGGTAATTTGAAAGAAGGAAAAGAGAACATCATTTTACAATGGAGGATAATCATGAATGTGCTATTTAATTCAGTGATTCATATTTTAATCCATAATTGTTTTTCTTATAAAATATATGTGCATTGAGCAAATGTGTGATGAGTATAATTCATGTGTAGAGCTATTTGTGCCCTTAAACATAACATGATATAGTTCACTTGCCATCATAATATAGTCCGTAAAGACTTTGTTCCACTTCCCACACTGGTGAATAGTGAAAGCTTTTAGTAGCTCTCAGAGGTCCAAATATTAGTATCTCTCTGTCCTGAACAAAGAAGAGGGAAGACAAGGGAAAGTATGTACAAAACAATTCAAACTAACTAAGGGACTAAGGGACCACATGAAACTCAACCTTCATGACCCTGGGGCCGGAATAACTAGATAGTGCCCAACTGTCCCTGCTGAACACTTTATAAGGTCCTTGAAAAAAATGTGGAATAAAACTAGAATATATGAGAATAGCCAGACTTGCTGGTTTGAGAAACTATTGGGACCCCCAAGACTATGATCCTTAGTCATCCTTTGAACTTGGAACAAAACTCACTTCCTGGTTCAACTTTTAGCCAAACAAGAGATAGTTTGTAACAAAGGGAAGCACATTTTACATAGAATAATCAACCATAGAAAGTGAAAAGAGCAGCATTTATCCAGAAATAAGTCTTAGACAACAGGAAAGGGTATGGAAGGAGGATTAATAGAAATTAGAATCACAGGGAGGAAGTGGGAAGAGTGATATTTTAAATATTGTAATTCATGTCATAAAAGAAATGTATATGAATGGAAAACAGATATGCTTTATAAATTCTCACTGAATTAAGAATCAAAAGGGAGGAAAGCCTAAAATCCAATTGCCATTTAGTCAACTTTGAGGTTGCTTTAGTTTCATAATACAACTCTGGTCCATAAGACTTTAATCCATCAACTTGTTATTGATCAATTTCTTTGTGTAAGCATCATGGTAGAGCTTGGTGATGTCATGCAAATGTAGAGGTCTGTGCTTTCATGGAATGGTAATTACTCTCAGTAAGCATGGTAACACTGCCCTAGTAGGTGTCTGTGACTGTAAATTATAAGGGATGAAAGGTTGTTTGTCACAGGAACAGAGAAACTCCAACTACAATAATTTAGTGTCTGGTAGGATGATGAACATACTGAAAACGTCTAGGTATTTCCAGTAGCCAAGAACTGTGAGCAACAGAAATTATTTACCATTTCATATAGCTGGAACATGGGAAGTATGGAGAAAAAGAAAATAAATGGCAAAAGAAGAGCTGTGGCACTTTTTTGCATAATATGCCAAATGTTAGGCTCTGGATCGATCATCTTATTATTCTCTCAACTCTGTACTATGGAGTTGGAGTCCTCCAGCAGGTTTTCTGTGTCTATAAATCCTCCCTTTCTCCCTCAGAGCCAATGGTGGGTTTGAACGGACACAAAGGTGTTGCCTTTAGGTTAACAGTGCAGTTCCCCATGAACTACGCCACCAGACCATTTAATTCTACTACAACCTATTCTATTTAACCCTGCTGCTGAAACTGAGGAGGACCTGAAGCACCTGCTACAAAAGGTCCAGGACTGCAGCCTTCAATATGGATCGAAGTGCAACATCAAGAAGACAAAGATTCTCACCACTGGGCCAATTGGCAGCATCAGTTTGGATGGTCAAGAGATTGAGACAGTTAACAGTTTTAGTTTACTTGGTTCCACAGTCAACACTCTTGGTAACAGCAGCCATGAAGTCAAAAGATGAATTGCATTGGGAAAGTTGGCTGTGAGGGACCTCTCAAGAGTACTGAAGAGCAATAACGTCAGGCTGGAGACTAGAGTGTGCCTGATGCAGGCTATAGTCTTCACAATTATGTGCTATGCATCGGAGAGTTGGACAGTGAATAGACATGATAGAAAGAGAATTGATGCCTTTGATCTGTGGTGCTGGAGAAGAGTGTTGAATATACCATGGACTGCTAGGAGAACAAACAGGTTTGTTCTGGAGAGGGTGAAGCCAGAATGTTCCCTGGAGTCAAGGATTCTGAAGCTTCGTCTGACATACTTTGGACATGTTGCAAGGAGGGACTGGTCCTTGGAGAGGGACGTCATGTTTGGCAAAGTGGAGGGGCGACACAGGAGAGGAAGACCCTTGATGAGATGGATTGATTCTGTGAGTAGAGTGGTGGGAATGAGTGTGTTTGAGACAGTGAAGTTGGCACAGGGTAGAACGGCATTTAGGACTCTTGTACATAGGGTCAATGTGAGTTGTAAGTGACTCAATGCCACACAACAACAACAACAATTCTTCAGCACGTTGGATAGATGAGCAGTAAGGAACACACACACATTTATATGCACACACACATCGCTATCTACACACACTAACACACGCATATACACGTGTGTCTGTGTGAATACACTCAGACATATGTGCACACGGATGCAAACACAGATGTGCACATGAAAATGTATGAGCATTCCCAATTTAGTCAGTCAAGCACTGAGAACCTATCAGGAGCAGAGTCAGCATGTCTTTCATTTGTTTTACTGATGCCTTGTAACCTATTGTGTGTGTTGCTAGAATGGCATAGTTTGACAGGGATGGTCACTTTCCTTTCTGGTGTAAATCATTTGATGGTGATAAACTGTCCATTTCCTTTTTTAAAAAAAATAGCTCTCTCCTAGTTCCACAGCTGCCACCTTCTTCTAAAAACTGTCACTTTTCTTTTAAAATATTGGATATCTCCTAGTTCTTGAGAAAACCTCAGCTTTTACAAAATAACAAGGGATGAAAGAAAACAGAGGACACACTCAGATGTCCCCGTACTCTTTCTCTCACACACTCTCATTGTGGTCAGGTAGGAACTGAACTATATATAGCTGACTCTTCAGTGAATTTTCAGAGGCTGCAAATCATCCATCTTTCTCCCTCACAGCTGCTGGTGGATTTGAACTGCCCGCCTTTGAGTTGTCAGCACAGCTCCTTACCCACCAAGCCACCAGGGCTTATCTCCTCCTTTACTTTTTCAGAACCCTGCAAAATTGAGCTTAGTGGTAGATCCCAGCCGGAAGGCAGGTTCGGCTAGTGTATGAAGCTTCTTGTAGTCAACGCTGAAATTTTTCAACATTATTCTAAGAGCAGTGGGGGGGCCACTGAGAGCTTTCAGGGAGAATGGTTTTTTTAAATGTCAGCATTGGAGAACAGCTTCAGGGCTTGCATTTTTAGCAACTAGTTTCTGACTGGCTTGAAGAGGATGAGTTAGAGATGAGGAAGGTGGCAAGCAGGGAGACCAGGTAGGAGACGCTCATTATCGTTACACATCCGGGTTCGAGATAATGAGAACGGGAACGATTGTTTGGGCAGCAGCTGAGAGATGGTTTTGAAACAAATTTAGAAGGAGGGAAAGGAATTAGGGTCAACTCCCGGTGGGCAGGGGAGGAAGAAAGAAAAATCAAGGTTGTGAAGGGGAACCTTGTGCCAAACTGTTTATAAGTGAATTCATCTCTGTGTAATACAGATTGCTTGTAAGTCTAAGAATAAGAAATTTTTTTTCAAAGCCTCAAACACATTGTCATTTAGTCCTAACTGACCTTCCAGTGGATTTTTAAGGATTGGAGGAAATTGTCAATTTTATTTTTTTTTCCTCAGAACTACTGGTGGGTTTGGACCCAAAGACACCACCTCTGGGTTAACACCACAATTCCCTATAGACTATACCTTCAGTGCTCCCTAGGGAAGAGGAAAACCAAATTCTCTGCTGGTGCCTGGATGGTAGATCCTCTCCTACCCTGTTAAGTTTAAAAGCAAAATATTCATCAGGAATTTGAAATTAAAAGACAAATTGCATCCAGAAGGTCTGCTGTCAGATACCTCTCCAAAGTACTGAAGTGTAATGATGTCGTTCAGGAGACTAAGGTACACCTTATCCAGGCCATAGTCTTTACAATTACTTGCTTTGCATCAGAAAGCTGGATAATGACTAGGGATGACAGAAGGAGAATTGATGCCTTTGAGCTGTGTTGCTGGAGAAGAGTATTGAATATACCATGGATTGCTAGGAGAACAAACAGATTCATCCTTGAAACCAGGCTGCTCCATGGAGGCAAGGATTTCTGAAGGTCTAAAGATGCATTGCCATGGGAAAGTCTGCTGTTAGGGACCTCTCCAAAGTACTGAAGAGCAATGGTGTCTCTCTGGAGACTAAGGTGCGTCTGATACAGGCTATGGTCTTCACAATCACTTGTTATGCATCAGAGAGTTGGATAATGACCAAGGAGTATTCAAGGAGAATTGATACTTTTGAGCTGTGGTGCTGGAGAAGAGTATTGAGAGTACCATGGACTGCTAGGAAAACAAACAGATTTGTCCTGGAAAGGGTGAAACCGGGTGGCTCCTTGGAGGCAAGGATTCTGAGGCTCCGTCTAACATACTTTGGACATGCTGTGAGGAGAGACCAGTCCTTGGAGAAGGACATCATGCTTGGGAGGGTGGAGGGACAGCGCAGGAGGGGAAGGCCCTCTATGAGGTGGATTGATTCAGTGACTGGGATAATCGGAATGGGAGTGCCAGAGACAGTGTGATTGGCACAGGACAGAGCAGAGTTTAGGGCTTTTGTACGTAGGGTCACTATGAGTCGCAAGCAACTCAACGGCACACAACAACAACAACAATCTGACATTCTTTGGACATGTTTCAAGGTGGGACCAGTCTTAGGAGAGGGACGTAATGCCTGAATAGCGGGATAGCGCAAGAGAGGATGACCCTCGATGAGATAGATTGATTCAGTGACTGGAGTATTGGGGGTAGGTGTGTCAGCGACAGTAAGATTGGCAAGGGATAGAGCGGGTTTAGGGCTATTGTACATAGGGTAGCTATGAGTTACAGGTGACTCGACAGCACATAACAGCATCAAGAACAACAATTTAAGTCTAGTTAATTTTTTTCCAGTCCCCAAGGCATTTTATTGGGCAGATTGAGATGGGGAAGAGGGACTGTGCTTAGAAGGAGGTGTTGGGCAGCTTGGTGGTGACCCTTGTCTTGTGCTGGTGACGCAGGACCTGGTAGGGCAGTGGGAACTTGATGTTGGAGTCATAGAACTGCTTGATTGCAGACCTGTGGGACTTGTTAGCTGCGACTTCCTCCACCTTCATGATCTGGATGGAGTGGGCCCTGCGCGGTGCCCAGTGCCCATGTCATGGTAGCACTAGGTGATTGCCCCTGCGGTGGTCAGGTCCTGGTACTCTTGATACATGTTGTATGTCCCACTGCAAAAGCCTTAGCACAGCCAGAGGCCAAAGTTCTTCACGTGAAAGGGGAACTTCTCCAACACCTGCCCACAGTACACAATCTCCCCAGAAGACTGGTTCATCTTCAGCTGTGCCACTAAGTACCAGATATGGGAATTGAGTGGGGTGGGGGGGTGCTCATGTGGTAAAGTGGAGGTGTCCAGCACTTGGAGGTGGACAGGCAGTGCCCCACCACCTTGTACTCATGAAGTATCCTCTCGGCCTTTCATGGCCATCCCTCAGTACTACTGCCACCTGCAAAATAAACAGTTTAGTCTTTTCATGGAATTTAGTTGCTCTACTTAATGCTTAATTATGGAGGCTGTAAAGGAAGCATCAGCTTTTCTAACTTTTGTTGTTTATCCAGCTTCTTGCTCTTGTGGATCCATAGATTTATTTAAGCCTCGAGTTTGCTTTCATTCACATCTTCACCCGTAAAGTAAGAATGTAATTCAAGGCATGAATTCAGTATGTGGTGCTCGGCTCCACAACCAACACTCTTGGCACCAGCAGTCAGGAAATCAAAAGGTGAATTGCACTGGGAAAATCTGCTGTCAGGGACCTTTTCAGAGTACTGAGAAGCAGCAATATCAGTATAGAGACTGAGGTTTCCCTGATCCAGGCCATGGTCTTCACATTTATTTGCTATGTATCTGAGAGCTGGACAATGACTAAGGATGACAGAAGAATTGATGCCTTTGGGTTGTGGGGCTGGAGAAGAGTCTTGAATATATCATGGACTTCCAATAAAACAAATAGGTCTGTCTTGGAGAGGGTGAAATGAAGTTTCTCCTTAGAGGCTAAGATTTTGAAACGTCATCTCACATACTTTGGGCATGTGGTCAGGAGGGACCAATCCTTGGAGAAGGACATCATGTTCAGAAGGGTGGAAGGACAGAGCAGGAGAAGATGACCCTGACTGAGATGGATTGATACAGTAACTGGGGCAAAGAGGGTAGATGTGTCAGAGTCAATGAGACTGGATCAGGACAGGGCAGGCTTCAGAGCTGTTGTACATAGTGCTGCTATGAGTCCCAGACAACTCGACACACATAACAATAAGAACAATATACATATACACACACACCTCAATTACACACACACAAATTTAAGAATAGACTCTCACTTGATATGAAGATAATTTAAAGTCATCAAAATGATGAATGAGGAGGTGAAGAAACCCTAGGATAGAATCTTGAGAGGTTCTAGATATATGGGATGGTAACAGCAATGGGGACCAACAAGAAAAACAAGAAAGAGCCAATGGTTCATTCAGAAGAGTATGGTCCTTTACATCATGCAGTATAGCAGAACATTTTTAGAACATAATGCCATTAAATTAGAGCACTCTCTGAGCCTTTGGATGCCTTCTTCCTTACCTACGGTTTGTGTTCTGTTTTTCTTAGTGTGTACTATTATTGCTTTTTCCATGCATCTAAGCCCCAACCCAGCAATATGTTAGTATTGTCCTCCAGCAGTCCATAATTCATTCTTTTCCATATCCAACTTCATGCTCCATTCCCCCTTGATCCAGAACTCTCAGGATTCAGTCCCTTATGTACTGTCTTGTATTCATACATGGTGCTAGATATTGCAGTTTCTCAGTAGATGATCCTTTTCCTTCTTTCTCAGATTCCTTAATCCCATACTTGACACGAGGCATAATTAAACTCTAGCTAAGATATCACTCGCTCAAAGAGTTAGGAGGACAGAAGAAGAGTTGGTGCTCTTGGGGTGTGATGTTGGAGAAGAGCATTGAAGATGCCGTGGACGGCCAAAAGAACAAACTGCTATGTCTTGGGAAATGTGCTGCCATAGGGCTTCTTGGAGGCAAGGTTGGAAAAGCTCCATCTCACCTGCTTTGGGCGTGTTGCTATGAGAGGCTGTTATTTGGAAAGGGACATTATGCTTGGAAAGATGGAGGATCCTCAAAGTAGATGGAGACCCTCAATGAGAGGGATTGTCACGGTGGCAGCTGCCAATAGACTCAAGCAGGCCAGAGATGATGAGGATGGTACCCGGTAGGGCAAAATTCAGATCTCTTGCTTGTACGGTCACTATGAGCTGTCTTCAACTAGATAACACCTAATAATGTAACAAAAGAGATCACTTTTATGGCCAAAGTGTGTCTTACCTAAATCATGGCATTTTCAATTGCCTGGAATGCCATATATGCATGTAAAAGCTGAAAAATAAGGAAGACTGAAAAACTGATGATTATATATATGGTATTGGTGAAGAATATTGAATGCACCATTTACTGCCAAAAGAATGAACAAATATGGCCTTGAAGTACAACCTGAACACTTCTCTGAAAATTTCTCTCTGGTACTTTAGACGTGTTATTAGAAGGAACCAGTTCGTGGACCATGATACTTGGTGAGGATGCTTGGCAGAGTCAGTAGTCATCGACATGTTGCTATTGTTGATTGCCAGCGAGTCGAACACAACTCACAGTGATCCTATGGACAAAGACCTGAAGCCTTTCAATAACTATCGTTGTTTCTCAAAGCTCATAGAGTTTCGAGAGGCATGTTGTTTAGGAAGCGGATGCCACTCCTGCTACAGCTTCAAAAATGTGCTCAGACGTAATAAGGAACATACAGGTAGTGTAGGATCTGGCAGCTTTCCTTTCTGTTGCATATAGAGTCACTATGAATTGGAACCAACTCATTTGCACCCAACAACAACAGCATTTCCTGGTCCCTGGGAAGGACCCAGCCAAAACCCAAACCCACTTCAATCCAGTTTATTCCAACTCCTAATGACATTTGATTGTGCTAAGGCAAAACGTATACTTGGACCAAGAGGCAGTTGTCAAAACAGAGCAAGGAAACACTACATGGTTGAAAATTAGGAAGGGTGTCCACCAGGGATGTATTTTGTCTCCATACCTTTTTCAATCTGTATGCAGAACAGATCATCCGGGACTCTGGGCTGTACGAGGAGGAATGTGGCTCCATTCTGTACCATTCAGGATTGGTGGAAGAATCATCAACAACCTGCGTTAAGCTGATGACACAACCCTACTTGCTAAAACTTAGGAGGACGTGAAGCGCTTGCTGCAGAAAGTCAAGAAGTGCAGCCTTCAATATGGATTAAAGTTCAACATCAAGAAAACAAAGATTCTCACCACTGGGCCAATTGGCAGCATCAGTATGGATGGTGAAGAGATTGAGATAGTTAACAATTTTAGTTTTCTTGGCTCCACAGTCAACAGTCTTGGTACCAGCAGCCAGAAAATCAAGAGATGAATTGCATTGGGAAAGTCAGCTGTGAGGGACCTCTTAAGAGTACTGAAGAGCAATGACGTCAGGCTGGAGACTAAGGTGTGACCTATCCAGGCTATAGTCTTCGCAATTACATGCTATGCATCGGAGAGTTGAACAGTGAATAGGGATGATAGAAATAGAATTGATGCCTTTGATCTGTGGTGTTGGAGAAGAGTGTTGACTATACCATGGACTGCTAGGAGAACAAACAATTTTGCCCTGGAGAGGGTGAAGCAAGAATGCTCCTTGGAGGCAAGGATTCTGAAGCTTTGTCTGATGCTGCAAAGAGGGACCAGTCCTTGGGGAGGGACATCATTTTTGGGAGAGTGGAAGGACAGCGCAGGAGAGGAAGGCCCTTGATGAAATGGATCGATTCAGTAACTGGGGTAGTGGGAGTAGGTGTGTAGGAGACAGTGAGCTTGGTACAGGATGGAGCAGCATTTAGGGCTCTTGTACATAGGGCCATTATGAGTCACAAGTGACTAGACGACATATAACAATAATAGCAATGATATTGTAGGATAGAGTAGAAATACCCCGTAGTATTTTTTGAGGCTGTACTTCTTTAAGGAAGAAGACTGCTATATCTTTTTGCTGTGGGAGTGGGAAGATAAAGTGTTGGATTCAAACTGTTAACCCTGTGGTCAGCAGCTACGAGCATACCACCACTCACTAACTCACTCACTCACTTACTAATTCATTGCCACTGAGCTGAAACTGGGTCATAGCTGACCCTTCCTCAGGTTTTTGGAGGCTGTAAATCACATAGGTTGAGATTTCCCATCTTTCTACCAAGGAGTTGCTGGTGGATTGGAACTGCCAGAACAACACTGCCTTTGTTTTGACTGCATGACTCCCTATAGATGATGTCACTTTGTGTGCCACTTGTTGTGTGCTGTGGAGTTGGAAGCAAAGCATAATGGGTTTTCAGAGGCAGTAAATTGCATGGGAGATTGCCCATCCTCCTCCCATGGAGCAGCTGGTGGATTCGAATCACGTATCTTTGGGATTGCAGCACAGCATCTTACCCCTAGGCCAACAGACCCCCTTTGTGTAGCACTGTTATTGTTGTTGTCTTTAAGCGCTATTTAGTTCAGAGAGGGTGAAACCAGGTTTCTCCTTGGAGGCTAGGATTTTGAAGCTCCGCCTCACTTACTTTGGGCACGTGGCCAGGAGAGACCAGTCCTTGGAGAAGGACATTATGCTTAGAAGGATGGATGGGAGCACAGGTGAGGGAGACCCCAGATGAGATGGATTGATACAGTAACTGGGGCAATAGGGGTTGGTGTGTCAGAATTAATGAGACTGGCTCAAGACATGGAAGGATTTAGAGCTGCTGTGGACAGGGTCGCTATGCATTGCTGGTGACTCAATGGCATATAAAAACAACAACATACTATGACAGGTTTAGAAGCAGGAGTGGCATCCACTTCCTAAACAGCATACTTCTACGTCTGGAAACTCTATTTTGATAAATGTTGCTAGTTGTAGAGGTACCTCAATTGTGCTTGACTCGAAAGCAATCAACAACAATAACAACACCTCAAAACCCTATGAATAGCTGATCTGGACCCTGCTCTATCCTGTGCCCTATCTTCATCATCTTCGACACACTAGAGCCCATTGCTGAAATCTTTGTTCCAATTCATCCCATTGAGCATCTTCCTCTCCTTCACTGACCCTCTATCTTTCCAAGCACGATGTTCCTTTTCAAGGAATAGCCTCACCTAGTTGGGACTCCTTAATTCAAAAACAAAGAAAGCAAAACATTTAGGTGATATGTGAGAGTATGTGGAAAATGATTCTGTATCAGTAGCATAATGTTAGAGAAAATTACCTTATTCAAGCAAAAAGGTCTTACAGTAATAGATAGTTGGCATGAAAAGGAGAATGGCTAGGGTTTTCACCTCATTTTCTTCCTGCCAACTTCCTTCTTTCCTGGGCTGTACTATAAGCTCATTCTTTCCGTCAAAAGGTTCAGCTTTCTGCCAAAGTCTCAGAGCTATTCTCAGCAGGTTGCTCAGTTCAGAGGGTCGTTTGGTCATTTCAAGATCAATGCAGCCCTTAACTTTATTAAGTAGCAAGACAAGAGAATACCAGATGGTATGAGAGGCTGTAGTCCAATAAAAGTTCCTTTAGCCACGTCCCAAGTGTAATATTGCAAGTGATGTTGTCTGGAATATAAAATAAAACCTGCCCTTTTCAGGAGTCAGAAAGTAAAGGAAAACCTTAATTTTGTTAAGAGTAAGGCTTCAAACTGGTTCGTTCCAATTTGGCCCCCTGCTGAAAATTTGCCATTTCACCCTAGAAGTACTAAATCAGAATCTGAAAGTTATCAAGAGCCTAAGGTGATTCTTATTCTTTCAAATCGTTGTTAACACTTTGTTTCCGTATACCCATGGCCATAGAATCAATTCAGACTCACAGGGACCCTTTGTTGAATTCCTGAGACTCTAAATCTTTATGGGAGAGAATTTCCCATCCTTTTCTACAAAGTAGCAGGTGGATTTGAATTGCTGACCCTATCGTAAGCAGAACAACACATGGTGCACCATACCATCAGAGCTCCTTTGAACATTATGGTCAAGAAAAATATCTCTTACAAATTTAGCTAAACTATCATTTGGTTTTAAGAAGACTTGAGGGGCTTCTTTTGGTTTGAATTTTAAAGGTTACCATAGGATAATAGTTTTGGGGATTTATTCACCCACCCCCTATGACTCCAAAAAATTGAAAATCTATGAGAAAGTTTAAAGACCCTGAGGATTTGAGATTCTGTTTTAGATATCCCCTTCTTTGATCAAGATTGGTCTATCCAACCTTGTATCAGAATATTCATTAATGACCTTAATGGGCCATGTCCCATTTTTCTATTCAAGTCTCATGACAAAGGAGGCAGTTCATGGAGGCAGTTGACCATATATTCCATATCCTCCTCTTATTTCTGTCTCTCCTTTGTGTGTTACTTCAGGCAAGTGGAAACCAGTTGTTATGCATTGGCTGGCCACTTAAGTTTTAAGAGAAGGACACTGTGCAATGAGCTACAAGGTAGAACAGAGGCACTAAACATGTTATTAAGGCAATGAATTGGGATGGCCCGTGAGACCATGACCCTAAGCCCTCAAACTCTTGAAGTTTTGGGTTGCACACAAAGATCTCAGCAGCTTCTCTGTTGTTTTATATTGTTTGTTTGCTCTGTGTTGGGTTTGCTCATTTTGGTAAATAGAAGGAGCTCTGGTGGCATCTGGAGTGAGTTGTACTGTTAACCCAAATGCTATAACTACTTGGTAGTTTCAATCCATTAATGAAACTGAGGGAGAAAGATGGGCAGTCTTCTCCTGTGTAATTAAAATCCTTGGAAACCTAGTAGGGTCAGCTATGAGATGGACTTGGCTCAAAAGCAGAGTCCAAGTTCTGTTGTATGTATACTTACCACACAGCTTTGGACAACTCACTTTTTCACAGGTATACAACTTAGGGACAGCAATTACAATAATTGGCTGTGCATCCTTACTTTCAATCAATGCTACATATCTATTGGAGGAACAGTGTAAGGAAGGAAGACCCTTGACGAGATGGATTGACTCAGTGACCAGGGTACTGGGGGGTGGGGGGGGGAGATAGGTGTGTCAGAGAAGATAAGGTTGATTCAGGATAGAACAGGGTTCAGAGCCATTGTGCATAGGGTCGCTGTAAGTTGCAAGCAACTCGATGGCACATAACAACTTACATCTATTACCTCCCCTTCTTCCCTACCCACATTGCTCCTTGTTATGTATCATCAAGTCAGAACAGATTCAGAGTTGACCCTCCAATAGTTTTTCAGAGGCAATAAATCGCATGGGAGGGGATTGTCCACTTCTTTCCTGCAGAGAAATTGGTGCATTTAGTGACTTTCCTTCAGGTTTGCAGTGCAATATCTTACCACTAAGCCACCAGAGCTCTCTGGCCCCTAGAAACTACTATTAAACTTTGCTCTACATACATTTTCCTTTTCTTAGTTCTAATTTAAGTGAAATCATGTAGTATTTGTCATTTATCAACTCACTTATTTCACTCAGCATAGTATCTTTGAATTTTGTCCATATTGTAGCATATATCAAGATTTCTCTTCTTCTACTAGCTAAGTCATACTCCACTGTATGTATGTGCCACATTTTATCTTTCTTTCTTCTGTTTATGGCATTTAGATTGTTTCTACCTTTACTTGTTGCACATAGTGTTGAAATGAACATTGTGTACAAGTGTCTTTTTAAGGGTCTGCTCTCAAGACTTTGGTATTTATGTCTAGGAGTTCAATTGCTGAGTCATATGGTAGTTCTGTTTTTAGTTTTTTTTTTTTTGAGGAAGCACCACACTGTTTTATACAGTGAATGTACCATTTTGCATTTCAATTAGCAATAGATAAGTGTTCTAGCTTTCCTACATCCATGGCTGTATTTATTACTTCATGAGTTTCTGTCTGGTTTCATAATCTTAGTTATCCTAGTTGTTGTTGTTGTTATGTGCCATCGAGTCGTTTCTGACTCATAGTGACCCTATGCACAACAGCCCTAAACCCTGCTCTATCCTGCGCCAACCACACCGCCTCTGACACACCCATCCCAATTACCCCAGTCACCGAATCAATCCATCTCATAGAGGGTCTTCCCCTCCTGCGCTGTCCCTCCACCCTCCCAAGCATGATGTCCCTCTCCAAGGACCCGTCCCTTCTGGCAACATGTCCAAAGTATGTCAGACGAAGCCCCAGAATCCTTGCCTCCAAGGAGTAGCTTGGTTTAATCCTCTCCAAGATGAATCTGTTTGTTTTCCTGGCAGTCCATGGTACATTCAGTACCCTTCTCCAGCACCACAGCTCAAAAGCATCAACTCTCCTTCTGTCCTCCCTAGTCATTGTCCAACTCTCTGAAGCATAACAAGCGATTGCAAATACCATGACCTGTATCAGGCGCACCTTAGTCTCCAGAGAGACACTGTTGCTCCTGAGTACCTTTGAGAGGTCCCTAACAGCAGACTTTCCCATCGCAATACGCTTTTTGATTTCCTGACTGCTGGTTCCAAGAGTGTTGACTGTGGAGCCGAGCAAACTGAAGCTGTGAACACTCTCAATCTCTTCGTCATCCATCCTGACGCTGCTAATTGGTCCAGTGGCGAGAATCTTTGTCTTCTTGACATTGAGTCTCAGTCCATAGTGAAGGCTGCAGTCCTTGACCCTTTGCAGCAACTGCATGAGGTCCTCCTCAGTTTCAGCAAGCAGGGTTGTGTCGTCTGCATAACGGAGATTGTTAATAGATCTTCCACCAATCCTGATGCCACAATTCTCCTCATAGAGCCCAGCCTCTTGGATTATCTGCTCTGCATACATGTTGAAAAGGTATGGAGACAGGATGCATCCCTGGCGTACACCCTTCCCAATTTTGAACCATGCAGTGTTACCCTGCTCTGTTCTGACTACTGCCTCTTGGTCCAAGTATAGGTTTCGTATTAGCACAATTAAATGTTCTGGGATTCCCATTCTTCTCAGAGTCAGCCACAGTTTGTTATGATCTACACAGTCAAATGCCTTTGCATAATCAATGAAACACAGATAGACATTCTTCTGGTATTCTCTGCTTTCAGCCAAGATCCATCTAACACCAGCAACAATATCCCTAGTACCATGACCCCTTCTAAACCCAGCCTGGACTTCCGGCAGTTCTCTGCTGATGTGCTGTTCTAATCATTTTTGGATGATCTTCAGTAGAATCTTGCTTATCCTAAGACAGGGTAGATCCTAAGATAAGACGTATCCTATGCTATATAAGTTTACAGAAAGTGGGAAAGACTTGAATCACTTGCTGCTGTAGATCAAAGACTATAGCCTTCAATATGTATTATAATTCAACGTAAAATAAAAATCCTCACCACAGGACCAATAGGCAATATGATGATAGATAGTTAAAATATTTAAATTGTTACTGATTTTATTTTACTTGAATCCATAATCAACACCATGGTACAAGCAGTAAAGAAATCAAAAGGTATGGTCCATTGGTAAAAATCTGTTGTGGAGAATCTTCAAAGTCTTAAAGAGCAAAGATGTCAGTTTAAAGACTAAGTTGTGCTTGATCCAAGCTGTGACATTTTCAATTGCCTCCTATGCATCTCATAGTTGGACTGTGAGTATAGAAGATGGAAAAAGAATCAGTGCTTTTGAATTGCAGTGTTGGAGAAGAGGATTGAATATCCTATGGACTGCCAAAAGAACAAGCAAGTCTTTCTTGAAGGAAGTGTAATAAAGATGCTCCGTAGAGACAAAGATGGTGAAAGCCCATCTCACATACTTTAGGTATGTTTTCCAGTCCTTAGAAAAGGACATCATACTGGGAAAGGTGGAGGCTCAGAGATAAAGAAGAGCACTGTCAACAAGATGAGTTGGCAGAATGACCGAACAATGAGTCCCAGCACATTCAAGATTGTGAGTGTGGTGCCGGATAGAGCACAGGGCAGATCTGATGTCCATGGTGGTGTTATGAGTGGTAGTGGACTCAGCAGCCCTTAACAAGAGCGTAGTGGGAGTGAAATAATATCTCGTTGTGGGTTTGATTGGTATCTCTTTGATAACTAATGATACTGAACACATTTTCATATGTTGGTGGCAAGTTGAATGTCTTCTCTGGAGAAATTGCCTATTACAGCCCTCTGTCTAT
>NW_006399818.1:3977989-3979188 GCF_000299155.1 Elephantulus edwardii
GCCTCCTTCTCCGGCAGAGCATCTGGTGGATTCGAACCGTGTTCCTCTGGGATTGCAGTGCAGCTTCTTGCCACTAGGCCCCCAGAGCTCCCCTCCATTATTATTTCTAACCAATATATCTTACATGGTAGTTCTTTCTAAATGTACATAGAGAGGTTGAGAAACTTGCCTAATGTTCCCACATTGATTGACAAAGCCTGTGCTCAGTATCAGGGTTCCCAAAACTTAGCACTCAAGATTGACATAGTAACACTCTAGTGTGTAGGAATACTCTATTAAAACACACTCATTGAAAGCTGGAAATGCCTGTGAATGTATTTGTCTATCCATTTCTGATCACAAGATAGAATTCAGAACAGATATTGATACTGTACCAGCCTGGCGCTATTTCTAGGCTGGGAAGATGAGCACAGTGGCCAGATTCTGCTTAGGTGTGTTTTCTAGTTTGGGATTAAGACTAGGGCGTGGCTGTTGTTCACAATAGGATGTGAGCTGGTTGGATTTGTCCTAGTGTTTAAAAAGCCTTTTGGGCCCTCACGTCTGCTTTTTGTGGCTCTCCCGAATAAAACAGGCTTGGAAGCAGGAGTGGCATCCACTTACAAAAAACCCACTTGTCTCCAGAAACCCTATGAAACTTGGAGAAAAGCTGAAAGACTTAGTTCAAGACTTTCATTCATAGGATTGCTATGGGTTTTCTGCAACTCTACGGCACTTAACAACAACAACAACACGGAGGCAATAGTGAGCTCTAATGGTCTAGGAGGTAAAGGGTTGCATTGCCAGGGAATTCTCATCCACCATTTGTTCTGTAGAAGAAGCTGTTCTGGGCAGTTTTCTTCTGTGCAATTTATTCTCTGAAAGCCCTCTGGAGGGTTAGTTATGAGTCAGTTTTTATTTGAAGGCAATGAGTTGTTGTTAAGAGGAAAACAAATGTGCCAGTGCATAATAAGTGTGTAATAACATGTGAAGGTAGGACACACGCACTACAGGACATTAAAGAGAGAAGAAAGAAAAGGTGGTAGAGGTGGGTGTCTGAATAGCAGATGAGTATCATTCATTCCTTCCTCGGCTCTGGATCCTGGATGACATGCTGTTGTTAGATGTTGTCAAATCAAATACAGCTTCGAGCACTTCAAATGCCTGCACTATCCCACACCATCCTCAGTATCTCTGCCACCCTCAACCCCACTGTTGCAGGC
>NW_006399818.1:3979642-3997499 GCF_000299155.1 Elephantulus edwardii
CATGATATCATATCTTTTTTCCAGGAATGGCCTTCTGCCAACATGCCCGAAGAACACTCCACTTGCACTACCTCTAAGACAGATTTGGTTTTCTTTTGGAAGTCCGTGGTTTATTCAATACTCTTTACCTACACCACAATTCAAAGGCAATGATTCCTGAGCTAAAATAGTTTTCATTATTTCCAAAGCCCCTACCTATACTCCCCTCATCATTACAAAGTCAAACCATTTGCTAGGCAATCGGGGTGGGATTTGAATCTGACAGTTCTAACTCCACATGCCCTCACTCTTTTCACAACTTCAGTGAACCATGCTACTGTTATTGTTTGTTGCGATGAAGTCCAGCTCCAAATAACTGTACATTCTTGTGCCATCTTCATGACCATTGGTATATCTGGACTGGGATAAAATGCAGAAAATAATATTAATGCATCCTTTAATGTATCAATCACAATGATTCCTGTCTGAAAGAAATGTATCGTTAGGTGTTATTTGCATAACAACAATTTGAAATAAGAGGACCTTTACAGATTGGACTAGGGAAGTGGGAAGAAGGAAAATGTGCAACCTTTGTTAAAATCACAATTAAAAAAAATAAAATCTAGCACCACTAATGAATGTGGAGAAATGATGAAAGTCATAACACGTGTTCAGGTCTTTTATTCATAGGGTTGCTATGAGTCGTTTACAACTCGATGGCACTTAACAACCACAACAACCACCACCCACAACAACCTTATTCATTGTACAATGAATAAGGATGACAGAAGAATTGACAACTTTGAGCTATAGTGTTGGAGAAAAGCACTAAACACCCATAGACAGACAAAAGGACAAACACACAGATCTTGGAGAGGGTGCAGCTAGGGTGCTCTTGGAGGCAAGAAAGATGAGGCTTCACCTCACGTACTTTAGGCATGTTGCTAGGAGATGCTATTCCTCAGGGAGGGAAAGGTAAAAGGGTCAGCGAAGGAGAGGAAGACCCTCAGCGAGGTGGATTGACATGGTGACTGCCACCATGAGCTCTAATGTGTCAGGAAGTGTGAGAATGGCGCATGATAGGACAGGATTTAGATCTGTTGTTCATAGAGTTGCTATGAGTTGCATTCAACTCAACAGCACCTAACAACAACAAACCGCCCCCACCCAAAACACCAACCAACCAAAACCCCAAAATGATATCTAAGCATGGCAAATGATTCTCCTGCTTTTGTAAGCCTTTGAGGGTGAAGTGAAAGTTTTCAGAGAGAAAATAAGCTGTTCTGAGTTGCTCAGTGGGGCTGGAATTGGAGCTCGGAGCCCCAGGTCCAGCCTTTTTCTCAGAGGCTCTTCAGCTGCAGAACAGCCCAGCAGGGAGCAGGAAGTGGGTTCTAAGATGGAGAAACTTTGATAAAAGTTCCCACAGGGCTTTGTAAAACAACTGAGATGTGACAGATAATCTAAGAGCCTGATGAGTCAGGGGATGGTGAGTCAGTTCTGTTTCACCAGCCCCCCTTGGTTCTCCTTCTCCCCCCAGGCCTGCCTGCCCGCCTTCCAGGCTGTATCTTCACTGCTCATTAGCACTCCCAGCAGAGGGCTTTCGCGGAAGTAAAACCAGCAGCGGTTGGATTCCCTGCTTACAGCAGTGTATGTTTTGGGGTGCCTGAGAGTTCTTCTCCAGGCCTCTTGAGTCTCTAACTGCACATCCCTGAATATCTCCAGAGACTCTGAGAAATTACAAACCAGACAATGAAAAGTAAGCTTTGAGAAACAGATTGCTGAATTTGGTGGAGTTTACGGTATCCCTCAAGCTGTTACCCTGTGATGATCTTTCAACCTTGGACCTTGAGGAAGTTAATTTTTTAAAAGGCACTTTAACTCTCATCATTGTCCATTCCATTCCAACTCGTAGTAGAGTAGTAGATCCCTTGCATTTCTGAGGATGTAGATCTTAATGGAAGCAGACTCTTGTCTACTTTCTGCAGAGCAGCGGGAGGGTTGGAACTGCTGACATTTACAGTCTGACCCGTTACACCACCAGGGCCCCAGCAAAACACTAGCCTCGTTCATTACCAAAGACCCTTCTGTCTTGAGGACTATGCTTTTCTGAAGAATTAGCACCTTTGTGTTCAGTTTGCAGCAACAGAAAAGCTTAAGAGTGGAGTAGAAGCTATGATTTAGCTGTGAAAATCTGTAATTATTTTAAGTATTCTTCAAGAGGATGCTAGACTGAAGTCATTTCTCACCACCAATTGTCTTCTAATTAGGTCTGTCCACAGGCAGCTTTGCAGGAACTGGGTTTTACAGCCTCAGAAAACCTGCTGGAGAGTCAGTTATGTGTCAATTCTAACTGGACAGCAGTGAATTGTGTTCTTGAGTTACATACATAGTTTGTTGTTGCTGTTATTGTTGTTGTTGTTGCTGCTGTTGTGTGCCATCAAGTCACCTGCGACTCATAGAGACCCAATGTACAATAGCTCTGAAGCCTGACCTGTCCTGAGCCAGTCTCACTGACTCCAATACACCTACCCTCATTGCCCTAGTTATTGTGTCAATCCATCTCATCCAAGGTCTTCCTCTTCTGTGCTCTCCTCCGCACATCTGAGCATGATGTCCTTCCCCAAGGAATGGTCCCTCCTGGCCACATGCCCAAAGTATGTGAAACAACTTCAAAATCCTAGCATCCAAGGAGAAACTTGGTATCACCTTCTCCAAGACATACTTATTTCTTTTCTTGGAAGTCCATGGTATGTTCAAGACTCTTCTCCAACACCACAACTCAAAGGCATCAATTCTTCTATCCTCCTTAGTCATTATCCAGCTCTCTCATGCATAGCAAGTTATTGCAAAGACCATGAAGTCTTTAGTCTCTAGAATGACATCGTTGCTTCTCAGTACTCTGGAAATGTAAATATTGTTTTTCGTGATGTCCATGAACTGTAATGTCAGACTGTTTGGCAGCTCTTCCTTCTTTTTTAATTCCTTGTGGCATAGTGTATAGCATATTAGACTGTGAACCAAAATGTTATAAGTTCAAATCCACCAAGTACTTCTCTGGAGACTAGTGAGTAGTTTACTTTCATAATGATTTACAGCCTTAGAGACCTGACTGAGGATCAGTCTTTGTCAGAACAAGTTCTATGACTTTAGATAGTGGCAATAAAATATTATCTTAATTTGCATTTGACTGTAGGGCTCACAACACTAATTGTAGCTAACATGGCGAAGAATGGGAATTCCAGAACACCTTTTCAATCTATACATGGAACAGATCATCCAGGAGGCTGGACTGTATGAGGAGAAATGTGACATAAGAATTAGAGGAAGACTCATCAACAATATTTATTATGCAGATGAGACAACCTTGCTTGCCGAAAATGAGAGGGCCAGAAACATTTGCTATGAAGGACAAGGACTGTAGTGTAATGTGGATTGCATCTTAACATCAAGAAAACAAACATTCTCATCAGTGGGCCAATTGGCAGCACCATAATAGTTGGAGAGGAAATTAAGATTGTTAACAATTAAAGCTTGTTTGTCTGTCTCCATAATCAACATCCTTGGCACCAGCAGGAAATCAAACTGAACTGCACTGGGAAAATCTGCTGTCAGGTACTCCTCCAGAGTGCTATAAAGTAATGATGTCAGTCTGGAGACTAAGGTTCACCTTCCTGATCCAGACCACGGTCTTTGCAATTACTTGTTATGCATCAGAGAGCTGGAAAATGACTAAGGATGACAGAAGAAAGATTGATGGCTTTGAGTTGTGGTGCTAGAGAAGAATGTTGAACTGCCGAGAGAACAAGTCTGTCTTGGAGATGATGAAACCAAGTTGCTCTTTGGAGGCAAGGATTTTGAAGCTCTCTCTCACATGTTTTGAACATGTTGCCAGGAGGAACCAATCCTTGGAGAAGGACATCATGCTTGGAAGGGTGGAGGATGCTCGATGATGTGGATTGTCACAGTAATGGAGGTAATGGGGTTAGATGTGTTAGGAACAGTGACAGGACAAGGTTCAGAGCTATTGTGTACAGGGTCGCTATGAGTCACAGGCAACTCTACTGCATGTAACAACAGCATTTTAAATAAATGCCAACCAATTTCTATTACTGGCATTATAGGCATTTTAACAGCCTAGAACAGGGCATTTTATCATCTTTACCAAGGAGCTCTGGTGGCATAGTCCTTAGAGATCTGTGCTGCAGCAGAAAGGTTGCTCCTCTCCGGTGGTTCAAGTCCACCAAGTGAATCTTTGAGGGAAAAGAAGGGAAATCTTCTCCTGTGCCCTTTATGGCCTTCAAAAACCTGCTAGAGGTAAGATATGAGTCTGTTCCAATTAGACAGCAATGATTTTGACTTTGACTGTCTTTTAAAGACAAGTGAACAATCAACGGTTCCCTGCGAAAAGCCTTTACTGGCAATGGTGCCTCCATGCCAGGCTGGCTTGCTTTTCTGAGAGTCATGGCTTACAGAATGCCATTTAACATCTGTACACATTGTTCTGAACCTTGGTCTTTCATTTTATTTATAAGCATGTGCAAGTCATAGGAGACTTAGGAGATGTATTTCTGGTGACTCAGGGCCACTGACGTCACCACTGGTGGAAAAACAACCCTGAACTCTTATACTGGCCACATTTCTGTGGTATTATCTATGTGTTTGAGGACAGCTTTGCCATATCAAGAAGGTATAAACCAATTAGCATATTGGTCTCACAGATGGACCGTCTGCAATGCGGCTGGAGCCTGTCTTCTCCTGCCCATTTCAACAGTTGCCACACTGACTCAGTCCTTCTACCCAGGCTTCTGGCCTAGTCTCTCTGCCCCTGCCTCTTTCCCTTGCTACCTCCCTTGTAACTCATGGCCTCTGGTTCTCTTTCTAAAATATGGCTTTCTGTGTGACTTCCCCCAGAGATAAATCTTTCAGGAGGCCAAATGCCTTCATCACTGTCTTCCTGGGCTCTTGGAATACTTAAAAAAATAATAATAATAACAACAACAAAACACACCAAACAAAAACAAAACAAACAAACAAAAAAACAAACCAAACAACGAACAGTATTGAGTAGAGATTTCCTTCTCACATTCTTTTCAAGCTGTTTTGTAAGAGATGTTGAGCTGCCCCTGATGCAGGTCCAACCCACGCAAGCTCACGTACTCAAGTACTTACTCAACCTACTTAATCTTACTCATAAAATCTAGCCCAGTGCAGACATATAGTGAGGCCCCAGAATATTATATACACACACACACACTTTCCTGCATATGTCTGTGTTTCTTCTGGAGCCGAGGCTGGTAAACTAGAGTCTGTGGATCAAATATCCAGTCTGTTACCTGTTTTTGTAAATAAAGATTTATTAGAACACAGATGCATTTATTTGCATGTTGTCTAAGGTTTACTTTGTATTATGACAGCAGAGTTGAGAGTTGCAACAGAGATTCTGTGGCCATTGAAATGGAAATGATTTATGATTTGGTGCTTTATAAAGACTAGAGTATAAATAGTAGCTCTGCTGTGGAGTCTGTAGTATGTTGCACTGCGATCCTAAACACTGAGTGTATCTTTGATTCGAACCCATGGCAGACTGATGACCAGTCTCCTCCTCTCCTCCCACCTATTAAGATTTACATCTCAGAAGCCCAGTTTAAGGTTGTTATAAGTTGGAACCAACTCAACCACAGTGAGTTGAGTTTGAGAATGTAAATACATCAAGAGCAGGAAGTATGCTTTGTCTCCTTTTAAGTCTTTGAGTTGTAATGCTGGAGAAGAGTCTTGAACATATGATGGACCAATAGACCACCAAGAAAACAAATCTATATGTTTTGGAGAGGGCGAAGCCATGTTTCTCTTTGGAGGCTAGGATTTTGAAGTTCTACCTCACATACTTTGAGCATGTGGCCAGGAGAGACCAGTTGTTAGAGAAGGACATCATGCTCTCTGAAGGGTGGAGAGACAACGCAGGAGAGAAAGACTTGGATGAAATGGATTGATACAATAACGGGCAATGGGGTAGATGTTTCAGACTCAGTGAGACTGGCTTAGGAAATGGCAGGCTTCAGAACAGTTGTACAGAGGGTCACTCTGAGTCACAGGTGACTAGGGGGCACATAACAATGACAACAATAACAAATAACTGACTGCATGCTTATTCAATAAATTAATCAATGAATCCATAGTTTGCATAGAGATAAAATACACAATCTTGATTCTTTATAAAGATGAATCAACATGACTAATTTCCTGATGGTGAATCCATTTGTTCACTCATTCCATGGATGTTTATTGAGCACCTACTATATGTCAGACACTTTTTATGGTGCTAAGACTGATGAGGGGTAAAACTGATATGGTCCCTATTGCTGCAGAACTTAGTCTCTCACAAGAAAGGCAGACATTGTTCACATTTCAAGTGTGTAGTACTAACTGAGTTAAAGACAATAAGGTGTCTGGGTGTGAGCCTGTCCCAGTGGGATTAACTCCACAAAGGAAGTTAGGTAAACCTCTGAGAAAAGCTGCTGTGAGGGGAGGCAAATGGCTGTTTTGGCTAAAACATCAGAAACATGTACAATGCTGAAGGAATAACCTATACAAGGCATTGTCTAATGGTTGTGGCACAAATGGCAGGCACATGAGTGACTGCTAACCAGAAGGTTGAGTTTGGAGTCCATTCAGAAGCAACTCAGAAGAAAGGCTGGGTAATGTACTTCCAAAAATTAAGCCCATATGGAATGCAGTTCTCTGGCATATGTGGAGTCAAGAGTACTAGAAATCTATGGCAACTGGTGTACCTGATGGGAGAAGAGAGCCTGGTAAGTTGGAGGATTGACGAAGTCTGGTGGCTAAAACCTGGGGACTCAGAAGATAAGAGTAGGAGAGATAACAGTCCTGTAGAGAGTCTTCCCTGAATTTTATCTTTGTCCCAGAGACAATGGAAGACCCTGGGAGAGGAAACAGACCTGCTAGTGAAAGGGAGGGGTGGGAATGGGTGGATTTGAATACAATTTGCATTTTGAAAATCATTCTTTTCTTTGGAGGAAGTTCTTTTTGTATGTGTGACAGCTGCTTTCAAATATTGATTGCATATTTCTTAATAAATCCTGCTCAGGAAAATGACAGTCATGTTCTTCTTAAATATTATGATAGTAATATTATGATAGTCATACCTTGTACTTATCCAGGTTTTTAAAAATATCTGGTATTTTCTCATTCACTGCTGTCTCTCTTAATAAGTATTGCTCATATACTTGAGAGTCCTTGAAGCTCTTGACTACTAAGGTAACAGTTAAGCTCTTGACTAGCCAAAAGATTAGTGATTAAAATCCACCCAGAGCTGCCATGGAAGAAAGGCTTGGAGATCTACTTCCAAAAGGTCAGAGCCATCATCTGAAACTTTATTGCATGTACTTCTGATCTAAAATAAATGAGGTTACTTTGAGGAAGACACTAGAGCAACTATTTTTGGTTTTGTCTTTTTAACATGGTTCTGCAAGGAAAAAAGTGTGGAAGAGTATCTAAACACCATCTACTGTGCTACTTGCCTGTGGATTACACACAATGAAGATCTTCATCCACTCGTTTTAATTCTCTGGGCTGGCATGCCTGGATCTATTCAGGCTGAAAAGCTCCTGGCCCTAGCTCAACACTTTTAGATAAAGGCTGGTTTCAAAGACTTCAGCGTGGAACACCTGTGGCCCTCAGAATGTGCAGGCGCGTTGTGTTCACACTGACTCCGGGAAGCTTCTTCCTGGCCCTGGTGAACTCCCTTTCCTAATTGTTGTGTAGGTTCGCACCACCTTGCCTCCGTTGCCTTTTCATTTTATTTCCTTTTTGCTTTCCTTTCTACTTAGTCATTAAATGTTCTCTCTGTTGTGTTGCCTCTTCATCTTTTCTCTTAAGACATTCCCTTCCCTTCTGCTGGAGCAGACAGCTCCCTCACTTCTCTGAGGAGAGGAGTGAGGTGCCAGATATGGTGCGAGGTTGACTGGAAACCCAGGGATGCGTGGTCTTGGCAAGTTAGGGGACAAGAACAGACACAAGCCCTATCCCCCCTCCTTTACTAACCAAGGGCAGCTGGATACTTGGAAATGTCATATAAACTTATTTTTTATTTTATAGTCTCATATAACGCTATGCCCTATAAACCTATGAGAAATCTCAGTAAATAGCGTCTTCTGTCAATCTCCACCAAAAATCTGGGAGAGCCACTGTTGTTGCTGTGTACTGTAGAGTTGGAACTGATCCATAGCTGACCCTCCGGTGGATTTTCAGAGGCAGTTAATCACACGGGAAGAGATTGCCCATCCCTCTCCCGCAGAGCAGCTGGTGGCCTCCAATCGAGAACCTTCAGGACTGCAGTGCAGCTTCTTGACATTAGGCCAAACATGTGATCAGCAGGTGCCCATTATGCATGTTCTTTGCTATTACTCTGTCGCACAAAGTTTATTTTTGATGAAGACAATTTAGTGAACTTTAGTCACGAGAAAAAGAGTGACATTGTTCATTATGGGCGGTCCTTTGGTGAGACAAGTGATTAAGCACTGAGCTATCATTAACTGGTGATCTAAACGTACCCAGAGATGACTCAGAAGGAAATGCTTACTATCAAAGAGTCTCGGCCGGGATAAGCCTGCAGAGCACAGTTGTACT
This sequence comes from Elephantulus edwardii, assembly GCF_000299155.1. Classification (NCBI taxonomy): domain Eukaryota; kingdom Metazoa; phylum Chordata; class Mammalia; order Macroscelidea; family Macroscelididae; genus Elephantulus; species Elephantulus edwardii. Next base: position 3,988,268 of record NW_006399818.1, read on the forward strand.
CTGTAGAAATGGTGGCATGAGGAGTTTGGAGCAACTTGATGACAATTGGTTTTGTTTTCATTTCTTTCTGAGGTCCCTGGCTGGCATTAAAGACTTGCATTCTACCAGTACTATGGCAAAAAATTACTAGTGATAAGATGCTGTTAAAATTATAGCTGTGAAAGACAGACAGAGCAGTCCTATGCTACAACAAATAGGTCTTCTTGACAAAGGCTAAACCTAAAGGCAATAGGTTTGGTTGTATTAATTTCTGAATACAGTGGTCTTAGGTTTATCCTAGAGAGGGTGAGACCAGGCTGCTCCTTGGAGGCAAGGATTCTGAAGCTTCGTCTGACATACTTTGGACATGTTGCAAGGAGGGATCACTCACTCCTTGGAGAGGGATGTCATGCTTGGAAGGGTGGAGGGACAGTGAAGGAGAGGAAGACCCTCAATAAGATGGATGGATTCGATGACCGGGTAGTGGGGTGGTTGTACTAGAAACAATAAGGTTAGCACAGGATAGAGCAGGGTTTAGGGTTGTTGTATATAGGGTCACAATGAGTCATAAGTGACTCGACAGCACATAACAACAATCTAGTATTGGTTTCAATGCTTTAATTACAATGAGATGTGAAACTTGAGAATCTTATCAATAAAATGCTCTGAGTACTTTTTCTATTTGAAAGATTCCCTTTGGGGTTACGCTCTCTCTTTGTAGATTCTGTTTTAATTTATTCCTAAATATATGGGATGCTTACATTTGATTTTTTTAAAAAAATACATATTTATATTTACCTTTCTCTAGTTCCACTTTTCCTGTCCCTTTGAGTTTTTATCTTTGAAATTTATTTACTCATTTTTCATCATCTGAGTCACTAGATTCTTTTATATTCTAGTTTTCATTAAACTATTGGTCCAGAATGAAATCATTGTCTCTGGTGAAAGAAGTGGGGAGGAGCAGAGATTCAATTTTTGAGCTACTCTGATGATCAAAAGAGAGATGAGATCTGTGAACCATGAAAGATAAGAACTCCAGAAGTCTGATATTCATGACCTTGCTCTACATTAAGTCCCCAGATTGTCAGAGTTAGTAAAATTATAGTAGACAGACATCCCCCTGTTTTGATCAAAACAACAAAAAAAATTAGTTTAAAGGAAAATGTCATACTGTAAACTGGATTGTAAAATTTTGAGACTACAACTATCTAGAAACATCTTAGCTTTCTAACTCTTAGCGGAGCTAGTCTGGAGAGAATGACATTCCCTAAATCTCTTAGGGCCAGTGGAAGAAAGAATAAATCGATAATTCATTATCATTTACTGATCAAAGCTAAATTTGGACTATATAAAAATATTGATTTACTTGCTTGTTTTTGGCATATCCTGGAATGGAATTAATTAGTCCATTTGTTATTTGGCCATCTGAGTGGAAGTGATCCCTATGTATCTATGCTTATTTAAAAGGAAGTTAATTCAACAGAATATATACATTATCCAACAATATCATTATTAAAGCAAGCAAGTGAAATTTTTCTGATGATAATTGAAAAACTGTCCAAGCAATATATGGGCAGAGAACTACTAGAAATTCAAGCTGGACTCAAGAGAGGCTGTGAAATAGGAATATTAATGCTAATGCAACATAGACCTTGGCTGAGAGTATACTAGAAAGATGTCTGCCAGGGTCTTATTGACTATGCAAACATATTCAGTTTTATAGATCATAACAATTATGTATTGAGAAAAGTAATAATTCTAGAATGCTTAATTGAGCTCAGAACTTGTTTATAAAACAGGAGGCAGTTGTTCAAACAACAAGGGAATATTGTGTGGTTTAACATCAGGAAAGGGGTGTGTCCTTTCACAACACTTGTTCAGTCTTTGTACTAAACAAGCAATATGAGAAGGTGGATTGCATGAAGAAGAACAAGGAATGGGGATTAGAAAAGCACTGTAGACAAGCTGTGATTTGCAGATGACACATCCTTGCTTGCTAGCCATGAAGAATGTCTGCAACAGTTACTGTGAAGTTCAAGGACTGTCGCCTTCAGTTTGGATTATGTCTCAACATCATGAAAAAAACTTCAAAACCAAAAGCACCCTCCAACTCATGACCATGAAGTTGGGTTCAACTTCAAGGGACCCTCTGTTAGTTTTCTGAGGCTACAAATAGCAACGAGAGGAAGCTATCCATCTTTATCTTTTGGAGCTGTTGGTGGACTTGAACCACTGGACACATGCAGTCTCAATTTGCTACAGAAAAACCACCAGATCTCCCTTTCTCAAAATAAAACAAAATTCTTCACAACTGGGCTAAAAAGCACCGTATGACTAAAGGAGAAAAGTTTCGAGTTGTCAAAGATTTCATTTTCTTTATATGCAGATTCAATGCATTGATTGGTAATTAAATGATGTGTTCACTGGCTAAATCTGCTGCAAAAGACCTCTTTGAAGGGTTAATGAAAATGCAAAGATGTTACTAAGGTGAATCTAACCCTAGACATGGTATTTTCCATTTTCTCATATGTATTAAAAAGCTGGGCAGTGAGTAAGGGAGATTGAAGAATTATTTATGCATCCAAATGATAGCACTAGAGAAAAATAGTAAGTATGCTATAAGGACTGACAGAAGAATCAACAAGCCTCTCTTGGAGGAATCCGCACAGCCAGAATGTTCTTTATATAAAGGAGTATGGTGAGAATTCATCTCATGTGTTTTGTTCATGTTATTAGGAGTGGCCAGTCCCTGTGGAAGGATAGTGTGCTCGGTAAAACGTAGTAGTAGAAGGTCAGCAAAAAAAGAGGAAAACTCTGAATGCAGTAGGCTAGCCCTGTAGCTGCAACCATGGAGTCAAGCGTAGAAATGGTCGTGGGGATGGTACAGGGCTGGGTGGTGTCTCCTTCTGCTATACTAATTTGATTGCACCTCACAGTAACAACAGTAATGCAAAATAGAGACGCAAGGTGGGGCAAATGGTTAGTGTGCTTTGCTGCCTCCCGATGTATTGAAATGACTCGATCCATCCAAAGGCCTGGTAATCTGCTTCTGAAGAATCAGCCATTGAAAACCCAGTGGAGCACAACTCTGCTGAACACCTGTGGAGTCTTCATGAATCATGTCAACTCAATGGTGACTAGGGGGGAAAATGTGAATGAACTATGTGTTATTCAACACAGACAAAATGCTTCAGCTCCGTGCAAGTCAGGAAGGAAGACCAAACACTTTTCCCATCTTCAGGTGAGATGGGATCAGCTGTTTGTGTGCATTATTTCTCAGAGGACATGGAGTGACCAACTGACTCACACATTGAACAAAAAGAATGGTAGCAAATCCTTGGAGGACAACATATACTCTGTGTTTTGTAGGGACCTCCTGACAGTACATGGCAATTATAGTCCTGTGACATGGCACCACCCCAAAGACCACTGGACAGGAACATTCTCCAGCCCTTTCATCACTAATGGGGAGCCTCTCCTCCCTTTCTGATATTTATCACCAAATGAATTCATTAAAATGCAAATTCCCCCTGCCTGAAGAAGTCTGTATGTGGAATGAATTCATAAAACGTTAATTTTATTTTTAAAAAAAGTAACATTGTCAAAGTTACAGCCAGAATCACATTGTGCCTCTCTTTGCCATCATAGCCCCAGAGACCCCAACCTCATTCTGAGGTCTTGGCCCTTTGATTCTCACTCTCTATTTGATTGCAGCCAGGTGCTAAAATGAAGTTGTTGCTCTAGAAACTTCTTTATAAATATTCATCAAAAAAAATCTGAGGATGACAGTGTGATCACAGGACATTTTTTGCATACAAAACCTGTGTATTTTGGCCTGTGTGGTTATAGGTGCATTCACTCCCCTTTCTCTGTGCACAGGAAATGCTCGTGCCTGTAATTATTGGCTAGCAATGTAGCTCCTGCAATGTGGAGCGGGTGGACTATTGTATGGACCCTGATGGATGTGTACTTCGTGCCAGCAAAAGGAGCATCTTCCTGTAACAGGGACGCTTTGCTGCATATTTATTATGTATTATTACAGTCGTCATTGTAACCTAGCCCAGAGTGAAGATTGCAGTGTGATTTCCATTGTAATTTCTTATTTTCACTCACTCACAGCCCTGAGAAATGAGGCGGATTCTTAGACGAAGGCATGAAAAGACCTGCTAGCTGCACAGTGGCGATCCACCTGGTTCAGCCTGACCCAGTGAATGTAACTATAAAGGCACTAATACATCTTCCCAAGAGCTCGAGAGATGGAATTCATGAGTCATTGATATTTTGCTACGACTTTTGTGTTATATTCACTCTCCATATTTTTACTGCTGATACTTCTCTCTATTAGCACAGATATTTATGTCTTATTACAGCAGCCTGTTTAGTAGCTAGTCAAGATCTGCCCCCACCCTCACTAAAACTGTTGTTCTGATTGGGCAAAACAGCAGCCCAAAGAAGGAGAAAATTTAGCTCCACATTTATCAAATCTGGCTTGAGGCTCAGAAATATCTATTCTGAGCATTATAAAACAAAAAACCAAACCAAACAAAACAAAAAAACAGCAAAAAACCCTCCTCATTTGACCATTGCCTTTAGCTGTGTCTTTGCCGCTTTCCAATGTGTGTCCATTGTTCTAAAATCAATGTACTGGAAAATTTAACTCTGTTCTAAAGCTGTTTGACTTCAGATAAATAATTCAACATAAACAGGGAGGTACTTGACAAGGTTGAGAGGAGGCAGTGGCATAACCAGGAAAACATTTAATAACATGGAGATAAGCATGGAAGAGAAATAATGGGGTGACATAGAACCTGATTAAAATACCTCCAGAATAGCAATGTTTGTTTGAGTACTAGCCAGCCAGAATGTAGTTTTGTGAGCCCTCGAATGAGACCTTTTCCCCTGTGTGTTGGCCATGGTGGTAGTGGAGGTATGTAATTTAAGCTTTGGCAGACAGCAGTCTGAGGCCCTCTAAGTGTGGTCCCTGGACCAGCAGCAGCAGAAGCATCATTTAGAAACCAATTAACTACAAAGTTTTGGGCCCCTCCTGAAATGTACTGAATTAGAAACTCTGGGAGGAGAGCCAACAATGTGTGTTTTGACAAGCCCTCCAGGTGATTTTGGTGAATACTGACGCTAGGGAACCACAGGTTTCGGCAAACCAGTTGCCAAGTAGCCAATTGCTTTTAATGGCTGCTATTTTAGAAGTAGATTGTCTGATCTTTTTTCTGGTGTCCATCTCTGGATAGGCTCCAACTCCAGTCATTTGGTTCATAGCCAAGTATATTGACCATTTGCATCACTGAGGGACTCTGGTCAAAGATAACAACTCAATTCAACTTGTTACCATGGAGTCGGCACCAACTCATAGCAGATCCTTTGGGTTGGCAGCACAACTCCTACTCCTTACCCACTATGCTGCCAGAGCTACTTAATCAAAGATAAATAGACCTCAAAATGGAATGCCATAGTATCGGGAGTTCCACTGCCTACACCCAAGGTGATTGGTTCTAATCCACTTACTGCTTCATGGGAGAAAGTTGAGCAATCTTCTACCATGCAATTTATAGTCTTGGAAAACCTTTGAAGGGTTCTAGTTCGATGGCAGTGAGAGAGTAGTGTTAGGTCCATAAATCATCACCTGAAAAACCACTGACTCACGCATGCAAATGGCAAGAGTGCTTTATGTTGCAGAAGAAACTCCAGAATGCATGCAGGGTCTACCATTCAGTAGAAAATGGCAACCCAGGGTGCGGGTTCACAAACCTTTTATGGGTTAAAGTCGGGCAGGTTTACCAGGATGAGGTAGTTGGAAACATGATGGGTGGGTGAGGGGAGCAGTTACATGGGTCGATTTGTGATTGGCTTGTACCTAAGCCAATCAGCCCACCTCCTCCTTTCCCTGTGTCACGTACACACCCTCCCTGTGTCACATATGCATGTTCTTGTGTTACATACGTTAAACCTCAGGATTGGTTACTTAAACCTTACAAGGACACCAGGCACAGATGGCTAACCTTGAGATAATACCCTCCTGTATTCCTCGGGTTATATTGTGGTTGCTTTTTCTCATGATTGGCTGCCTCTTAGGTGAAAAATTTTTATGGCCTCTCCCTGGAATTGATGACTTTTAGGGTTAGGTCCAGGCCAGGCATAAAATGGAGTTTATACAGTCCTCTCAAGTAGTAACAATTATGATTCTGACTTTTTAAAAAAAATTTTTATTAATGATTTTTAATGCAAAATATATTTTTATAGCATATACTTTCCAATTAAGTTTTTCCCCATTCATTCATTGTTGCACATTTTCCTCCCTGCCCACCTCTCCCCCATTTCATTTTTCTCTTTGAAGAAAAAAAAATACTTTCATTGTTATACAATTCCCCCTCAGTCCACAGTCCAGTTTAATATGAATTTCTTTTTCTGTAATCTTGTCATGAAAATACCTATTCCTATATTCCTTTTAAACAGTTCTGTCCCTTATCTGTTTCTATACAGTATGCATTCTATATTCCCTCTTTTCTTAGATTTCCCCCAACTCTGATGTCAGTTCTGTTTTACAACAATGGCATTATGCAGTATTTTTCCTTTTGTGCCTGAGATATTTCACTAAGCCTAATGTCCTCAGGGTCACCCATTTTGTATAATATGTCATGATTCTGATTTTGATGTGTGTAATCACTAGAATGTAAGTAATTTTCTCCAGTTTAAGTGAATTAGTTGTTAGTTACTGAAGAATGGCAGTATCTTGGCAAATGACAACAATTTCCATAATAAAATAAAATTAACTAAATAACAGTTAAATTGTTGAGCCAGAACCAACTCATAACTGATCCTCCACTGAGTGTTCAGAGGCTGTACCTTGCATAGGAGGAGGTGCTCTTTCTCTTAGAGTCACTGGCTGATTCCAACTTCCAGAGAGGCGCCATCTTTAGTTAGCAGTGCTCTTTTGTTTTGACCCAGTCCCCATAAACACCGCTGTTGCCATGTTCCACGTCTTGGACTCAGCTCCAACTCACAGAAACCCCGTGGACAAAAGAATAAAACTGTCCAATCCCGTGCCAGTCTCACAATCTGGCCTGTTCTTAACTCATTGTTGCAGTCACTGTATCAATTCATTCTGCTAAACATCTTCTTGTCTTCCTGATGCTTTTATTCCCATCGGTATACATGTGGGGGAAGATGGAAATGGGGAAACTCTCAAAGGATACATGATGTTATTTGCCATTTTACATAATGACCACAGCCTAAGAATTTAGATAGAACTGCTTCCTCCTCTAGCTCTTTTGCATTTATTAAAATATGGTAGTCTACCTGTTAATGGTGACCTCTGCTGTATAGAAGTAGTACTACAATGGCACACATCAATGAGAGATTTTGTTCAGTAGAGAATAATGGATTTATTGAAGTTAAAAGAAAAGTGGTATGATCTCCTGCAAAATTATTTAGCCCTATTCTTATAAGAAAGGATTACAGTGGCTTCAGATCTGTCTTGAAAAGAAGAATTTTATTATTTTTCTTCTTTTTCTAAGTTACCAATGTAATCACTTTTACTAGTACTCTTAGATAGGTTAGGAAATTATTAGAACTAAGAAAAAAAGGAACACAAGCTCATAACTACCAAGATAATTCTCAATCTTTTAGAAGGCAACTCCATTACTCATTACTAGATTATTTCTAATCATTTGAAATACTGTATTCCTCTCTTAAATTAAAATGATTCTTTTTATATGCCTTAAAATATCTTAAAATGAATGGCAATGTTGATAGGACCATGACTCTTGGAATTCAGTGGATGACACAATAGGTCAAGTGAATCATTACCAAAAGACACTTCCTACTGGATTAAGGTGCTGTATCTACAATCTCCAAGACAGTATTTCCTACTTAGGGAGAGAATGAAGATTGCTTCTTGCCTTTATAAAATGTAAGATCTCACCTAAAACTGAAGGGCCATTATTCAAATAATGGTGACTGTTTTTTCCTGTGTGTGTATACCAATGAGTAATTAATATAACTTAAGGTATAGATAATAATTATTCTAGGTTACTGGATGTTATTTTATAAACCAAGTTTACTTATACCACATGTGTGGTAGTCACGTCACACAGCTATTTACTGAAGATCTTCTATGTCCCCAAGTCTGCAGCAAGAGAAGAAATGTGGACCTGGAGGCCAGACAAACCTTTTTATTGATAAGATTCTTCTACTTGTGTACAGTCATATTTAAGGGCTGCCACTATTTTGAACCTCAATTTCCACATCTGTAAAATGGATATTATTAATTCTTAACTGTTAAGGAAAACTTCCAAGATGAAGATTAAGACAGAAAGAAGATACAATGATTTTTGGGGTTTTTTCAATTTTAGTATTAAGCTAAGAATATCTTTTGAAAAGTCACATTGAAGGTCATCTGAGTCATTGTTGTTGCTACTAGGTGCCATTGAGTTGACTACAGCTCATAGAGACCCTATGAACAACAGATTTGAACCTTACCCTAACCTGGGACATATTTATGATCTCTGCCATGCTCAAGTTCATTGTTGCAGTCACTGTGTCAGTCCTTCTAGTTGAGGGTCTTCCTCTCTTTTCTGACCCTTTACTTTCCCAGCACAGTGTCTTTTCAAAAGACTGGTGTCTCCTGACAACATGCCCAAAATATAAGAGACAAAGTTTCACCATCCTTGCCTCTAAGGAGCATCCTAATTGTACTTCCTCCAAGACAAATTTGTTCTTTTGCCAATCCATGGGATATTCAATACTTTTCTCCAATAGCACAATTCTAATGCATCAATTTTCCTTCAGTCTTCCTTATTCATTGTCCAACTTTCCAAAATACAAGAAGCAATTGAAAATACTGTGACTTACATCGGATTCCATTTTTTTAAAATTTCTTTTTTATTGTGATTTCAATGAAAGTTTTCAGAAAAGTTGGATTTTCACTAATTCATTATTGCACATGTTCCTCCCTACCACCAACCCCAGGTCACTTAAAAAAAAGTTGCATAATTGTTGCATAATTTCTTCCCTCCTCCCTCTTCCCCAGTCTACTTTGCTATACAGCTCCTATTCTGGACTGATGTCTTACAAATAGTGCCTAGTCATATTGTTTCCTTCATCTCTTCTAATGCACTGTTCATTTATTTTTTGTACAGTCAATGATTTATTTTTTGAAAATACCATTTTTTTTTATTATTGGGAAAAACATATTGGGGGTACAAGGAGGTGAGGGTTGGGGGTAGAAGGGTGAGGATGG
>NW_006399818.1:3999539-4057422 GCF_000299155.1 Elephantulus edwardii
TCTCCTTGGGAATCCCTGAATTCCTGTTGTTGAGCCTTGATCTTCACTGAGGGCCAGTCATCAACTGTTTAAGTGTTCAATTATCAATAAGCCGAAGTCTGTGGAAGGCCATAATGGCCCTGCTTTAAGTGGTTCACTGCTCCCGCAGCTCACCACACTGTCTCTGCCTCTGCCGCCATCTTGGATCTCCGAAAATACCTTTTTAAATTAATTAATTTTAACAAAAGTTTATAGAGTCTTTGGATTTCCATTCATTCATTGTTGCACTTTTTTCCCTGCTCAACCTCCCTCCCCCACCAATTCACTCTTTTCTTTAAAAAGTAAAAGAAAAATTCTTTCACTGTTATACAATCCCTCCCCCTCAGTCAGTTTCACTATGCAGCCTTCATTCTGGACTCCTGCCATGTCAATAATACCTAATCATACAGCCGTTAAACAGTTCTCGCTCTCATCTGTTTCAATGTAGTATACATAATTTATCCTATCTTTCTCAGTCTCCTTCCAACCCTGATGTCAGTCCCATTTTACAACAGTGGCACTATGCAGTATTTTTCATTTTGTGACTGATATATTTCACTCAGCATAATGTTCTCCAGGCTCACCCATTTTGTATATTATTTCATGAGTTCCTTGTTTGTCAATGCAGTGTACTATTTCATTGTGTGAATATACCACAGCTTCTCTATCCATTTTTTTGTTGATGGACCCCTTGGGTTGTTTCCAACTCTTTGCTATTGTGAACAAAGCTGTGATAAAAATGGGTGTGCATGTATCTGTTTGGGTGGCAGCTCTGGTTTTGTTGGGGTATATTCCTAGTAGTGGAATTGCTAGGTCAAATGTTATTTCTATTTCCAATATCTTGAGAAAGCACCATACTGCTTTCCATAGTGGTCGCACCATTTTACACTCTCACCAGCAGTGAATAAGGGTTCCACATTTTATTCTTTAGGGAGATATAAATTTGCATAATTGGTTAAAAAATAATAGCAAACTAAACCTCTTGGAGTTCATTCCAACTCTTGATATTTTTGTTGTTGTTAGTGTCATCCAATTGATTATGATTCACAGAGATCCAATAAATAATGGATAATACTCCTACCCTGTACTGTGCCATCCTCAAATTCTGTGCCTGACTTGTGCCCATTATTACAGTCACTGTGTCAATCTATCTTGTTGAGGGTCTTATTGGTCTTTTTAAGAGATAGGGTTAAAAAACACCAAAACAAAACCACAGGATAGCAACAACATATTCAGGGTAGGAATTAATTCCGTCATGAAAGAGTTAAAGGAATCTAAAGTTTTTAATGACATTTCTCTGGTCATGTCCATGTTGTGCTCAAACCCACTGTTTTATATATTGCATTGAAATCTTCCTCTCTTTTGCTGACCCTCTACTTTTCCAAGCAATTCAAACTCAGAAACCCAATAAGTGGGGTAGAATTGCCTCATAGAATTTCCAAGGCTCTAATCTTTATAGAAGAAAGCTCTAGTGGCTTATTGATAAGAAATTGTGCTGCCAATCCAAAGGCATGTGATTTGAATCTACCACCTGCTCTGAAGGAGAAAGACGGGCAATCTCATCTCATGCTATTTACAGCCTCTGAAAACCCACTGGAGGGTCAGCTATGAGTAGGTTCCAGTTTGAAGATATAATAATAAAAGTGTTTAGGGAAGCTGACTGCCACTTATGTTTTTTTTTCCCTTAATTTTAATGAAAATTTACAGAGACTTGAATTTCCATTCATTCATTGTTGCACTTTTCTCCCTCCCTCTCTCAGTACACTCTTTTTCTTTGAAAAGTAAAAGAAACATTCTTTCATTGTTTTGCAATCCCTACCCCAGGTCCACTCCACCATGCAGCCTTCATTCTGGATTCCAGTCATAACAATAATACCTAATCACATATCCCTTTTAAACAGTTTTCTCCCTCATCTGTTTCAATGCAGTATACATTATTTATCCCATCTTTCTCAGTCTCCCCCCAACCCTGATATCAGTCCTGTTTTACAACAGTGGCACTATGCAGTATTTGTCTTTTGTGACTGAGATATTGCACTCAGTATAATGCCTTCCAGGGTCACCCATTTTGAATAATATTGCATGAATTCCTTGTTTTTCAATGCAGTGTAGTAGTATTCCATTGTGTGAATATACCACAACTTCTCTATCCATTCATTTGTTGATGGGCATTTAGTTTGTTTCCAACTCCTTACTATTGTGAACAAAGCTATGATAAACATGGGTGTGCCACTTACATTTTCTTTAATAGAGCAACCGATAGATCTAAACTTCCAGTTACAGCCTTTTGGCTAGCAGCCAAACCACTGCGTCACCAGAGTTTCTTCCACAATTGACTAGGGTCCAAATATTCTCTAATTCTGTGAAACTGATAAACCATAATGATACCCCTTTAAGTCTTGTAGAGAGGCTAGCACCAAATGTTGTGATTTAATAAATTATAGGACCTTAACTAGTTTTGCAGCTGACTTAGCGCTCTTATTTTAATATTTCTTCTCTCTGACCCCCACTGACTGTAATTCCTATTTCTCATAATTCCTTTGAACTGGCTTTGTCATCCTCCTACTTACTTTCCATAATGATGAGCTAAATAAAATTTGACATGTGTTCACTGTATGTTTGTTTCACAATGACGCTGTGACACTAACTTGAAGAGGTTGGTTGTTTTGTATTTTTTCTTTACAGAATTAGATAGGTAACCTCCTAGCACAGCGATTAGCACAAAATTTGCTTATTTCTTTTTCCTTTTAAAAAATGTATGCTTTTTCCCTTTCCTTGCTTCCCCCCCCTTTTTTTAAAAAAAATGTATGCTTACTCATTGTTGTTTTTTCTTCAAGAAATTTAAACTCTAGCTATGAAAACAGAGTGGTTGCCAGAGGGACGAAATGAAGCATGGTACAGTTCTGGTGGTATAGTCTTTATGGATTTGCATTACCAGCCCAAAGGAGGCACTTCTCTGGACGTTTGAATCTACCAGAGGCTCCAGCTGAGGAAGAGGAGCACTCTCCTCTTTCATGATTTACAGCCTCAGAAATCTTGCTGTAGGCTCAACTGTGAGTCACATCCAACTCTGCTGCACTGAGTTGAGTTGAGTTTGTTGATGATGCCCCTGCTTGGAGGGCAAGACTTTAGGAGACTCCGAGATTTGGAGCTGCTTCAAATTGTGAAAGAACACTTTGCACTTGGACTTGAAACTGATTCCTAGAGCACAGGAATGTACATTTTAAAGGAATAACTTCAGTGCCATAATAATAGTTTAGAGCATGATGACCAGGCAGAGAGAGTGGAGAAGTTAGTGACTTTACACAGACATTTCAGAAGTGACGATACTTGGTGATAGACAGGCTATTAGGATTGAAAGATAATAAATCCTGTAATCAAATAGATTCAGGCTGTTGCAGTAAGATGTGTATACATACGAATCTCAGTTCGAAAATTTCCATTTACAAGAAACATTACGTGTATTCTATAAACCAGAAAAAATCCCAAGCCTATTATGATTGAATTGATTCTGTACTAGAGATAGGAGTGAAGAAAGATACACCAGACAGATTCAAATATATTTTCTATAGAGATCCTTTTATTAAACTTTAAGCAGGACAAAAGCAGGTCATTTTGAAATGCAGGAAAACAGGAGCATGCTGCTGAAAGAATCCACTAAATCCCAGCCATGGCTTTTATTTATACAACCAGATTCAAAGAAAACCATCACCATATTATAATTAGTGATGGGAACAGTCCTTTAATGTAGAAGCTACACTACAGAAGCAGGCAGAAACCCATGGTTGAGATGTTCTTGTTGTGTTGTTAGATGCCGTCAAGTTGAGTATGACCCAGCAACCCTATGAACAACAGATCTGAACCCTGTCCTGTCCTGTGCCAGCCCCACATTTCCTGCCACACTCAGCCTCATGGCAGCAGTCAGTCCATTTCTTTGAGGGTCTTTCTCCCTTTTGGCAACCACCCACTTTCCAAAGCATGATGTCCCTCTCCGAAAAATAACCTCTCCTAGCAACATGAAATGAAGTTTTTTCATCTTTGCCTCCAAGGCTACACTTTCTCCAAGACATATCTGTTTGTTCTTTTGGCAGTCCAATGGATATTCAGTACTCTTCTCCAACATCACAGCTCAAAGACATCAATTTTTTTGTTACCTTTATTCATTTTCTAGTTTTCAAATGCATAGCAAGCGATTGAAAAGACCAGAGCCTGAATCAGGTGCACCTTAGTCCTCAAACTGACATTGCTTCTCTATAATTGGGAGAGATCTCTGACTGCAGACTTCCCCATTGTGATATGTCTCCTGATTTCCTGACTGCTGGTACCAGGGGTGTTGATTGTGGGCCCACATAAGATTAAATCATTGACAAGTTCAACTTGTCTCCATTTGTCAGTGGTAAGAATTCTTTGTTTTCTTGACATTGAGATACAATCCATATTGAAGACTGTATTATTTGATCTTTGCAGAAAGTGCTTCAAGTTCTCCTCACTTTAAATCATAAAGGTAATGTCATCTGCATAATAAAAGTTAATGAAGAGTCTTCCCTGATCCTGATGTTACCTTCTTCTTCCTAAAGTCCAGCTTTTCAAATTGGCTCCCAATACAGATTGAAGAGACATGGAGAGAGGATACAATCCTAGTGCACACCTTTCTTAATTTTCAACTATGTAGTGTCCTCTTGTCCTGTCTCCATACCTTTTCAACTTGTATGCAGAGCAGATTATCCAAGAGGCTGGGCTCTATGAGGAGAAGCATGGCGTTAGGATTGGTGGACAATCTATCAACAATCTGCGTTATGCAGATGACACAACCCTGCTCGCTGAAACTGAGGAGGACCTCATGCACTTACTGCAGAGGGTCAAGGACTGCAGCATTCAGTATGGAATGAGGCTTAATGTCAAGAAGACAAAGATTCTCACCACTGAACCAATCGGTAGCATCAGGATGGATGGTGAAGAGATTGAGATTGTTCACAGCTTCAGTTTGCTCGGCTTCACGGTCAACACTCTTGGCACCAGTAGCCAGGAAATAAAAAAACGTATTGCGATGGGAAAGTCTGTGGTTAGGGATCTCTCTAAAGTCCTCAAGAGCAACGGTGTCTCTCTGGAGACTAAGGTGCGCCTGATACAGGCCATGGTTTATGCAATCACTTGTTATGCATCAGAGAGTTAGACAGTGACTAGTGAGGATAGAAGGAGAATTGACGCCTTTGAGCTGTGGTGCTGGAGAAGAGTATTGAATGTACCATGGACTGCCAAGAAAACAGATCCATCCTAGAGAGGGTTAAAGCAGGCTGCTCCTTGGAGGCAAGGATTCTGGGGCTTCGCCTGACATACTTTGGATATGTTGTAAGGAGAGACAGGTCTTTGGAGAGGGACATCATGCTGGGTAGAGTGGAGGGACAGCGCAGGAGGGGAAGACCCTCTATGAGGTGGATTGATTCAGTGACTGGGGTAATCGGGATGGGTGTGTCGGAGACAATGAGATTGGCACAGGATAGAGCAGGGTTTAGGGCTGTTGTACATAGGGTCGCTATGAGTGGCAAACGACTCGACGGCACATAACAACAACAGCAACAACAACAACAGTGTCCTCTTGCTCTATCCACACATCAGTCTCTTGGTATAGATGTAGGTTTTGCATGACCACATGAAGTGTTTTGGGGTTCCCATTCTTCTCAATGTTAGCCATATTGTGTTATGATACACGTTATGGTTGGGGTAGGTACTAAATAACAGAGGAAGTGTTTGCAGGCTTGGTTTTGGTGCCTTGACCCCCTGGCTACATGATCCGTTTTTAATTTAAATTAGATTACTTGAAAGAGCTCTGATAGTGTGGTCCATAGAAAGCTGCCTCTCTGATGATTTTAATTCACTAGTGGCTCCCTAGAGAGAAAGATGGACAATTTCATCCTGTTTGATTTACAGTTTCCAAAAACCTGCTGGGGTTAGCTTTGAGGGAGCTGCGAGTTAATTACAATGAGTTTGAAGGGTTGTGGGGTTTTGTGTTTGTTTGTTTGTTTGTTTACTTTAGTCATTAAGGACAAGGCCCACTAAGTTTCCCAGTCCCGGGCCTAAGGAAGATTGTCCTTCCCTCAGCCTAAAGTACACCTCATTCAAGCATGTTCATATCTTTCTAATCATTTGCTGTGCTGCTGAGAGCTGGACAGAAATGAATTGATGCCTGAGCTGTGATGTTGGAGAAGAGTACTGAATATTCCATAGATTGCCGAAAGAACAAACAACTATGTTTTGGAGAAGGTGCAGCCAGAGTGCTCCTTGGAGGAAAAGATGACAAAGCTTCATCTCACATACATTGTACATGTTGCTAGGAGAGTGTATTCATTGTCATCATGCTTGGGAAGGTAGAGGGATGGTCAAAAAGAGGAAGACCTTCGACCAGGTGGATTGACACAATGACTGCAGCAAAGGCTGAGGGGTGTAAGAGATTGTAAGGATGGCACAGGACAGGATAGGGTTCAGATCCATTGTTCATAGGAGTTCATTGTTCACTATGAGTCACATTCGACTTGATGGTACCTAACAACAACAACTGACTGTCTGGGAATTGCAATCTCCTTTCAATTGCATAGTCCTGTGGGCAAAGCAACATGGATTTTATGTCAAGAATATCTTGAATTTATGTCAAGAATCAAAATGAATTTAGGAGTCCCACTATCAAACTCAATCTTCCACAAAATTTCAGTATTTAAGCTATAATGCATGAACAGTTCAAGGTGACCTCATATATGAAGGAAATTTGTATTTAGTTAGAGGGCTCTGACCACTATGAATGTGTCACTGAGAGAAACTCTGGGGCGGTCTTGTGCTACTCAGAGCCATAACCTTCTTGATGGTACACAGGGACTGTGTCTGTGTGTGTGTTTTCTGGGTTCACTCAGAACCTTCAGAGACTTAATGAATTAATGTGAGGAACTGTTGTTGTTGATTGCTTTTGAGTCAAGCACGACTCATAAAAACCCTATGAATATAAAGGTTTGAAGCCCCTCTACAACTATCAACATTTATCAAAGTTCATAGAGTTTCTGGAGGCAAGGAAAAGAGTAAGATTTTTGTTATTTGTGTATCATGATCTACTTGAACGGGCATCTGCTGAAGCAGTGAAGTAAGAAGGTGTCAAACAAAAAACAAATGCAGACTTTAGAGAGAGATGGGCTTTATTGAGTAATGAGCTTTACCCACTGTAAGGAAGGAAGGAACTGCCTCAAAAGGAAAGAGGAGCTACTGCAATATGGAGAAAGATCTACTTAATGTCAGCAATTACCCCAGCAGTTGGGAATAAGAGATTTTTCTTTTCTAGAAATAAGCGTGAAAGCCCATAATTGTGTTGTTGCTGCTGTTGGGCACCATCAAGTGCGCTATGGCTCATGGTGACCCTGTAGACAACAGAGCTGAACCTTGCTCTCTCCTGTGTCATCCTCCCCATCTCTGATATGCTCACACCCATTGTTATAGTTAATCCTTCTTGTCGAGGGTCTTCCTTTCTTTTCCTGACTCTTCATCTTTCCCAAGGACTAGTCCCTTCTGACATGCCCAAAGTATGTGAGATGAAATTTTACCATCTTTGCCTCTAAGGAGCACCTTGGTCTTACTTCCTCCAAGATAGATTTACTTGTTCTTTTGGCAGTCCATGGGATATTTAGTACTCTTCTCCAACCAGACATTGATTCTTCCACCATCCTTATTCATTGTCCAACTTTCGGATAGATAAAAATTAATTGAAAAGAACATGGCTTGGATCAGGCACATCTTAGTCTTTGAACTAATAACGTTGCTCTTCAGCACTTTGGAGAGGCCTTTGATTGCAGATTTTCTCAGTGTAGCAAATCCTTTGACATCTTGACTGCTATTCCCCTGGGAGGTGGGTGAATTCCAGTAATATGAAATTGTTGACAACTTCAGTCTTTATCTATCATGATGTTGTCTATTGGTCCAGTGGTGAAGATTTTTGTCTTCCTGATATTAAGATGTAATCTATTTTGAGGGCTGTAGTCTTTGATCTTCTGCAACAAGTGTTACAAGTGTTCTTCACTTTCAGCAAACAAGGTTGTGTTATCTGCATAACACAGGTTGTTGATGAGGCTTCCTCCAATTCTGATGTAATATTCTTCTTTATATAGTTCAACTTCTCAAATGATTTTCTCAGCATACATGTGGCCCTTGGGGGAACATTCTTCTCAGTGGTACAACACTGGTCTGTCAATTTACTGTACTGAGGTAACCTGGGTTTGCTATGATGGTGAAACCTGTCCCATTTGTGTGTCAAATGTCATAATGGTTACCCATGGTGGACAGTGTTTGGTGAATCTCTCAAATTACGACAAGTTTGGAAGAAGGAGTAGCATCCACTTCTTTTTCTTTATTAAAATTTTTTTTCATTTCTCTTATTGGTTTTTTTCTTCTTTTTCTAATGAATTTTGATGAAAGTTTACAGGGACTTTGGATTTCCATTCATTCATTGTTGCACTTTCCTCCCTACCCACCCCTCCCCTCCAATTCACTCTTCTCTTTAAAAAGTAGAAGAAATATGGTGCCACTGTTGTAGAATGAGGCTGGCATTGGAGTGGGGGTAAGACTGAGAAAAACTGGATGAAATATGTCTACAGCATTGAAGTCTATGGGGGAGAGAATAGTCTAAAAGTGTTATATTTTAGGGCATTATTTTTATCGTAGGAGTATGCAATGAGGGTTGCAGAGTGGATTATATTTGGGGGTAGGGGGTGGGGTTTGGGGAGGTGTGGGGGGATTGTGTACCAATGAGGGAGTTTTTCTTTTGCTTTTCAAGGAGAGGAGCAAAGGGGGGGGGGGGGAGGGGTTTGTGCGGGGAGAAGGGTGCAACAATGAATGAATGGAATTCCAAAATCTCTGTAGATGTTCATTGAAATGAAAAAGAAACAAACTAAATTAAATTTTAAAAAAAAGTAGAAGAAAAATTATTTTATTGTTATACAATCTCTCCCCTTCATTCTGGACTCCTGTCATGACAATAATACCTAATCATATATCCCTTTTAAACAGTTCTCTCCCTTATCTGTTTCAGTGCAATATATATTATTTATTCCCTCTTTCTCAGTCTGCCCCTAACCCCTGTTTCAGTCTTCTTTTATAAAACAATGGCATTATGCAGTATTTGTCTTTTTGTGACTGAGATAGTTTACTCAGCATAATGTCTTCCAGGCTCTGGTATACTCACACAATGGAATACTACGCTGCTTTGAGAAACAAGGAACTCATGAACTGTTATACAAAATAGCATCCACTTCTTAAATAACATACCTCTGGAAACTCTATAAACTTAGAGAAACAATGATAGTTACAGAAAGAGTTCAGGTCTTTTGTTCATAAAGAAACTATGAGTCATGCTTGACTCAATGGCAATCAACAACAAGAAGAAGAAGAACATTTTGAATATGTATAGAGAGAGGATGCAACCCAGATGCACACTGTCCCTGATTTTAAACCATAAAATGTTCTTTAGCTCTGTTTGCAACAGCTTCATGGGCTTGTTAGGAAGTTTCACATGAGCATAGTTAAGTGTTTTAGGATTCTCATTCTTCTCAATGTTAGCCATAATTTATTATGATCCATATAGCCAAATACCTTTGCGTAGTCAATAAAATACAAATAGATATCCTTCTGCTATTTTTGGCTTTCAACCAGGATCCATTCGGCATCAGCAGTGATATCCTTGGTGCCATGGTCTCTTCTAAATTAATATTGACTTTCTGGCAGTTCTGTTGATTTACTGTTCCAGGCTTGTTTGGATAATCTTTAGTCAGATTTTATTTTCATGATATATTAATGATATTATTGTTTGATAAGTTCCACATTTTGTTAGATTACTTGTTTGAGGAATGGGAATACATCTGGATTTTTTCCAGTCAGTTGGCCAGGTAGCTGTCTTCCAAATTTCTTCACATAAGTATGCACAGGTTTGACCTGTGTGTTGAGACATGCCAGTTGATATTCTGTCAGTTCACGGGGCCTTATTTTTGAATCTATTCCTCAGTGTGATTTGAACTTCATCCTTCATATGCTACTTTCTGTCAACCAATTCCTTTTGGTATACTGACTCTGTATTCCTTCTATCGTCTTTTTATGTTTCCTGCATCATTAAAGATTTTGCCCATGGAAACCTTCAGTGTTACAGCTTGAGGCTCAAGTTTCCTTTTTGTTCTTTCAACCTGAGAAATGCTGAGCATGTTTTTCCCTTTTGATTTTTTAACTCCAGCTCTTTGCCCATTTTATTATACTATTCTGCCTTGTCTTCTTGAGCTGCCCCTTGAAACTTTGTGTTCACCTCCCTTGTGTCCACATTTCCTCCCTTTGTTTTGGCCTCTCTGCATTCAGTGCAATTTTCAGAGCTTCTTTTGACATCTCTTTTGGGTTTTTCTCCCCACCCCTGTCTTTGTAATGACCTTTTGCTTTCTTCAAGGGTAATATATACTCATTGCTGTCGATCTGGAATCAACTCAAAGGTGACCCTCCAGTGGGTTTCCAAAGCTATGAATTGTGCAGAAGATTTTTCCTCTTCTTCCCATGGACTTTCTTTTAAATTTGAACCAATAGTGAGACTCAGCCTATGGGCTAGAAGCACAGTTCTCTGCAGACTATATCATAACAAAGAGTAGACAAAAGCAAGAGTGGGGAAGGAGACTGGCAGAGGTATGTGTTTGGATAGATGCTTTTTCCCCTGAGGCAAGCCAATCTACTGTCCTGAAAACTTTCTTATGAGGCGGAGTTGTGTGCTGGTGGGCCAAAACTTGGGAGTTTGCCGAAAGGAGAGAAGCTTCTTTGAAGTGTGGTTAGTAAGACCTTACTTCTGGTTGGTGAGCATGTACACATAGTTCCGTTAATCATGTATGAAACAAATGAGAACCTAAAGTATCTGTGTCTGACCTCGTCACAGAAATACAACCTGGGAGTCTTACCAGAGTCGTATGAGAAGGGTGCAGTATGACAGTTTCTGTGACACACAGTGTGGAATAGTTCCTTAACGACTGGTGTTTTTTTAAGAGTACAGGGTTCCAGTAAAATTCAACAATGTCAGGGAGACTTCTAATTGGAATACAGTAACCATTCAAACTCACTGCCATCAAATCAGAACTGACTCATAGCTGACGGACCCTCCAGCAGGTGTGCAGACCCTATAAATCACACAAGAGGAGTTTGCCTCTCCTTCTCCCAAGGGGCAGCTGGTCGATTTGAACCAGCAGCTTTGGGTTAGGAGTTCCACTACTTCCCCACTAAACGTCAAGAGTTCCCTTGCAGTGACCACTGTGGGTCCATTACAGTATCCACAGAGGCTGACACACCCAGGTGGGGTTTTGTGAGTTCTATTTTGCCAAGTATCCATTCCTCCTCACCCTCTCATTCCTCCCCTGCAAACTGTACCCGCTTTTTACTAAAAATCCAGACACCATCTTAAAGTTCTTCCCTGTTCCTGTCTTCTTACCTCCACTCCAGGAGTCTAAATCTAGATTTCCTTTGAAATGTAGATGTATCATCCAGCAGTCCTTTGAGAGCTGGAAGACTTATGATGAGCCTCTCCTCCGAATGGCTTTGTTTTTTTCCCTTCTGCATTTAAAAATGAAGGCTCCATCTGGGTCTGGGCAAATGGCTCAGGTGGGGGTGGAACGTGCTGTGGAGGAAGCAGATATTTTCTTTTCGGCTTTCACTTTTCCTGCCCTTAAGTTTAAAAAATATTAGATGCATTGGAGGAAAACAGGAAAAGTGGAGCAATAAGACCTACCCTGGGGCCATGAGAGATGCTTGGAGAAAGTTCTAGTAACAATTTAGATCACAGAGGCATCCTGCTCATTTTGTTTCCCTACCCCTCCTGTTCCACACCTAAAGCCACAAATCTCTACTTTTTTAAAAAACTAAAATTTTTTATTTTAATTGTAATTTTAACAAATGTTTACAGAAAAGTTAGCTTTTCATTCCTTAATTGTTGCACATGTTATTACCCCCTCACTCTCTTCCCCCTCCCCCAGTTATTTTAATTTTTTTTTACTATTTATTCATTTTTGCACAATTACCTCCCTTCCCTCCCTCCAGTCCTCTTTGCTATGCTCCTCCTATTCTGGGCTTTTGTCGTACATATAATGCCTAGTCATAAATTCCTTTTAAATCATTTTTTCCTTCAACTGTTCCAATGTGATGCTTATTATGTAGCCACTCTTATCCTTTTCTCCCCCAAATCCCTACATGTGGCTTGCTTTATAATAGTGGTGACATGCAATATTTGTCCTTTTGTGACTGAGATATCTCACTCAGCATCAACAAACGAATGGATAGAGAAAGTATGATATATTCCTATCATGGAACACTATGCAGAATTGAAAAATGATGAACTCATAAAACATTACACAACATGAGTGACCCTGGAGGACAAATGTCTCCCTTTACCCTGTAATTCAACTTCATGATCATGTTCCTGCTTTGTTTCTAGACCCTGGCCAGGTGAGTGAAGGGAGCTCTGGTGGTGTAGTCTGTGGGGAGTTGCAATGCTGACCCAAAGATGACATTTTTCCGGTGGTTCTAATCCACCAGCTTCTCTGCAGGAGGAAAATGAGCAAGCAGTCTCCTACCATGTAACTTATTTGTCCCTGTAGAGTGTGACCCAACTCATACTGATCCTCTAGTATGTTCTCAGATGCTGTAAATCGCTCAGGAGGATGTTACTCTCTTTTACCACAGAACAGTTAGTAGACTTGAACCATGAGCCTTTGGGTTGGCAGTGCAGTCTGATAGAGGGTCAGCTATGAGTCTGTTCTTACTAGACAGCATTGAGATTTTGTATTTTGAGGTCAGTTTTAGAGAATGGGTATGTTTACCGACCCCCCTCCTTTTTTTTTTATTAATTCCAGTGACCATTTACAGAGATTTTGGATTTCCATTCGTTCATTGTTGCACTTTTCTCCCCACCCACTCCACCCCTACCCCCAGTTCGCTCTTCTCCTTGAAAAGCAAAAGAAAACCTCCTTCATTGGTATACAATCCCCGCAGCTCCCCCCACCCTCACCCGGAGTATACTCCACTCTGCAACCCTCTTTCCCCCTTTTTAACATCAGCTCTTTGCTGCAACATTTTGTTATAATACTTTGCTTTGTCTTTTTGAGCTGCCCCTTGAAACTTTCTGTTCATCTCTTTTACATAAGCATATCTTCTCTTTATTTTGACCTCTGTACATTCCAGTGCAATTTTCTTTTTTCTGAAGACTTTTTTATTATTATTTGAGTGAATGTTTACAAAGCATAGTGGTTTTTCATTAAATCAACCATACATGTTTTCCATTCATTCATTATTGCATTTTTCTTCCTGCCCACCCCACCCCCAATTCACTCTTCTCTTTGAAAAGTAAAATAAAAATTCTTTCATTATTATATAATCCCTCCCCCAGAAGTGCACCCCACTAAGCGGCCTTTGTTCTGGACTCCTGTCATGATAATAATGCCTAATCATACATCGCTTTTAAACAGTTCTCTCCCTCACTGTGTCAATGCCGTATACATTATTTTTCCCCTCTTTCTCAGGCTCTTCTCCACATGAATGTTAGTCTTGTTTTACAACCATGGCATTATGCAGTATTTGTCTTTTTGTGACTGAGATATTTCACTCAGCATAATGTCCTCCAGGGTCATCCATTTTGTGTAATAGTTCATGAGTTCCTTGTTTTTCCACACTGCATAGTATTCCATTGTGTGAATATACCACAGTTTCTCTATCCATTCGTTTGTTGATGGGCATTTAGGTTGTTTCCAACTCCTTGCTACTGTGAACAAAGCCACAATGAACATGGGTGTGCATTCCAGTGCAATTTTCTTACCCTTGTTCTCACCCTTTGAACTCAGAGCAATGATTATAATGATGGGCTCTATGAGTCCTCCAAGATTTAAAGAGTGTGCCACGTGGAGGGATTCCTGGCTTCCCTTTAATGCAAGTCTTCTGATTCCTTTTTTAGTGAAGGACTCTCTGATCCATGCTATATTGCTGACTTCTCAAGGTCAAAACCTGGATACATTTTCCCATGGGAATTTTCAGTCTTTGAAGACACTCTTTCGCCTGCAGCATCCTTTCCTCATTGGTTACCTGCACATTTCTAAAGCTCACCCTGTGAAGATTTCTTTGCCATTTTTTGCTGCATTAATGTCATCTCCCTTTTTTACAGATTGAAAGTAATACCATCCTCACTGGCGTTGCAACATCCCACCTTAGAAACACACTTCTGTTTAATAATTTCTCTCTCTTATCGCAAAATTAGTATCTTTAAAGATATTTTACTGAGCCCCTACCACGAGTGTACAATATTGCTTAAAGGATTTTGGTGTCATAGTTGGACGCCTGGTGACACATTGGCCATGCCAGTGCCAACTCAAAGACTGATAATTAGAACTCACCAGCCGTTTTGTGGGCAAAAGTTGAAGCAGTCTGTTCCTATGAAGATTTACAGCCTTGGAAACCCTATCGGCATATCTACACTGCCCCACAGGGTCAATATGAGTCAGAATTGATAACAAGTTTAGTTTGGGGTTCTAGTGCCATAGACACTAGATTCTTTGTTGAGAATTTGTGCTTGGGTTTCAATTTTGCTACATATGAACTGTGTGATTTCAAAGCAAGTTGCATAATTTATCTATATCCTTTTCATCTTTTGTAAAATAAGGATGATAGACCTATTCATAAGGATAAGAAGCTCTGTGGCCTACCGGTAAGGAATTGCATTGACAAACTCAAAAGCACATGGTTCAAATCCACCAATTGCTCTATAGGAGAAAGATGGACAATCTCTTCTGGTGGGATTTATTGCCTCTGAAAACTTGTTGAAGCTGATTCAATGGTTCATTACATGACAGACTTATCCAGAAGACTGTTATGTGTTAAAATAGTTTTAAATATATACAGTTCTTGTTGTCAATTTCTGGCACATAAATGTTTAAGCAGCATTACCTCTAACCCTATACCAAGCATTTTCTGTTTCAAATTTTGTGATTTTAGAGGTGGATCTGTTTGTTATTAATATTTACATTGCAGTTTCTAGCATAGTACTCAAGGTACATATACATAGTAAATGAATTAGTGACAAATATTTCTATATTCCTAAACCCTCAATCCTCATCTCTAAATGGAAAGTTATCAGTTCCAAGTCTGGCTTCTTTCTTTACTGAATTCCTACACCATTAATCCCAAAATCTACCAAAAACAAGCTATCAGTTTATAGTTAACACATCAATTCTGTTGTTGATTTTTCAGGCAAAAGAAACTACCTATTATTTTTCATAGAGGCTTCCCCTCCCCCAGATCCATTAGTATTAAGCTACAAAAATTAGTAGACTCTTACAAATCATCAACAATATTATTATCACCGTTATAAACTCTATTGAGAACTTATTATGCACCAGACACTGTACCACACGATTTACTCAAATCATTTCATTTAGTCCCCACAATTTCAGGAAGTACTTTTACTTTATAGATACTAAATAATGGGGTAATTTGCCCCAAATTATACAGATGTAAGAGGACAGATCACAATTTATACACACAAGTTTGCCTACTAACATGTTCCTAACTGCCTCACTTGATTATCTAGAGTTAGAGGTGATGACATTATTTGGACCAGGAGGGAATGAAAGCTGTTGGCATCAAATTCCACCTGCAAAGGCAAAAAGTTGAGTACCTTTCTTCTTTACTGAGAGCATAGTCAGGAGTGAGTAAGTTCATGCCTTTCAGAGTGTTCTAGAATTACCTTGAGATCTTTATGGGCTGGATGTTAGGAAGAATTCCACGCTACATGGGTAGAAGGGATGGGATTTTCATGGACTGTTGGGCTCCAGTTTCAACTGTGATTTTCTCTGTGTGAGGTTGAGCCAAGTCAATTCACCTGTTGAGCTTTGACTTCATTTGTAAAATGAGAGTACAACCACCTGCCTTTAAGGGATGGTTCTTAGACTCCATTCAAATGAAAGTATGGCAATGAGCTACACCAACTTTTATGTTGTTGTTGTTGTTGTTGTTGTTATGTGCCGTAGAGTCGTTTGCGACTCATAGCGACCCTATGTACAACAGCCCTAAACCGTGCTCTATCCTGTGCCAGTCTCATTGCCTCTGACACACCCATCCCGATTACCCCAGTCACTGAATCAATCCACCTCATAGAGGGTCTTCCCCTCCTGCGCTGTCCCTCCACTCTACCCAGCATGATGTCCCTCTCCAAAGACCTGTCTCTCTTTACAACATGTCCAAAGTATGTCAGACGAAGCCCCAGAATCCTTGCCTCCAAGGAGTAGCCTGGTTTAACCCTCTCTAGGATGGATCTGTTTGTTTTCTTGGCAGTCCATGGTACATTCAATACTGTTCTCCAGCACCACAGCTCAAAGGTGTCAATTCTCCTTCTATCCTCCCTGGTCATTGTCCAACTCTCTGATGCATAACAAGTGATTGCAAAGACCATGGCCTGTATCAGGCATGCCTTCGTCTCCAGAGAGACACCATTGCTCTTGAGTACTTTGGAGAGGTCCCTAACAGCAGACTTTCCCATCACAATATGGTTTTTGATTTCCTGGCTTTATGTGTAAACTTTTATAGTTTTGTTAATTATTTTGTTGTTGTTGTTATGTGCTGCCGAATCACCTGCAACTCATAGTGACCCTATGTACAACAGCCCTAAACCCTGAAGCCAGTCTCGCTGTCTCTGACAACACCTACCCCTATTACCCCAGTCACTGAATCAATCCATCTCATAGAGGGTCTTCCTCTTCTGCGCTCTCCCTTCACCCTCCCAAGCATGACATCCTCTTCAAGGACTGGTCCCTCCTGGAAAAAATGTCCACAATATGTGAGATGAAACCTCAGATTCCTTGTCTCCAATGAGCAGCCTGGTTTAACCTCTCCAGGATGAGCCTGTTTATTCTCTTAGAAGTCTATGGTATATTCGATGCTCTTCTCCAACACCACAGCTTAAAGGCATCAGTTATCCTTCTGTGGCTGACTCTGAGAAGAATGGGAATCGCAGAACACTTGATCATGCTAATGCAAAACCTATACTTAGACCAGGAGGCAGTTGTCAGAACACAGAAAGGAAACACTGCATGGTTCAAGATTGTGAAGGGTGTACACCAGGGATGTGTCCTGTCTCCATACCTTTTCAAGCTATATGCAGAACAGACTATCTGGGAGGCTGGGCTCTATGAGGAGAAGTGTGGCATCAGGATTGGAGGAAGATTTCAACAATCTGCCTTATGCAGATGACACAACCCTGCTTGCTGAAACTAAGGAGGACCTGAAGTGCTTACTTCAGAAGGTCAAGGACTGCAGCCTTTAATATGGATTGAAGCTCAATCAAGAAAACCAAGATTCTCACCACTAGGCAGTATCATGAAAGATGGTTGAGAGATTGAGATTGTTAACAGTTTTAGTTTGCTTGTCTCCACAATCAACACTCTTGATGCCAGCAGCCAGGAAATCAAAAGACATATTGCGATGGGAAAATCTGCTGTTAGAGACTGCTCCAAAGTACTGAAGAGCAATGATGTCAGTCTGGAGACTAAGGTGCACCTGATGATACAGGCCATAGTCTTTGCAATCACTTGCTAGGGATCACTTAATCATTTTATCTATGAAGAATTATTAGAATTATTATAAAAATTATTTAAATTGTGGCCTTTTATGTCTGTATAATTTGGGGCAAATTACTCGATTATTTTGTATCTATAAAATAAATGAACTTCTTGGAATTGTTGTGGGGATTGAATTAAATCATTTGAGTAAATTGTGTGATACAATGTCTGGTGCATTATAAGTTCTCAATAGAGTTTATAATGATGATAATGTTGATGCATTTATAAGATTCTAATGTATGTGTTTCAATACTAATGAATCTAGATGAAAAATACCTCCATGAAAAAAAAACCCCAGCAATCAGTAGTTCCATTTGCCTGCAAATCAGTCACAGAACTGATGTGTTAACTATAAACTGATAGTTTGTTTTTGGTAGATTGTGGGATTAACAGTGTAGGAATACAACCAGGAGAGAAGTCAGACTTGGAACTGGCAACTTTCCATTGACAGGCTGTCAGAGATGAGTTGTTAGTAGGAATGTCTCTGTGAGGAGAACGTTTGAATATTTACGTTACCAGCTGTTATGGATGCCTATTGCACCCAACTCAAGCAATTCCCTGTAGTTGAGATATTATGGACTCGTAATGGTCTTTGACCTCTTGGGAGCTATCTCCCTCAAACGGCTATATAGTTTGTAATTCATTTTAAAATTAGAATGCTTCTACTGAGTCCTTGAGAAAAAAGAAACTAAACAACAAACACCAAATTCTAGATTCTAATTCTAGTTGATAATTATCTGGGTGACCTTACACAAATCATTTCACTACTCTGACCTTCCATTTCCAAATCTGGAAATAAAACCATAACCCTCTTACCAATGTGCTGTAGCTGTTTGGGACATCAAAATGAGATCTTAAAAAAAAATAAAAACATAAAAAAATGAGATCTCTTACATGCAAGAATTTTAAAATAGATAAATGTGTCATGAAATTGTTCAAGAAGGAAGTTCTATGCTATAAAGCTAGATTGAAACCCTGTGTTTACTTAGTCCAAGTTGGCATCCACAGTGTAGAAAGCATTATCTTCATAGTCTGTAGGAAGCTGTGCTGGTAACCCACTCAATTATATTCATCATTGGCTCCATGGGAGAAAGATGGACAACCTCTTTCCATGCAAATTACAGTCTTGAAAACCCACTAGAGATGAACTTTGAGCCGATTCTGACTCAACAACGAGAAGGTTATTTTGAAACATCAGAAGGGTACAGAGACCCTTGTAGACTGTCTTAGGGTTATTGGACAGAAGGCTGATGAAAGACTGCCCTTTTTTTACATAAAGACTGAAAAATTTGGCAGAATGGCAAAATATCTTGGAATTTAGAAAGCATGTGTTATAGAGAAAATGAAGAAGTCAGGGGAAGTTCAGGTGGCCTTTGAGCTGAATCTGAAAAAATGGATGTTTTCTAAGAGATGGTGAGAGGAGCATAGGAGAAAGTTATTGGGGAAAATTATACTATGGTCTGGTAATGAAGGCAGTAGGAATGGGTTCTTGTACTTGAAATCACTGATGAAAGAGCCAACAGAAGGGGAGGGTAGTTTATGATCTGAATAGTTTCTTTTTCTAGTCCAGAAGTTTTGAAATATACTTGCCCCTCCTGCTCCTTATTGGTGGGTGGATATGTAGTATTGAGAACTAATCAGCCATACCTTTTTGGTTTTAGGATGACATTGCTAAGCCTTGACATGCTTAAAAAAAGTCATGTGGGTAATTGTGTCCCTTAGAGGTAAGAAGCTGTGCTGCAATCCAGAAGATAAAATGGTTCAAATCCACCAGCTGCTCACTAGCAGAAAGATGGGTAATCTCCTCCCATGCAATTAATTGCCTGTGAAAACACACCAGAGAGTCAGCTATGGGTCGGTTCTGACTTGATGGTACATAACAGAAACAATAGAAGTGGTATTAGTGGTTTTAAATGCTACAACTTATAAAAGTATTTGAATAAACGGAGGTCAAAAGAGAGAGTTATGAAAAGAAAGATTTAATTTTATGAAAGAAAAAGAATGAACAAAAAAGACACATGGAGAGAATAGACTGCTTAGTATATTGGGAACAGTTGCTTACGCTGCCTTCTTCCCCTTCTATGGCTTATTTCAAGAGAAACAGAATGAAAAGACAGTTGGGGACACGCAGGAAGTGTAAATATGTGAGCCTCCAACTGGTTGTAATAAGAGGGCAAGAAAAGTCCCCTCCTGTGTGATTTACATCTGAAACACAATGGAGGGTTCTAAACACAATGGAAGGTTCAGCACTGAGACAGTTCTGACCCGAGGGCAATGTATCAGTCAGGAGCTGTGTTGAGCATAGTCTGCTAAAGAGGCAGCCATGACTTAGATCCAGATGCTTATTGCATGTGAAAAATGTAGATTTAGTTACCAGATGTGGCAGACTGTTTGCAAAAGGGGCTGCAGTTGTCTCTGCCTCCCATGCTGTCATGCCTTTGCAATTGGATTTTGTGGCTCCTTGAACCAACTGGTGAAAAAGATCCCTTCACCTTTTCAACCCATTCAGATTACTTTGAATACAGAGTATACTCTGAATGTAGAGTTATTCTGAATATAGAATATAGTGGGAGTGACAGTGTGCCAATTCTTGTGTGAGTTCTTTTGGAACCCTGACCAGCTGTCATGTCAGAAAACTTGATTTAGTCTACCAAGGGATGAGAGACCACGTAGACTAACATAAAGTAAGATATACTGTCCTAGGATAGAGATGTAACAAAGCCCAGACCAAAGCAGCTAACCACATCCTCAACCAACAGATGACAGCTGATATAGAAGAAAGCCCAGCCAAGAGTTGAATAAACCCTCAGGTTAATCCTAAATTGTCATTCTGCAGAACTGCTAAATGAGTTGTATTGGTTAAACAAAGCATGTATACGGACTGAATCCAGTTCTCAGGCTACCATTTTTTTATCAATGATCTTCTTTGACTTATCCCCAACTTGTCTATAGACATGACTAAAATCCAGTTATACTGTCTATTCCCCCCCCCCCCTTTCAGTTAGGAAATTGTCAAATCTATTCTGTGGTCACCTTCCTTATTTCCCCTCTCCTGTGGCAAGTGGACTTTCATTCTTTGTCCTCTAATGTTCCCTAATGACTGCTTCTAGTTATTGAATCATTGCTGATTGCTCAAGGACTGTAAGTCACCAGAACAGGCTGTTCTAGACTCATCTTTCCTCAGTCTATCCTGTGTTAGCTATCCGCCATCCACCTTGAATGGGACACACCTATCTGACATATACAAGCTGGAATAGAAAGGCACTTGGTTGAGTTAGATCATCATCTTTAGAATGTGTCTCTCAAACAATCTAAGTATCTTTTCACAGGGTGAGGGAGCTCCAGTAAAATGTGTGTCTGTTATGAAATTGTTTCTGACAACCACTTTCTATAAAATGGCTGTTGTCATTCAGAGAGTTTAGACAGTTTGTGCTTATTCTCCTCCGTTCCCTTCCCTTCCCTTCTCTCTTTGCTATGATGCCCTAATGGGCACATGGAGGTAGTGTGTATGTGTATTCTCTTTCCTACTTTTATACCAGTATCATTTCTTTGTGTTCTGTTCAATAAATCTTTCCTGCATGCATGGTTTGTTGAATTTGCTTTTGTAAGAAATATCCCAGCATATTTGAGAAAATAGTTTGTCAGTAAAGGGATAGATAGCTAAATAGATAGAAAGATAGATGTTTGTGTGTGTGTATGCAATGTGTGTATGTGTGTAGGTGTACTGAGTCACAGATGTCCCCTTTTTATTTGTGTTCTGGGCTGTGTTTCTCTGCTGAATGATGCTTTCTATTGAGTTGGAGGATGAGTGTGTGTACAGCCCAAGTTCATCTCTTTCTTCAAGAGAAGTCTCCTGTCAATCTATAGGACAACCTACTTGAAATGAGAGTTTTGTCTTAAAAGCATCACCCAATTTGTGACTATTAGCTCTCCTGTGGCTGGTTAAAATGAAATTCAGATTGTAGGTGAAGAAATATTGTGATCACGCTAGCTGATTAGTTACATCTTTAGACATGACTGAATGAGGAACTCTGACAAGAATTCCGTTTCTCTTTAACGCAGCAAACCTGGGCTGCATTTAAAGGGATGCAGTGATGGCAGAGATAGCTCACTCTGTGTTACTCATGTTTTGATCTATATTAACAAAGAGTAGGTTTCACATGTTCCTGCTCTAGTGATTGGCCAGCCCACTCCCCTGATCCCAAGTCTTTGTACTGGATTTTGCTCTTAGGAAAAGAAGTGAAAGGGGTTTCATTTCAGTTCCATGAAACTGGAAAAAAAGATGTAAGATTGTTTGTAAAATGCAAGGCTTTTCTCCCAGCCTGCATTTCACGCGCTTTTTCTGAGCTAAGAAACTCCCCTCACAATGGAGGGAAATAGCTACATTCTTGGGTTAGGTCAGAAAGGGGAGAAAGAAACAAACTCTAAGGAAGCTCAGACAAGTTTTTACCATTTTTAAAGAGCAAATATCATCCTTGGAAAAACTCTGAGAGAGAGAAAAACACGCTGCACTGCACGCAGAGATGGCTGTGAGAGGGCTGCAGAAACAGGTGACTGTTTGGAGCTTGGAGGCTGTGTCATGACCTCCCAGGTGGCGGCCCAGGGTGGCATGTGAGCCGATGTAAGGGGAAGGGAAGATGGAGGCAGGCTGACTTGAATGTGACAGGATCATGTTTTCTTAGCCATTATTTTTTGAGACCTTTCCCCATTAGTGGGGCCAGTGCTGTTTCTAACCATTCCTGGCAAATGAGAAAGTTATGTGGGCCACATGCTTTATTGACTGGAGACCGAAAAGGGCCACAGATGTCATAATTCCCCTATTATCACTTTTCTGAGAGCTTCCTGGCCTCCCTTCATTATCTTGCTCCACATTAGCAGTTATAAGTAGCTTCTTTATAGGATTCAGATGCTGTAGACTCTCTTTGGCAGTGTTGTTCCTTCCAGAGACCAGTGAGAGGTCAGGCAGGAGCCTGGTCTCTGTGTGTCCAGAGCAGTTAACATGGAAAATTTTGCTCACCTCTCTCTTCCCAGCTAAAGAGGCACTTCCTTCCTGATAATAGAAAGACAAGTATCTCAGTCATTTTTTTTTCTAGGAGCCAAAGGAAAGACATAAACACTGCAAAGTGGAAGGCAGGGCAAAGGTTGTTTGCATTTCGTCAGAAAAAGCTCTTACAGACAATGTGTAACCCTCGAGAAGGCAAAGGTAAGACCCACAATGGCAGTCCTTGGTGAGAGAAGGGCTGTGTGGGCAAAAGCACACCTCAGGCAATTGACTTTGCTTTGTAGATGGAGCCTGGGTCTTTGCTTGGAACTTACTCAACAGAAGCATAGAATGCTATTCTCTCAGGAAGGAGGCTTTCCTTGCATTGTTGTGATAGGTACATTGTTGTTATGTGCTGTTGAGTTGCCTGCAACTCATAGTGACCCTATGAGTACAACATCTCTGAAGCCCACCCTGTCCTAAGCCATTCCCATTGACTTTGACATCCCTACCCTCCTTACGTCAGTTACTGTATCGATCCACCCGATCCAGTGTCTTCCTTTCCTGCGCTGTCCCTCCATCCTTTAAAGCATGATGTCCTTCTCCAAGGACCAGTCCCTCCTGACCAAAATAAGTGAGATAGACCTTCAAAATCCTAGCCTCCAAGGACTTGGTTTCACCCTTTCCAAGACAGACCTATTTGTTTTCTTGACAGTCCATGGTGTGTTCAAGACTCTTCTCTAGCAGCACAACTCAAAAGCATTGATCTTTCTTCTGCCATCCTTAGTCATTGTCAAGTTCTCTGATGCATAGCAAGTTATTACAAAGACCATGGATCAGGCACACATTGGTCTCTGGGCTGACATCGTTGCTTCTCAGTACTCTGGAGAGGTCCCTGACAGCAGATTTTTTTTTTTCCAGTGGAATTTGTCTTTTGATTTCTTGACTGCTAGTGCCAAGATTGTTGATTGTGGAGCCGAGCAAGCTAAAGCTGTTAACAACCCCAATCTTTTCTCCATCTATCACGGTGCTGCTAATTGACCCAGTGTGGAGAATCTGTGTCTTCTTAATTTTGAGCTAAGATGACAGAAAATTCACAACAGTGATTTCTGACAGAATTTCTTATAATTATGGTAACTTAGAGCTTTGGTGGAATAGTGGCAAGAAGCTGTGCTGCAATCCCAAAGGCATGCTGTTTGAAGCCACCAGCTGATCCATGGGAGAAGGGAGGGAAATCTCCTGCTGGGCGGTTAACTGCTTCTGAAAACCCTCTGGAGGATCAGCTAGGGGTCGGTTCTGACCCTACAGTATGCTACAACAATAACAACAACAACTTAGCAGTAAAGATGGTGAGATAAGACTTGGTCTCATGTAATTTGGACATGTTTTCAGGAGGTGCCAGTCCCTGGAGATGCAGATCTTGCTTGAGAAAGCAGAGAGTATGCAAAAGGGGAAGACCCTCAACGAGATGGCTTGACAAGGCAGCTACAACCCTGGGACTGAGCACAGCAGAGACTGTGAAGATGACACAGGACTGGGCAGGGTGTTGTCTTGTTCTTAGGGTCAATGTGACCTGGAGCCTACCCCTTGACACCTAACCACACAGAGAAACGTCCCTTTGTTACGTTATTATTGTTGTGCCCTGTTGACTTGGAACCAGCCCCTAGCAGACCCTGCAGGGGGTTTTCAGAGGCTGTTAATTTGCATGGGGGGGAGAATGCCCATCCTTCTCATGAGAAGCAGCTGATGGATTCGAACTGTGTGCTTTTTAACAGTCTCTTTGTGCTATTATTTTGTTCAGGTGCTTTTGACACTAACAAGAGTGACCTGAGATTTCTGTCCTCTTGTCTTTGCTGATGATGCAGCTCTGTGTGTTTGCAAGCAGCCCTGTGAGTTGTTATCACGTCAGGAGGAAAGCAGCCACTTAGCATGATGATCTCATTAGGACTCAGACTTGGGCATATTCAGAGCCTGTGTCAATGCCTGACTCATAGTCAAGGCTCAATACGTGATTGCTGAAATGAGAGACTACATAAATCTGACTCTGTCCAACATTAGCTGGATATGTTATTCAACCTCCCTGAGCCTTAATCTTCTGTCTTAGTGTGGATGGCCATAGCATGTTTGTGACATTGCCAAGAAGCTGAAGTGAGTCTCTAGTGTCCTAATGGTAAGACATTGTGTGGTGTGTGGTTGCTAATCCCAATGTGCAGCATGTCTTCAGACTTTGCTAAAAGTGGCTAAAGGTGCCCTGGTGGTACACTGGTTAAATGCTAGTCTGCTAACAGAATCCACATACCCTTTGAGGGGAGAAGATGTATCAGTGTGCTCGGGTGAAGATTTAAAGCCTCAGAAAGTGCATGGAGAGGTTCTACTCTCTCCTAGAGGCTCACTGGTCAACTGACCCAACCTGACCACCTTGAATTTGGTTTGATTTTAAGTGTGTCTGCCTTGTAGTAAGTAGCTCTTATGATGTAGTGTTTTACAGGTTGTTGTTGTTGTGTGCCATCTGGAGGAAGAATGTCACTGTTGCCCCCAGGCCTGGCCACTCCTTGAAGAAACCTGATAATGTCTAAGGCAGCCAGACCAGATGAGTGGATCCTGATAAACCTCTGGGCCTGGTCATAAAAGCCCACACCCAACTCCAAATTCTGAACAAAATACCGCCTTCCCTAGTCCTTCCTAAAACCCCCTATGAAAAGAAACTCTCCTTGTCCTCCCTCCCACCATTTTGACTTTCTCCTTGACTGGTCACCTGGAGTCCCTCTCAGATCATGTGATAAAGGCCTGTTCATTCTCTCAGCTCTTTTTTTCTAACAATCAATTTGGAACCAGCCCCCAGCTGACCATCCAGCATGATTTCAGAGGCTATAAATCACACAAGAGGAGATTGCCCATCTTCTGCAGAGCAGCTGGTGTATTCAAACAGCCAGCCTTTGGGATGACAGTGCAGCTCCTCACCGACTAGGTCACCAGAACTCTCCAGTGAATAACATGTAGCACAGCCAATTCAAAGGTTGGTGCTGGGAAGTTTCCTCTCATAAATATTTACAGCCTCAGAAACCCAATGGAGGGTCACCCTGAGTCAGAATCATCCCAAGATGCTGAGTTTTTCCAGCAGTAGAAGCTTACAGTAGTTCATCATTTAAGGTTGCTTGTGGGTTTTTTCCTTTTTCTTTTGTTTGTATTCTTTGCCTTCCTTCTGGGCCCCGTTAAAATGTTGCTAAGGGAATAATGAGTGTAAATGTTCTGAAAAGTCTGTGCACATACGCTGGTTTTATCATTGTCTGGTGGGTCCATTGTAGAACCACAATGGTGACAAGTATGGCCCATTTGAAAGAGTTTTCATTCTCCCACAGGCAAATGAGCAAGAGAAACACAATGAAAATCCACTTAATGGTACTTTTGTTAGAGCAGTGAGACAAAGAGAGGGAAACGCAGCATGCACGAATATATGAGTTGAGTTGCAAAGATTTAAACGCTTGTGCCACCTGTATTGCTGATGGTATTTCCTTTTTTTTTTTTTTTTAATATTGATCGGCCACAGCAAGCATCCAGGATTGGGGCCGCGTGACCTGCATCGTCTTTAGAAATCCATGTGCTGTTAGAGATGCACCAGCAGGCATTAGAAAGGGCGAGCAAGTTTGAACCGAGTTGCATTTTTGTTTTCCTAGATAACTTTTGAAAGAAGGAGAGCTATTCAATTCTGTCTGTTTTCTGCTAGCACATTTTATAGAGTATTTGGCATGAGGAAGTATTTGGGTGGGGACCTTTGCCTCCATTTGATTCAGGTGTGACGAGAGAGTGAAGAGAAAATGAAGGAGAAAGGAAGAGGCATTCTGAAACGTGAAAGATGAGGCTGGGCGTTGAGCCTGTGGGAGAAAAAAGACCCTAATCTAGTGTAGGGAAAAGAGGCAGGATGAGGATGCCCAGAAAGAGAAAGTGATGGAGGACAGGGGAACAGCAGGAGAGGAGGGAGGAAGGCATAGTGGATGCGCACAGCAGGGCAGCAGGGCAGCAGGTGGGGGTGGGGGGACCAGGAATCTGTAGCATCCTCTGCAGAGGGAGGGAGTCCGAGTGTGAGACAGACAGCAGATGCACACAGCAGGGAGCAGAGAGGCATCACAGATGAGGGGGGAGCAGAGAAATTGGGGCTGGAAATGACCTGTTAGGTCATCCTCTCTCCCCACTGTTGTTCCTGGGGCTCAAATTCATGCCATTGTCTAGCGTATCTTTGAAAATGTCTCCTGGATCGCTGCACCCACTCCTTTCTCTCCTCTCTGAAAGCTTTGCCAGTAGATGATGATTCTTCACTGCAGCCTCTTGTTTCTGAGTATACATACAGGACACATAAAGAAAGAAAAGAAAGATGGGAGTGGGGGCCGGAGGGTGGTGGTGAGAAAGCCCTGAGTCCAAAGCACACACCTGGTTGGTGCTCATTCACACAGCGTGGTTTTGGGAGGGGGCTGCGCGCTAAGCAAGATGCTCTTGTTTTGTCTTGGGTGCCTCATCTGCAAAGATAATGGGCCACATTTATCCAAAATGCTGTTCAGAGAGGACTCCCCTCCCCTCAGATGATGCTGGCAGCTAATGGGCTCAGCTGTTACTGAAAGGGTTGGTGGTTCAAATCTACCTAAAGTCTCCTGAAAGAAGAACCTTGTGTTGTCTTTCTGGAAAGAAACCGCTGGAAACCCTATGGATACTTGTACTCTGACACTCATGCGATTCCCCTAAGGTGAACAAACTCAACAGTAACTAGGGAGTGAATTGATATAAGAGCTGGGTCGGTTCAGCGGTAGAACTCTTGACTTCTTTTCAGGTGACCCAGGTTCCATTTCTGACCATGCAGTGACTACCAGTGGACACTTGCTTGTTGCTATGATGTTCAACAGACTCAGAGGCATTTCTAGACTAAAAGTAGCTTGAAAGTCACAGTTAGCTACTTTTGGAACTCAAACAATGAAAATACAATGGATCATGATGATCTGATTAACATTTATCATCACAGAGGTGGTGCGGGATTGGACGGGGCGTCCAGAGTCAGGGACTACTCTGATGAAAGCGAAGAACAGCACTCATGAAGTAGAAGCAGGAGGAGAAGGAATGGATGGAATATATGGGATTAAAGAAGAGGGAAATTTGGACTTGGAGAAAGTGACTTGCAGAACTAAGGCATGACAGGAATAGAGAGTGAGGAGTCATTAGGGATGGTGAAAGGGTGCAAAATAATAGGGCCACTGCTCCATGAGTCAGTGACTTTCTTTGAGCTGTGGTGCTGGAGAAGAATATTGAATGCACCATGGACTGCTAGGAGAACAA
Organism: Elephantulus edwardii; assembly: GCF_000299155.1. NCBI lineage: Eukaryota > Metazoa > Chordata > Mammalia > Macroscelidea > Macroscelididae > Elephantulus > Elephantulus edwardii. The sequence continues at coordinate 4,027,500 of NW_006399818.1, forward strand.
ACAAGTTCATCCCAGAGAGGGAGAAGTCAGGCTGCTCCTTGGAGGCAAGGATTCTGAAGCTTCATTTGACATACTTCGGACATGTTGCAGGAAGGATTAGTCCTTGGAGAGAGACATCATTCTATGGAGGGTGGAGGGACAGTGCAGGAGAGGAAGACCCTCAATGAGATGGATTGATTCAGTGACTGGGGTAATGGGGATAGGCATGTAAGAGACAATGAGATTGGCAAGGGATAGAGCAGGGTTTAGGGCTGTTGTACATAGGGTCGATATGAGTTGCGAGTGCTTGATGGCACATAACAACAATCCATTATCAGAAACATCGTGCAACCAGTACAGTGGTTTTCAACTGGGGATCATCTTGCTCCCCATGAAACATTTGGAGAAAGTATTACTTGTTCCAACTGGGAAACACACAGAGCCTCTTCCTTCCCCTCCCCGCCCCCCAGAGCACAGAATTATCTGGTCCACAAATTTAACACTTCTGAAGATTAGAAACCCTAAAATAGACAGTTGACTTCAATGCAAGTATATCGCAAGAGCAGAATCCAGAGAAGCACTCTGAGGAGACACCGCCGACATGTATATGGCACTTACCGTCAGGAGTTCAAAGGCACATGGGCTCGAATCCACCAGCTGCTCCGTGGAGATAGACAGTCTCCTCTCATGTGATTAACAGCCTCTAAAAATCTACTAGAAGTTTAATTATGGGTGAACAACAAAGCCATGGGGGTCTCTGGGTATACAGTTACCACATTCCTCTACTAACGGAAAGGTTGAAGTCTGGAGTCCACCCACAGACCCTTCCAAAGAAATGCTTGGCAGTATTCTAAAAAAATCAGTTCTAGAAAATCCTTTAAACCAGAAGCACAGTTCCGTTTTGATATATACAAATGTCAGCAGGAGTTAGAAAGGACTCTGTGCCAACTGGCTGGTTTTTTCCCAAAGTCATGGGTATGGCTTAAGAAGAGAAGGAATATTAAGAGAATCTCAGGGCACATTTCTTTAAGATTCAAAAAGAGAAAGAGAGTTGGTAGAATGGCTGAGCAAGAGCAGAGATAGAAGGGAGATGGGAATGCAAGGGGGAGAAAGAGAGTGCATGGTATTACAGGAAGTACAGGAAGAGTTTCATGAGAAAAGGGCTGAGGAGTGGAATAGGAAAAGAAATACAATCAAATGCATCCAAGTATACAATGCCATTTGGGGTTGGAAACAGTGGGATTAAGGGGGTGTTTAAAGGCCTTCCTGAGAATTGTTTCAGCAAGTTGAACAGGGAAGGGGAGGACAGTTTGATGATTGATTAAAAAGAGGAGGAAATGGAGAAGTTAACTGAAGATCGATAAAGGTTGTAGATGTTCGCTTGCTTTTGTTTTTAATTCCACAAGTTCAAGGGCTGACAAGAGGCCCCGAGAGAGAAAAGGGGTTGAAGATTTACGAAAGAGAAGATCATCCGAAGAGAAGCAGCCCCATGTTTAGCAGGTGTGGGTTTGTATTCTCAGAGTTAACAGGCCTCAGGAATGAGGTTTGACCAAGGTTGATACTAAATGTGAAATGATCATTTCAACAAAGTCAAGATAATCAATGATCAGAAACATCTCACTTTTAGAGTAATCATCTTTCTATCTTGGTTTTGGGTTGTTGGTTTTTGGTGGTTTTTTTTACCTCCACTCATAACATTTGTAACTGGTTTTTATCTTTCTACTTTTGTCTGTTTTTGTGTAGAACGTACAATTCATGGGGTAAGGCTAATACCAGAAACACAACATTTTAGAAATGGTGTGAATATTTAGTGTCTCTTCTTTTTAGAACACTCTTGTTTGGAAAATAGGGAGATACTAAGATATATCTCACATATGAAAGTTTTTAATTTACGTTGACAAGTGAGAAAAATAGGAAAGTCATTAAAAAGTGCAAGTGTGTAGGCTCAGTTTGAATGTAACAAGTAATAAACCTAAGCGCATACAAACAAGCAAACAAAAAATTCTCTCTTGATGCTAAGGCTCTTGAAATAAACATGTACTGCAGCTTTCCTCTTGACCCTTGGCTCTCAGCTTGATAAATTTCAAATTAGAAATCATTAATACTCATTTGAAAAAGGTAGAAGGTCTTGGAGGGAATTGTTTCACACTTTGGAAACTTTGTGCAATCCTCTGGGTTTTCTTTTTCTTTTTTTTTTTTCTAGGTTCTCTCAAATATATAGGGTCATCTGTCTGACTCACTCTCACTGATAGATCCAACTTGCTGAATGAACTAATACAGAGAGAAAAACTATAGCACAGTGTTGTACTCTGGCTCCATTGACAGGTGTAATTCAGTGTCCTAACAGCCAGCCCAGGTGGTTGGTGGTGTATCCCATAGTGTAGTGCACTACTAATCAAAGGAAGATCATCCAAAGAGAAGCAGCCCTGAGTTTAGCAGGTGTGGATTTGCACTCTCAGAGTGAACAGGACTCAGGAATGAGGTTTAACCAGTGTTGATACTAAACATGAAATTTATCTTTGGAGGTTCAAATCCACCAGCAGTTCCAAGGGAGAAAGATGAGACTGTCTCCTCCTGTTACGTTTCACAACTTCAGAAGCTCAAGGGAAGGTCAGCTGTGAGTCAGAATTGACTCAATGACAGTGAGTAAGTGAGTGACAACCATCCTGTTGGTTGCCCAAGCTGGTCAGGACATCCTCCAAACTTTACTTGTCAAGAACTTTCTGCTTTGCTGATCTTGGAGAATAAATGAAATACTCTTGCTCATGCAAACCCACATAAGCAGCTCTGGTGGCATGATGGCAAAAGCAATCTAACTAAAGATCTGCAATGGGAACTCACGAGCTGTCTCAAAGGATGAGGTTGAGGCTGTCTGTGCCTACGAAGATTTATGGCCTTGGAAACCCTGTGGACTGGCTTACTTTGTCCTGCAGAGCAGATTCACCTTGGCACAGAGGGTTCAAACTCACAGAGAGATGGGTATCTTGTTGGTACCCTTGTCTCTGGGTCCCAGAGTGGGAAGCACATTGATGGAAACGGCAGTAGGTTCTGTGCAGATAGTGGAGCCCCAGGTTCCAGGTTATAATGTCAAGATAGTAGAGCAGAGGACAGTGGCAGAACTCTCCCTCTTCATGTAGGAGACCTGTGTTTGATACCTGCCCCCAGCAGCATAGCCACACACATCTGTCAGGGGAGGTTTGTGTAGTGTGTAATATGTAGAGTTACTAGGGCTGCTCTGTGGAGAAAGATGACGAGTATCTCTGTTAAGATTTACAGCCTCAGAAACCTGTAGAAGGTTGCAAGTTACAGCCTCCAAACCCTGATGTAATGTTGAGCTGAAACCAATTCAAAGGCAGTAGATTTGAGATATGATACTGAACAAGTTTTAGCAGAGTTACAGAAAAGATAGCGTAGGAAAGAAAGGCCTGCTGATCTACTTGCAGAAATCATCCAGTTATAAGACCTAGTGATCACAACGATTCAATCTACCAGTGACTGTGTTGTTCTGTGCCATTGAGTCGACTGCGACTCACAGTGACCCTATCTATGCACAGTAGCTCTGAACTCTACCCTATTTGGAGCCAATATCATTATCTTTGAAAAACCTACCCCCACAACCCCAGTTACTCTGTCAGTCCTTATTCTGGGTCTTTATTCCTTGTGCTGACCCTCAACCCTTCCAAGCACGGTGTTGTTCTCCAAGGACTGGTCCCTCCTGGCCACATGTCCATAGTATGGCAGAGGAAGCTTCAAAATCTTTGTCTCTAAGGAGCAGCCTGATTTTACGATCTCCTGAACAGACCTCTTCTTTTGACAGTCCATGGTATGTTCACTACTCTTCTCTAGCATCATAAAGCAAAGGCATCAATCCTTCTTCTGTCATCCTTTTTAGTTGTCCAGCCCTTTGATGCATATAGCAAGTAACTGCAAAGACCATGGCCTGGGTCAGACTCACCTTAGTCTCTAGACTGATACTGTTGCTCCTTAGCACTCTGTAGAAGACCCTAACAGCAAATTTCCCCAGTACAATTCATCTTTTTATTTCCTGACTGCTGGTGCCAAGAGTGTTGACTAATTAACTGAGTAAACAGAAATTGTTAACAACCTTAATCTCTTCTCCATCTATAATGGTGGTACCAATTGGTCCAGTGGTGAGAATCTTTGATGAAGAAAAGGCAATGTTTTGTTCTGTTTGGTTTTTTTTGTTTTGTTTTTGTTTTTTGTGGTGCCACCATGCATTGGACTAACTCAAATCAAAGCAACAGCAAATAAAAAGAACAGCAAATAAAAGCAACAGAATAGGTGTGTAGATGAGAATGCATGAAACAGAGGTGAATTTTAATTCTGTTCCGCCATCTACTTGCTGGATGATTTTTACTTGTATCTTAACCCCTCTGAACATTTGTTGTTGTTATTGCCATGTGTCCTTGAGTCAGAACTGACCTATAGCTAAGCCTCTAGTGGGTTTCAAGAGGCAGTAAATCACTGTTCATCACTTCTTCATACATGAAATGGAGACATTTCTGCCTTCAGCATAGAGCTGTGAAGATTAATGAAGGTCATGTTAGGGACTGAATTTTATTCCTCAAAAAGTCTAGCTGAAGCCTTAACCCCTGTATCTATGAAAATTTTTTCAGTAATGGGGTCAATGAAAATGTGATCAGCTAAGGAGAAGTCATAGCAGAGTAGGGCAGATCCTGTTGCAATCCTAGGATGTCATGCAAAAGAGACAGGGAGGCCAGAAAGAATATTGTGTGATGCTGCAACTACCATACAGGGAGGGTCTGGGGGGGGGGGAAACACACCAAAAAAAAAAAAACCCACCCAAAAACAACCCCAACAAGGAGAGTCTGGAGATAGTAGAAGCTAAGAGAAAGAGATGCAACAGATTTTCCCCAGAAAGAATCAACACAGTTGATACCCTGATTTTGGACTCCCAGGCACGAGAACTGTGACACATGCATTTCTCTTCTTATTAGTTACCTATTTTGGATTTTTGCTTTGTTTTGACTTTGAAAGCTGAAATTCATTTTCCTGCAGTTTCAAAATATGTCCAACCACAAACAAATGGATTGAAAAGTTATGGTACATTTATACAATGGAGTACTACACAGAAGGCAGGAGCAATCAGTTTGTAAATTACCACCTAACCTGAGTGGGACGGGAGAGCATTATGCTGAATGAACTAAGTCAGTCCCACAAGGACAAATACTGTATAAAACCATTATTGTAGAATGAGTGTGAGGATCCAAGGGGGGTGAGGGTGGAAATAGAGTAGTGAGGATAGTGAGCTGATAAGGTGTTAATTTTAAGGTTGCACAATTAGATGCGTGGGTGGGATGAAGGAAATGGGAAGGATCTTTTGTGAAAAATAATGTATTCAAACTTTATAAGTAAATCAGAGTTATTGTTGTTGTTGTTGTTATGTGCCATTGAGTCTCTTGCGACTCATAGTGACCCTATGTACAAGAGCCCTAAATGCCGTTTTATCCTGTGCCAACCTCGCCGTCTCAAACACACTCATTCCCATCACTTCACTCACAGAATCGATCCATCTCATTGAGGTTCTTCCTCTCCTGCACCGTCCCTCCACTCTCCCAAACATGATGTCACTCTCCAAAATCAGAGTAAAAGAAAAATAAATAGAGCTAGTAAGAGAAAATTACAAAAATGCATATGAAAAACATTTTGCATTCAAATATTTTGAAAATTAAATACAGAACATGATATGAAGAAAAAAAAAGTAGAAGGTAGGAAGTCCAAATTCAGACTGAAAGCTTAAAGGGAAGGCTTTCTCTCCTTGCTTGCTCTGGGAGAAGGTTCTTATCTTCTTCCAGCATCTCTATGTTCAGTGTTACCTGGAGATCTCCATATGTCTTCACATCAAATTTCCCCTAAGTACAAGAACATTCCCAGTACAAAAGAACCTGAGTCCAAAGGACACATGCTCTGTTCCTAATTTTGATTTCTTGGTGGTACTGAGATAACCTCTTTCTAGATTATTTCTCTTTCCTTGACATCCTATCTCTTATAAGATAACAGGTTTTAGAGATCACACCCCATGGAAACTCACCTTAGAGTTGTGGCCAGATTAAAGATACTCATTCCTCCCTTATCCACTTACATAGGATTAGAAATGAAATAATATAAGATTTCCATCTATCTTGGTATCAATCTTTCTCTAAATCCCAAGGTTCCTGAGGTATAATTCTATTATAAAACTACCAGTTTTGTAATACTTGGTCATGTAGCCTGCTGTAGGAAACTAATAGATAATACATGGAAATTATCTATATACTTCCTAGGTAGTCCCACAGTGAACACTCAATATAGACTCTTTCCCTGTATTCATGGTAAATTTTACACTCTAAATTCTTTTTCTGTCTCTATTTGAGTGAACAGTACATAAGTTTAAAAAGTATAGGCGGTCAGAAGTAGCTGTGTCTGACATCCTCTAATTTAGTAAGGAAGGAATATCCTCAATCAACATCAGTAGCACAAAAGTTATTCTCAAAAAGTCAGACATGTCCCAGCATTATTGTTGTTGTTATTTGCAATAGAATATGACTCATAACAACACTATTAACAAAAAAATCTGAGCCCTGTCCTATCCTGTGCCATCCTCACACTTCCTGACACACAAGATGTGGCAGTGACTGTGTCAGTCCACCTGGTTGAGGGTCTCGCTCTCCTTCATTGACCTTTCCCAGCAGCATATCCCTCTCCAAGGAATAGCCCCTCCTAACATGCCCAAAGTCTGTGAGGTGAAGGGTTACGCATGGTGGACAGGATTTGGTGGACCTCCTTGATTAAGACAGACTAGGAAGCTGGATGGGCCATCTACATCCTAAATAACAGACCTTTGAACTCCCATGAACACTAAAGGGAGGGTTCCAGCATTATCTTCTATTAATTCTAACACTAACCATATCTTCCAGAGCTCTTAAGACTCTACTACTGCATCTGCTTATCCATTGTAATGGCCACACAGAGCTCAGAGATCCTACTCAGATTATGGAGTTTTTAAGGGAAGTTAATAGGTTTTAATGTAGGCTGGAAACAGTCTGGAAAGCTTATCAAGTTTGCTTCACTCCTCCTTTGACCTTCAGCTGCATGGTTTTAGGTCGGTGGTATAAAAGTTATCTTGTGTTATTGTGTTGTTAAGTGCGTGGAGTCACAGGAGACTTTAAGGACCCTATAAACGAAGTCCTGGACACCTCCTATTCTCCAGGTTCATAGGGTTTCCAGACGCAAGTCTTACCAGTTATACTGTCTTTCCAATTCATGGCCATCCTCTTTCCGTCCCACTCCTTGGTCTTCCAGCAATCTTGAACATGAAGACCCTTGGCTTTGACTCTGGCTCTGTGGGGTGGCTGTTCCCAGTCAGGTCTGTCTCATACTCATATCTTGTTTGCTGCTGCTGCTACTCTTGCTTTCATCTAGGTCCCAGTCTGAGGTTCACAGGAATCTTTTGGTCCAAATGAACATAAATTGCATTCTCTGCTGATATTTTCTTGCTGGTAGCAAGATTCTTCTTTCCTAAACAATTTAAATCTGGTGACATGGCAAGACTAACCAATCTACTCATTAATAGTCCACGTACCACGTTTGCGTATTCCTAACCAGTCATCTGGTAAATCAAAACCAATGGAATGCTGCTGTTGTTTTTGTTGTTGTTAAGTGCGATTGAGTTGAGCATGACTAGCAACCCTATGGGCAAAGGATCTTAAACCAGTCCTGTCCTGTGCTATTCTCACACTTCCTGACATACAAGAGCCCATTGCAGCAGTCACCTTGTCAGTCAACCTCTTTGAGGGTCTTTCTCTTCTTCGCTGACCCTCTACCCTTCCCAACATCATGTCCCTCTCCAAGGAATAGCTCCTCCTAGCAATATGTCCAAAGTATGTGAGGTGAAACTTCATCATTCTTGCTTTTAAAGAGCACTCCAGATGTACCTTCTCCAAGGCATACCTATATGTTTTCTTGTCTGTCCATGAGACCACAGCTCAAAGACATCAGTTCTTTTTCTGTCATCCTTATTAATTGTCCAGGTCTCAGATGCATAGCTAGTAATTGGAAAGACCATGGCCTGAATCAGGTGCACTTTAGTCCTCAAACTGACATCACTACTCCTCAATAATTTGGAAAGGTCCCTAACTGCAGATGTTCCCATTGCAGTGTGTCTCTTTATTTCCTGACTGCTCGTACCAAGAGCATTAATTGTGGATCCAAGCAAGACGAAACTGTTGACAGTTTCAATCTCCTCTCCATCCATCATGATGTTGCCTATTGGTCCCGTGGTAAGAATCTTTGTTTTCTTGATATTGAGACATAGTCCATACTGAAGACTGCATTCCTTGATCTTCAGCAACAAGTGCATCAAATCCTCCTCGCAAGATTGTGTCATCTGCATAATGCAGGTTATTGATGAGTCTCCCTCCAATCCTAATGCCACACTCTTCCTCATAGAGTCCAGCTTCTTGGGTAATTTGCGCAGCGTATAGATTGAATAGGTATGGAGCAGACTACATGCCTGATGTACTCCTTTCCCAATTCCAAACCATGCAGTGTTCCCCTTCTCCATTCACACACAGCCTCCTGGTCCAGATATAGGTTTCTAATGAGCACAATCAAGTGCTGTGGGATTCCCATTCTTCTCAATGTCAGCCACAACTTGTCATGATCCACACAGTCAAACATCTTTGCATAGTCATTCAACACATTGTCCATAGCATCTTTCAACATTGCAACATGGTGTTATGGCAGCTAAAAGAAGATACTTTCTTGCCTAAGGTACTTGTTTACCCGTAGGCCTCCATTCTTATGCTGCTTTTGTCCTTCAAACATATAACTGATTTCCATGATGATTATATCCTGCCTATCCACTATGATACATTTGATTTCTACTCTCAGGAACCCTGTAGAACAGAATAGCATTGATGGCTTTAGTGTAAGGAATTGTCTCGACTCAAAGGTTTTGTTATTGATGGTGTTATTTGCCAATGAGTCAGAACCCACTCAAAGCTGACCCTCCAGGTGGTTGTCAGAGGCAGGAAATCACACAGGAGGAGATTGTCTCTCTTTTTCTCACGGAGTAGCTTGTGTATTTGAAACACTTACCTTTGGGTTGGGAGGGCAACCTTACCACTAAAAGGATGACAGTTTGAGGGAACTGACTTTGGGGGAATGAAGACTGACTTCAGATCAATTTTTGGACATAGCCTCAATCTGACTTGCTTAAAAGGGTAAGAGACAGGAAGCTGCCAGGGATAATTTAAAATCTGGCTCCAATTATGTTCCAGGGATTTAGATCTGTCCTTGACACACCCGTGCTCCATTACGGATCTCTGTCTTAAATTCCATTGTATTTCTCCTCTGAATTTTTGTGTGTGAGTAAAAGAATATCTCAGTCTTTCTCAATAGTTTCTCAAATTTCAGGAAAACATCCATTTTCATGGTGTAAGACTAATTAGAGGGATTGTTTAGAAGAGAGCTCTGGAAGTCCATTGAGAGTTGTGCTACTAACCCTAAAGCTGCACCTCTCTAGTGGTTTGAATCCACCAGCAACTTCATGGAAGATGTGCAATCGCCTCTTGTGCCATTTATAACCTCCCAAATGATTCTGACTTGACAGCGATGAGTTTTGAGTTTGAAGATTGATTAAGATGCTAGGAGTCATGTTATGTCCATTCTTTGTGTTTTGAGCCTTTTTTTGGTTTTAGTATCTTCATAAAATATACTTTTATTTTATGAGGATACTATATTCAAAAGTTAGTATTTGGAATTATCTATGAAGTTTTTTATTTTAGTTTTTTTATCACCTAAGAAGTTTCTTGCATTTAATCAAGCATATAGATCTAATCTCCTGGTTGCAAGAAAGTCAAGGGACAAGGGAACGTTAATTAATGAGATGAAACAATCAGATAAATTCAGGATGTGGAACATCCTATATTGAACCAGTTCTCTTAAACAGTCAATACCATGAGTAAGGAAAAAAAAAATTCACAGAAATATATCAGCTAAATGCACTATATAAAATTTGATTATTTCTTGTTTGTTTTTTAAAGCTAGTTCTAAAAATTATGCTAAGGATAATTGAGGAAAGTTATAGGTAGGTTGTGGGGACCATAGTAGAGAATTATTTTTGTAAGTTAGGAGGGCCCCTCTATGTGTCCTGCGAATGATTCCCATGGGCCTTGGGGTCTTCACGTTTACCTGTGCGGTGGGCGGGGATTTTCAAGGCCCTTTGTCCTGTCCTGCTTCTCTGCATGTGAAGATTTCTTTCTTCCCTCTTTACTCATCAGGCAAATGATTTTTGTAAGGCCTTGGGGTCTTCACGGTTCACAGGTGGAGAAGCAGGACAGCACAAGGGGCCTTGAAAATCCTCGGCCACCCCTCAGGTAAACTTGAAGACCCCAACCCCTTAGGGAATCATTAGTGCCTGAGGGCCTGTGACCCTCCGGCCAAGAAGAAACTATTTACACACCAGTTCTACAGGACACATCACCTTGCTTGAGAAACATTACCATTAAACTTAAGAGACACTGGTCACAGCATAAGAAACTGTCAGCAGTTGAAATGTTTGGAATCACAGAAGCCAAGGAAGCATCAAATGTAAGCTATCAGATCAAGGGCTGAACAAAATTAGATAGATGTTGAACAGAGTGGTTAGAAGTGGATGGGTATCCTGTTGGATGGTGGAGCAGGGAAATAAGTGGATCAAGACACTTGTGCCAAGGGCAGGGATAACACTGAAACTAATGCTTAATTCCACAATAAGGGATATATCTTTCACTTTTTCTGTAGAATGCTTATCTGTTGGATATTTCTCTAAATCTGAATATTCAGATTAAATCAGACTAGGAAGAAGGATTGGCCACCACTTCTGAAATAGCAGGCCTCTGAAAACCCTGGGTACAACCACTTGGCAAACTGACTGGAAGAGATCTATATTTGTTCCCATCCCAAAGAAGGGTGACCCAACAGAGTGTGGAAACTAGAACAATCTCACTGATTTCACACGCAGGCAAGATTCTACTGAAGATTATCCCAAAATGACTATAACAGCACATCAGCAGAGAACTGCCAGAAGACCAGGCTGGGTTTAGAAGGGGTCGTGGTACTAGGGATATTGTAGCTAATGCTAGATGGATCTTAGCTGAAAGCAGAGAATACCAGAAGAATGTATATCTGTGTTTCATTGATTATGCAAAGGCGTTTGACTGTGTGGATCATAACAAACTGTGGCTGACTCTGAGAAGAATGGGAATCCCAGAACACTTGATCGTTCTAAATATAAAACCTATACTTGGTCCAAGAGGCAGTCATCAGAACAGAACAGAGCAAGGAAACACTTCTTGGTTCAAAATTGGGAAGAGCGTATTCCAGGATGTGTCCTGTCTCAATACCTTTTCAACTTGTATGCAGAACAGATTATCAGGGAGGCTGGGCTCTATGAGAAGAAATGTGGCATCAGGATTGGTGGAAGATCTATCAACAATCTGCATTATGCAAATGACACAACCCTGCTTGCTGAAACTGAGGAGGACCTGAAGTGCTTGCTGCAGAGGGTCAAGGACTGCAGCCTTCAATATGGATTGAGGATTAATGTCAAGAAGACAAAGATTCTCACCACTGGGCCAATTGGCAGCATCAGGATGAATGGTGAAGAGATTGAGATTGTTCACAGCTTCAGTTTGCTTGGTTCCACAGTCAACACTCTTGGCACCAGTAGCCAGGAAATTAAAAGATATATGGTGATGGAAAAATCTGCTGTTAAGGACCTCTCCAAAGTACTAAAGAGCAATGGTGTCTCTCTGGAGACTAAGGTGTGTCTGATACAGGCCATGGTCTTTGCAATCACTTATTATTCATCAGAGATTTGGACAGTGACTAGGGAGGATAGAAGGAGAATTGATGTCTTTGAGCTGTGGTGCTAGAGAAGAGTATTGAGGGTATCGTGGACTGCTAAGAAAACAAACAGATTCATCCTGGAGAGGGTTGAACTGGGCTGCTCCTTGGAGGCAAGGATTCTGAGGCTTTGTCTGACATACTTTGGACATGTTGTAAGGAAGGACCGGTCCTTGGAGAGGGACATCATGCTTGGGAGGGTGGAGTGCAGGCTCAGCAGGGGAAGACCCTCTATGATGTGGATTGATTCAGCGACTGGGGCAATCAGGATGGGTGTATCAGTGACAGTACAATTGGCACAGGACAGAGCAGAGTTTAGGGTTGTACACAGGGTCACCTTGAGTCACGAGTGACTCGGTAACACATAATAACAACAACAACAACAACAAGGTAGAAGGCGCTCTGGTGGCTAAGACTATAGGGAGTAGCATTTCTCTGGCAGTTCAAATCCACCAGCAGCTCCCTTGGAGAAAGATGGGCAATCTTCTCCTATGTAATTTACAGCCTCCAAACCGTAGGGGGCCAGTTATGAGTAAATTCTAACTTTATACCAGTAAGTAATTAAGTATTTAAGGTGTGGTAATGGTGTCATGGTTATATGGAAACCTCCTTTCATCTCAGGAGCTTCAGTTGAAAGTTGAAGGGTACAGTGGCATGATGTTTGCAGGTTGCAACACATTCATAAGAACATGGCTATAGATGAAGATAAAGTACATACAGGAAAATGTGAGTCGTCAAGTCTACTACAGCTCATAGTGACCCTTTGTACAGTAGCTGTGAATCTTGCCCTGTCCTGAGCCAGACTCACTGTCTCCAACATACCTACCACCATTATCTCACTTACTGTATCAATCCATCTCATCCTGGGTCCTTTGCTCTTGTGCTGTCCCTCGACCCTTCCAAGCATCATGTCCTTCTCCAAGGAATGGTCCCTCCTGGCCATGTGCTCAAAGTATATGAGACAGAGCTTAAAAATCCTTGCTCCTGAGAAGAACTTTGCTTCACCTTCTCTAAGAAAGAGTTGTTAGTTCTCTTGGCAGTCCCTGGTGTGTTCAATACTCTTCCCTAGCACCACAACGCAAATGCATCAATTCTTCTACTGTCATCCTTATTCGCTGTCTAGTTTTCTGATGTGTAGCAAGTAATTGCAATGATTGTGGCCTGGATCAGGCACACCTTAGTCTCTAAAATGAGATTGTTGCTCTTTAGCACTCTGGAGAGGTCCTTGACAGCAGATTTTCCCAATGCAATTCCCTGCCTATGCCAAGGGAGTTGATTGGGGAACCAAGTAAGCTGAAAACTTTTAACAATCTCAATCTACCATAGTGATGCCAGTAGGCTTAGTGATGAGAATTTTTGTTTTCTGGATGTTGAGTTTCACTCCATATTGGAGACTGCAGACCTGACATTCTACAGCAAACCATTGAGGTCTTCTGTTTCAGCAAGCAGGGTTGTGTCATCTGGACGGTGCAGATTTTCCTTGAGTCTTTACTCAGTTTTGAAGCCACATTCCTTTTATTGAGTGCAGCCTTCAAATAATCTATTCCACATATGGATTAAAAAGTTATGGAGAAAGGATCCCTCCATAGCACATGCCTTTCCTCATTTTGAACCATGCAGTATTTCCTTGCTTTGTTCTGACAAGTGCTTCCTGGTAGTTTTCATGTGAGCACATTCAGGTGTTTTGAGATTCCCATTCTTCTTGAGTTTAGCCATAGTTTGTTGTGATCCACACAGTCAAATATCTTCATAGTCAATGAAACACAGATAGGCATTCCTGTGGTACTTTCAGATTTCAGCCAAGATCCATCTGACACTGAACACATATAGATACTGAATAATTGAATTCCCATTGATTTATTCTTTCGAACTTTTTTATGGATCTGAAAGGTTTGGCTGAAAAGTTAGAATGAAGGACAAAACTCCGAGTATGGACAAAGTTCCTCCCAGTACTGCCAGATGAAGGAAGATGTTGGTCTCTGTTCAGGGCTTCATATTGGATGAGAAAAAAAAAAGTATCTTTAAATTCTAGACGCATAGGAAGACGATAGAAGGAGAATTGATGCCTTTGAGCTGTGGCGGTGGAGAAGAGTATTGAATGTACCATGGACTGCCAAGAAAACAAACAGATTTATCTGGGAGAGGGTTAAACCAGGCTGCTCCTTGGAATCAAGGATTCGGGGCTTCGTCTGACATACTTTGGCCATGTTGCAAGAAGGTACTAGTCCTTGGAGAGGGACATCATACTTGGGAGGGTGGAGGGACACTGCAAGAGAGGAGGCCCTTCAATGAGATGGATGGATTCAGTGACTGGGGTGGTGGTGTAGGTGTGTCAGAGAGGATGAGGCTGGCTCAGGATATAGCAGCGTTCAGAGCTGTTGTACATAGTAGGGTCACTGTGAGCCACAAGTGACTCAATGGCACCTAACAACAGCAATAATGTAAGAAGATAATCCCAGAATAAGAAGCCTTGAGAAGTTGATATTAAAGACAAGTAGGAGGTCTGGGTTTCCCACATTGCCAGCATTTGGAATCCCATGTTCAGGAGTCAGCATGGAACTTGTACTATGAGAAGTTAATTTCTCTTTTTGTGGTTATTTTTTCCGTACTTGGCATATTTGAATCTCCTATGGATTCAGCACATGAATGAGGCAACTAAATTTTTAAAAATTTATTTTGTAAACTGTGTAGCATTGTGTATATATATTTACTATTTACATTATTAGAGGACATTAGTGGTTCGGTGGGTGGAACACTCACCTTCCGTATGGGAGACTCAATTTCAAGCACTGAGTGGAGAAATGTGTTACTGTGATACTGCACATTTTTTGAGCAGAACTCACCAAGAACTAAGAGTAGGAAGAAAAAGCCTGGCAATCTACTTCTGACAGCCGGTCAGTGGAAATCTTCTCTGTGACAAGGGTCCAATCTGTGCCTGATCATGGGGGTGGCACAGGACCAGGAAGCATTGTATACATGGTAAATGGAAGGTCGTCAGCTCTGGGCTGACTTGAGAGGAGCTAACAGCAACAAACATGTCATGTCTTCATGGACCAACACTTATAAGTGTCCTGAGACAAGGGTAGGTCCTGGTGGAGACTGACGCTTATCCAAGTTAGACTGGTCTCGTTTAAGAAAACAAAAATGATACATATAAAACAGATATGAAAATGTTTGGGATTAGGGAAGAAATCACAGAAATTTAAGACTTTAAAAAATCATGTTCAAGTACATAAACATCTTAAACTTTAGAAAAATATAATTCAAAAATATAACTTCTTGACAGTCTTAAAAGGGAAGAAATCACAGAAAATAAAAATTAAGGTTATTAAGAATTATGTCCATGTACATAAACATATTAAATTTTAGAAAAAGTCATTTAAAAATTTAACTTCTTAACAATTTTAATCCAGATTCTCCAGACAGAATATATACCATAAACATATATATGCATATACATAGGTGTATATACATATACAAATACATATATATGCATGTGTGTATATAAATATGTGGCATAGGATAGGACAGGGTTCACATCTGTTGTTCATAATAAGGTTGCTATGTGTCATACTCAACTTGGCAGCACCTAAGAACAAATACACACACACACACACACACACACACACGCACACACGCGCACACACACATACACTCTGTTGGCCTACTGGTAGGAACTGCACTGCCAATCCAAAGGCACACAGTTCAAATCCACCAGTTGATTGGAGGAAGAAAAGTGGGCAGTCTCCTTCCAGGTGATTTACTGCTTCTGAAAACCTACTACAGGGTCAATTATTGGTCGATTCTGATTTGATGGTAAATAACAACAACAATATGTATACAAAGAGTGAACGAAGTAGTCAGTAGTGATTGGTTTTAAGGAATTAGCTCACACAATTGTGGGGTCTGGTGATTCCACCACCCATATGGTCAAGTAATAGAATGGAAACACCAAACGTCAGCAATCTTTTTAAAATTTGTGGTCCACCTTGTGGTCTAGAAATCTAACTATAAATTTCTTTACAATCTTGAGGCAGAATCTTTCAGGTAATTTTATTTTTTTGTCCTTAAGATGCCCTATCACTTAAAGTAATTTAATTTGCATATTGTTGTTATGTGCCACCAAGTGGACTATGTACTCATAGCAACTCTATGAACAATCGACATGAACCCTGCCCTATCATGGACCACCTTCACAATTTTTGACATGTTCAAGTTATTGACATGTTCAAGTCACTGTGTCAGTCCATCTTCTTGATGGCTCCTCTCTTTCTCTGACCCTCTACCTTTCCCAGCATGATGTCTTTTTTCTGCAAGGACTGGCTGGCCCCTCCTGACAGCATGCCCAAAAGATGTAAGAAAAAGTTCTACCAAAAAAAGCAAAAAGTTCTACCATCCTTGTCTCAAAGGAACACTCTGTTTGTACTTTCTCCAAGACTGACTTGCTTATTCTTTTTTGACAGTCTATGTGATATTCAACACTCCTCTCAAACACCACAATTGGAAGGCATTGATACTTGTGTCATCCTTATTTATTGTCCAACTTTCAGATTGATAGGAAGCAACTTAAAATAGCATAGTTTTGATCAAGTGCACCTTAGTCTTTATACTTATATCTTCACTCTTGATAGCAGATTTCTCCAGTGTTACATATTTTGTTTTGTTTTGTTTTCTTAACTGCTGGTACCATGAAGGTTGACTGTAGATTCAAGTAAAATTAAATCATTGACAACTTCACTCTTGTCTCAATCTATGCTGATGTTGCTGTAGGCTCAGTTACGAGGATTTTTGTTTTCTTGATGTTCAGATGTAACCCATAATTTAAAGCTGAAAGACTTTGATATTCTACATCAAGCGCTTCAAGTCTTCTTCACTTTCTGCAAGCATTATTGTGTGATTATTTGAATTTTTTATATGCAGTGACTAATCATAAATTCTCCTTGACTTGACAACACTCACTAAGTGGTTTTCATCAATGCAATAATGATTTTTTTTATTGGCCCTGAAATGTCATGTAACAGCCCTGAGTGAGGTGGTCCAATGGGAAACAGAAATATTTCTGCAAACTTTGTCTACACAAGGACAGCACGAAATAACACAAATGACAGCTGAGAGCCAAGCACATAAACATATGTATTCAACCGGACCCAAAGAGCATGTGTCCTCAAATCAGTTTCTCCTTTGTTTAATCCCAAATATACTCTTGACCTCTACAACATCATGAAGTACTAGCAGACATATGGTGAGAATGTCAGAGAAGAAAGACACAATAGTGGTTAAACTGTTGCATTATTGCAACTTTCATATAAACACATGAATATGCCAACATACTGCTGAGGTGTCTCCCATGACCTCGTGTAGAATCTATGCAGATGATGCACCCTGAAGCTTAACCCATTAAGCTTCCCACTCAACTGGAGATCGGCTTGTCTCTCTTTCATATAGCTATGTCATGTAATAGAGCATCCTGCTTACCATAGGTTCTTAATTGTCATTAAAGTTCAGTTAGTTTAAGTTTGTTTGGGGAAAATGTTTGATACAGCATCACATAAGTTATTAAAGAGACACAAAACATGCTATGAAGAAAATCTTTCTAGATATCATTATTCAAGCTTCTCTGTTTAGAGTGTATTGTCTTCAGAGAATCTTCTGGTGCTTTGGAGCATTTTAGCCTGACCATACACTGGAATATTCTGGAATACTTTAGGAAAAATATGCACTGTACTCTTTAGCAAGTTGCATTGCTAACTGAAAGGCTACCTATCTCTGGCATTTGGAATCCACTGGTCGCTCTGTGGGAGAAAGTTGGTGATTCTCCTTCCATTGTAATCTACCATCTAGAAGGCCCAATGGATAATGGATACAAGTTGAAACTTACTGGGTAGCAGTGAGTTTAAGTTCTAATGGTTGAAATTCTTTTTTTCCTCCTCATAAATGCCAAATTATTTTTTATCCTTCTTGAACTCTTTTAAGTGAAATGTAAGAATATGATCTTCTGGAAATACATTAGACATGCATAGTGTAATAGACATTGTATAAAACATATCTTTGCTGGAAGGGAAACTTCTGGTAAAGATGCCTGTTTATGTCAGATGCTAGCTTGCTGTGCTGACAGGATGAGATAGGAACCAGACTATGTGAACTTCTCTTAATTAAAAATAAAATTAATTTTCATACTGAGACTCCTCTGTTGTACGAGAAAACAAATGCAATTTTGTTCATATAATAAAGGGTGTCTTTAAGGGGTCAGCTGCAAGGATATTTCAAACGGGAAAGTGTCCAGATCCATTTCAGTTCATCAAACACCCACACTTTCTTAGGTTGCCTGTTGAATTCACCAAACTTCCAACTGGTCACTATTCTCTTTTCATCTATGGAAGTAGAGAGTGTGTTACAAATGATTCATATCTATGTGTTCAGTTTATCCACACTCGTATAATGATTTTATTTTTTCTCAAATGGCTAAATTGAAGAATGAATATGATTATATTTACAGTGTTCAAAAATCAGAGTTAGGAACTCCTCTCCTAAGTGAAATAGTTAATTTTTTCAGAAGTTCTTTTGAATACCATACAAATATCAATATTTTCACAGAGATGCTTTCATTTATATTTTCCTATGTGAATCAAGAAAATTCCTCTACGTGGCTGCCTCAAGTAAATTCATGCGAACTTTCCATGATTTTCTCTTTTTTTTTGAGAGGTTTAAAATAGTAAAGATAGATTTATTAGAAAGTTACACACCTAAAGGGACAGACCTCCTTCCCTGAAAGGAAATACAGAGGGGAGGTCTCTATAATTTTCAATAAAACACTTTTCTATAAATTTAGAAGTAGGCATTGGATGTAAAGTCCTCTCTAATAGTGAAAAACAATCTTGCTCTAATATAAACAACATACCTCAGATGTGGAACTGGCTCGTGATGGTCTTATTTCATAGGTTTACTGCTGAGCAGTTTAGATACTGAAGGGCTTGAAAGTGGTTTCCAGGCAAAGAAGGATTTATAATGTGAACATGGTTGAAGGAAACAACAACATAAAGAACATAAATTCTCCCCCCCCCCCATTCTCCAAAAGCAAGCCTTCGTACCTACTCTTTGCTCAAGTGAAAAGCACGTCTTTCTGTTTTGATCACCCTCAACTTGCTGGGCAAGGGGGTTTTAAAACTGTAATGACACCATCTCTTATCATCTATACATCCCTTGGAGCCATTAATAGGGCTGCACAGTATGTCCTTTGATTCTATTAAGAAAGAGAGGCATCTCAGTCCAGGGAAACAGAGCAGCCAGAAGTACAACTTGAGTAACACATATTCAGGGATAACCCAGACAGAATAAATGGGCTTGAGTTGAAGCAAAGAAAGGTTGATCAATAATTGCTGGACTGTCTTTAACTTATTAGCTGCATAGAGTGGAAGGTAGTTTAGTCAAATGGTCAAGGTCTCAACTTTAAAGAATTTTTTTTTTAAATTATTTTATACTGGTTTACATACAGAGTTGATAACATTTGTATATATGGTTTTTCTCACTGGATCTTTCCCCTTTTGTTTACTCATCCCTCCCTACACCCATCAAATTGTGTGACCCTCTGATTAAACCCCCTCCCCTCCTTGGATTCTCATACTCATTAATAGTAGCATTATTTACCATAGCAAGAACATGGAAACAGCCCAGATGCCCAACCACAATAGAATGGATTGAGAAATTATGGTACATTCACACAACGGAATACTATGTGGCACACAGGAGCAATGCTTTTATAAACCACTTCCCTTCCTAAACAGTATGCCTCAGGAAACTCTGTGAACTTGGATAAATGTCAATAGTTGTAGAGGACCTTCAGGCCTTTTGTTCATAGGGTCACTACGAGTTGTGCTTGACTTGAAGGCAATCAACAACAACAACTACCTAACATGGGAGGGACTGGAGAGCATTATGCTAAGGGAATTAACTCGGTCTCATAAGAACAAAATACTGCATAACATCTCAACTTTTTAATGAAGACTCAGAGAAGTCTTAAAACACAGACCTGATTATGTGAAACTTATGTTTAAAATCCTATAGCACTGTGACATAAAATGCCACAAGTGGGTAACTTTAACAAACAAATCTGTCCTCTCGGTTTAAGAGGCTTCAAGTCCAAATTCAGGGTGCCAGCTCCAGGACAAAGATTTTTCTTTTGGCTCTGGAAGAAGTTCCTTGTCTCCTTTCAGCATTATAGGTCCAGTATTCCTTAGATACCTCCACGTATCTTGGCATTCATTTCCCCCTGGATCAAGGAGATTCTCATGCAGGGACTTGTGACCAAAAGACAAATTCCATTCCTGTCTCTTGTTTCTTGATAGGACTGAGGGGACACACACACACACACACACACACACACACACACACACACACACACACGAATCTCTACTTCTCTCTCTCCTTTCATCTCTTTCAAGAGAAAGTATTTGCAGGCCACACCCTAAATACTTCTTAGAAATGTGGCCTGATTGATTAAGTGTGTTGCATCTCATTGTAATTACCTTAAACAGGATCATGCCTACAACCTGGGTTGTGTTGTTGTTATTGTTGTTAGGTACCATCGAGTTGGGTATGACTCACAGAGATCCTGTGATCAACTGATCTGAACTCCTTCCTATTCAGTGGTGCCCTCACACTTCCTGAGACACTCAAGCCCATAGCTGCACTTACTGTGGCAACCTACCTGGTCAAGGGTCTTCCTTCTTTTGTTCCCCTCTACCTTCCCAAGCATGATGTCCCTCTCCAAGGAATAACGTCTCTTAGTAACATACCCAGAGTATGTGCAACCAGGCTTCATTATCTTTGCCTCCAAGGAGCACTCTGGCTGTGCCTTTTCCAAACATACCTGTTTGTTCTTTTGGCAGTCCATGGGAGCTCACTCTTCTCCAACACCGCAGTTCAAAGGCATTAGTACTCCTTCTGTGCAACAAGTGGCTGAAAAGACCATAGCCTGAATTAGGTGGACTTTAGTCCTCAAGCTGACAGCATCACCCCTCAATAATTTAGAGAGGTCCCTGAGTGTAGACTTTCCCAATACAATAATATGTCTCCTCATCTCCTGACTGCTAGTACCAAGTATCTTGATTGTGGATTCAAGTAATATGAAGTCATTGAAAATCTCAATACTTTCTCCATCCATCATGATGTTGCCCAATGGTCCAGTGGCAACCTGAGTAAAAATGTTGAATCCCACCTTATTCTTCTTATCAGATCAAAGGCTATATAACCATAAAACAAATGAGAATCCTGGCCCAACCAAGTTGACATTTTTTCTGCAGAGAAAAAACTCAATTCATGAATTAGCATACCACAACTTTCTTAACTTTTGGAATTAAATACATAATATGCAAGATTATTTTAAAAACTAATTATCTTACTGCCTTGCTTAGGGTGAAGCCACATTTCTCCTGGAGGCAAGGATTTTGAAGCTCCATCTCACATACTCTGGGCACGTGACCAGGAGGGACCAGTCCCTGTAGAAGGACATCATGCTCAGAAGGGTGGAGGGACAGCACAGGAGAGGAAGACCCCGGATGAGATGGATTGACACGGTAACTGGGGCAATGGGATTAGATGTGTTGGAGTCAGTGAGAGTGACTCAGGACAGGGCAGGGTTCCGAGCTATTGTATGAATCGAGGGCGACTCAGTGGCACATAACAACAGCAGTAGCAACCACTAATTTCTATACATTAAATTATTTACACATATATACTCACATGCATACACACATAGAGAGAAACATCCCAGAGGTCTTCAAGCTCATCTGCCTTTGCATACTCTGTTTAGGCTTGTCCATGTCTTGTTTCAGTGACATCTCTCTTTTTGTTTTCTTCTTTTTCTCATGAAAGACATTAGATTTTTTAAAAAAAATTTCATTTCTTCTTTGTTACACATTTTCCTTCCTACCCCCTCACTCAAGTTCACTTTAAACAAAATTATTCATTGTTGCACAATTCCCTCCCCAGTCCATTTTTTTTTACTGTTCTGAAACTCATCAGCTTAGTTAAACCTATACCAATAAGTCTAGATTCCTAAAATCCCTATGTGCTTACATCACTATTCCATGTAGTAAAGTTTGAGTTCTTTTGGGGCAGACACCTTTTTTACATATTGGAGATTGCCAAAACAGCTAACTACCAGGATGAATAAGTCTGCAACAAGTGTTAAAGCACGCAAACCAGAGTTGAAATTTATTCTTTCCACCACTCACTCATTCAGCTCTCTAAGCATTGGATCAGCCTCTAGGCTTATACATTAATGAACATTTCTTACACAAGTCTATTTGCTTATTTATAATTCTACTTGCATGCAAGCATAGCCATCCTAATTGGATCTGCCCATCATTGCTTTTGTAACATTATTCCATAAAATGCTTGTGTAGGTTTTTCTAGACTCTAACGATTAAAGATGGTCCCAAATTTATTATAACTTCTCCCATTGAGAAAGGTGGTTAAATTCTTTCCCCTTATACTCTAGACTGGCATTAGCGTCTTGTCTGAACCAGTAGGATAAAAAGCAAATGATTTTGTGGGGCATGTGAGGCTAGGTCAAGCCTTCCAGTTTCCTTTTGATCTTCATCGAGTACATTGAGAACCCTAAGCAGTCATGTGAGACGTCTGACTACCTTAGGACTACTGTGCTGCAGATTCCACCCACACGAGTTCTCGTTGATAGTGTCTGAGTCCTGATGTTTCAACCAGCCCTGCCAAGGGACCACAATGTGAGTGGATCCTTCTCGGGTCTCCAGGTCAGCTCAATTGCCAGCTAAATATTACCACGTGACCTCAGAAAACACCGCATGCTGATGTGCCATCGAGTTGGCACTGACCCATAGCTGACCCTCTGGAGAGTTTTCAGCGGCAGTTAATACAGCGTGGGAGGAGATTTCCCATCCTTCTTCCGTGTAGCAGCTGGTGGACTACAACCACGTGTTTTGGGGATTGCAGAGCAACTTCTTACCATTAGGCCACAAGCTGAATCCTAAAAACTTGTGTAATGAAATGATTAAGTTTCTGAGGAACTTCTTCTCAACCTAAGTGAGAAGCAGCAATGGAGAGTACAATGATTCAGTAGCTTTTTGTGTTGATGTTTAAAAGGGGCCTACTTACCTCAGTAAATATATATATTTTTGTTATTAAATCAATCAAGGTTACCAGCCATTCCGTATTTCCCACATAAAGGCAGTGGGAGTAAAAGGTTGTCTGTGCATGGTATGTTTAATAGCCAAAGAGGATCTGTGGGTCCATCCACATCTTAAAGATTAGAAGGAGCACACAGGGATGGGGAGAGGGGTGTGTCTTATGCTGTAGCAGGTGCCTTGCTTCCATCACCAACTTAAGGAAATGTGATTGTTGTGACTCTGAATAATTGGAAAAGTCTTACTTTCAAGTCTAATTCAAAATCAGATTGGAACAGACCCATGTTGTTGTTGTTGTTGTTGTTCTTGTTGTTATGTGTGGTGGAGTCACTTGCAACTCAAAGCAACCCTATGTACAAGGGCCCTAAACCCTGCTCTCTCCTGTGCCAACCTCACTGTCTCTGACACACCTGTTCCCATTACTCCAATAACTTAATTGATCCGTCTCATTGAGTTTCTTCCTCTTTTGTGCTGTCCCTCCACTTTCCCAAACATTATGTACCTCTCCAAGGACTGGCACCTCCTTGCAACATGCTCAAAATATGTCAGATGAAGTTTCAGAATCCTTGTCTCCAAGGAGCAGCCTGGTTTCACCCTCTCCAGGACAAAATTTTTTGTTGTCTTAGCAGTCCATGGTATATTCAACACTCTTCTCCAGCACCACAGCTCGAACATATCAATTATCTTTCTGTCATCCCTAGTCACTGTCCAGCTCTCTGATGCATAGCACACAATTGCATATCAGGTGCACCTTAGTCTCCAGCCTGATGTCATTGCTCTTCAGTACTCTGGAGAGGTCCCTGACAGATGACTTTCCCAATGCAATTCATCTCTTGATTTCCTGGCTGCTGGTACCAAGAGTGTTGACTGTGGAGCCAGGTAAACTGAAACTATTAACTATCTCAATCTTTTCACCATCCATAATGATGCTGCCAATTGGCCTAGTGGTGAGAATCTTTGTTTTCTTGATGTTGAGCTTCAATCCATATTGAAGGCTGCAGTCCTTAACCTTCTATAGCAAGTGCCTCAGGTCTTCCTCAGTTTCAACAAGCACGGTTGCATCATCTGCATAACGCAGGTTGTTGATGAGTCTTCCTTCAATCCTGATGTCACATTCCTCCTCATACAGCCCAGCATCTCAGATAATCCGTTCTGCATACAGAATGAAAAGAATACATCCCTGGTGGATACTCTTCCTGATTTTGAACCTTGTAGTGTCTCCTTGCTCTGTTCTGATGATTGCCTCCTGGTACAAGTACAGTATACTGGTATAAGTATAGGTTTCACATAAGCACAATCAAGTGTTCTTATTCTTCTGAGTCAGCCACATCTTGTTGTAATCCACACAATCAAAAGCCTTTGTATAATCAATGAAGCACAGATAGACATTCCTCTGGTACTCTCTGCTTTCTGCCAAGATCCATGTAACATTAACTATAATATCCTTAATACCATGGTGTCTTCTAAACCCAGTCTGCCCATCTGGCAGTTCTCTGTTGACGTGTTGCTCCAGTCGTTTTTTTATAATTTTTGGCAGAATCTTGCTTGCTTTACTCCTTCTATCTTCTTTTAATGTTTCTTGGATCATTTAACACTCTGTACAAAGCATTTTTAAGTATTTCCACTCATGGTTTGAGTTAGCTTTTTCAATTCCTTCAGCTTTTCTTAAGTTTTCTTGAGTTCGGCCCTTTTGATTTTCTGACTTCAGCTCTGCACATTTCATCATAGTATCTTGGTTTGTCATCCCAAGCTGCCATTTAAAATTTTCTGTTCAGCTCTTTAATTTCTTGATATCTTCCTTTCGTTTTGGCTTCTTGGTGCTCTAATGCAATATTCAGAGTCTCATCTGACATCATCTTGGTATTTTCTTCCTTTTCAGTCTTTGTAATGATCTTTTGCATGCTTCATGAATGATATTCTTGCTATCTTCCCACAGCTCATTTGGTCTATGTTCATTGGTGTTCAAGGCCTCAAGCCTGTTCCTGAGATTGTTTTGAAACTCGAGTGGTAGAGACTTAAGGTCAAATTTTCGTTCCTGTGGATTTGATTTTATTTTCTTTAACTTCAGCTTAAACTTGCATGTGAGTATTTGGTGGTCTGTTCCACAATCAGCACCTGGCCTGGTTTTCACAGCTGATAGTGAACTTCACCAACTATTCTTTCCACTAATGTAATCGATTTGGTTCCTATACATACCATCAGGTGAAATCCATGTGTATAGCCTGGGTTTGTTTCTTATAAAAGGTATTTGTGATGAATAAATCGTTGAATGTGCAGAAATCTATTGTCTATCAAGGAGAAAAGATGATGTCTTAGCCTACAGCAGTCACATAAGGAGAGCAACCACATGATTTACTTCAGAGCCTTTGTTGTTGTTCTTATATGCCGTCAAGGCACCTGAGACTCACAGCAACCCTGTGTACAACAGCTGTAAAGTCTGCTCTATCCTGAACTAACATTATCATCTCTGACACACTTACCCTCACTATACCAGTCACTGAATCAATCCATCTCATCGAGGGTCTTCCTCTCTTGTGCTGTCCCTTCACTTTCCCAAGCATGACGTCCTTCTCCAAGGACTGGCCCCATCTTGCAACATGTCAAAAATATGTCAGACAAAGCTTCAGAATCCTTGCCTCCAAGGAGCAGCCTGTTCTCATCCTCTCTAGGATGAACCTGTTAGCTCTCTTTGCAATCCACAGTATATTCAGTATTCTTCTCCAGCTCAAAGGCATCATTTCTCCTTCTATCATCTGTAGCCATTGTCTAGCTTTCTGGTGCATAGCAAGTAATTGCAAAGACTATGGCCTGTATCCCGATCACCTTAGTCTCCAGAGTGACATCTTTGCACTTCAGTACTTTGGAGAGGTGTCTGACAGCTGAATTTCCCAATGCAATTCCTTTTTTAATTCCCTGACTCCTGGTGCCAAGTGTTGATTGTGTTATAGCCAAGCAAACTGAAGCTGTAAACAATCTCAATCTCTTCACCATCTCTCATGATGCCATCATAATGGCTCAGTGGTAAGAATCTTTATTTTCTTTATGTTGAGCTTCAGTTCAGAGCCCAGAAGAACAACATGTCTCAAGAGTTTGAGAGACTGTACCTTCCAATGGAGTATGTCCACAGAAGGGCGAACCAAGTGAGAGCGAAGAGCTATAACACAGACTTAAACAGTGAGATAGAGCCGGCCAGTTACCCCATTCCTGGCTCTATTCTTGAACTATGTGGTGGCAATGGGCAAGTTATTAATTTGCTTGTGTTCCTGTTTTCTCCTCTGTGAAATGATAACAATTCCTTTTACTAGAATATATTATGGTACTCTATTCAAGGAATTTCTTCTTATATATCTTGATACACAGAAAGTACTCAACCAGTACTCATTATTATCTATCCTTGTAGACAATTTCAGGAAATAAAAATTTAAGAATTAATATTTTTTTATTATTTTATACTTCTCTGTACGTGTTGTAAGGAACCACGGTGGAGCAGTGGACTAATTGGTGGGCTACCCGCTGGAAGGTTGTTGGTTTGAACGTGTTATTTCCTCTGAGGGAAAAAGATGAGGCGTTCTGCTCTGATGAAGATTCACAGCCTGAGAACCCGACATCTGAGGGGTCCTTTCTGATCTGTGCATTTACTCCGTGCATGCTGTAAGGACCCTCAGTCATTTCATTTACCGCATTACTTTATCAGCCAAATAACTCTCAGTCTAGAAGTTACAATTAATCAAGTTCTCCTGTGTTAATCAGGAGAAATACTACCTGACAAGCTCGCTGGTGTTTACAATGTCAACTATTAGATGTCTGATAGCTGAAATTTTGAAAAAGAAAGCAGGACCAATAGAATGCCAAGATAAACTTTCTGAAGGATATGATTTTCATCTTTCAACTCGTTAAATAACAGGCAAAATAAAATATTAAACTTGTAGTTTCTTTGACACTGTTAGGGAAAGACCAGAGCTAAAAGGAATTCCCCTTCACCCCCAGAATGCTTTAAAAAAACAAAACAACAACAAAGAAATGAAACCACCAAAACCCATCATCTTTTTTCTCAGGCTAAACTGCTAACCTCATGAGAACAGGCACAAGATCTATCTTACCTCACACAAGGCCCAAGATAGACTAAATATTTGCTGAAAGTGTTTTGGTTTTTTTTTTTTTTTCATTTTTCTTGATTTATTGCTTTCTCTCCTTCTCTCTTACTGCTGTCAAATCAGAATTGACTCATAGCTGACCCGCTAGCAGGCTTTCAGAGACTGTAAAACCCATAGAAAGAGATTGCTCATCTTTTCCCCAAGGAGTCACTGGTAGGTTTGAACCATCAGAGAGGTGCCAGTTTTGGATTACTAACAAAATCCTCTAATCTAGGTAAAAGAGCCCTTTGGGTCTTCTAAGTACAAATTGGAATGCTAAATGAAAGGTCAGTAATTTGAATAGACCAGTGGCTCCCAGGATAAAAAGATGAATGGTCTCCTCCAGCAAAGATTTGCAATCTCAGAAACCTAATAGAGGGTCTCTGTGAGTCGGAACTGACTGATAGCCAGGTGATTTGCCAGGCACAGTGCTCAGCAGTGAACAAACAACTTCCTTTGTGAAGCTTGTAGTCTAGGGGGACGTTAGAAAGTAAACAATGAAACAGGGTTCTGAAAGACGATGGGGAGTGTTGGAGGGTGTTGCTTCAATTGCTATTCAGAAAAATCCTTCCTGGTATAATGGTATAAAAGATTTAATTAGGGAACAAGACATGAAGTATCTGAGAGCGTAGAGTTCCTGGAAGGGGGAATGGTGGATGCAGCATCCCCTTCAGGAGTATAGTTGGTGTGTTTGAGGAGCAGTAATGCTGGCATAGGCCAAGCTAATAGAACAGGATGGGCATTAGTCTGGGACCAGATCCCATAGAACCACTTGGATCATAGGAAGGATTTCAGATTTTATGCAAAGTGAAATGGGAAGCTAATGGAAGGTTTTGAGTGGTGATATAAAGTGATCTGATTTGCTTGCAAAAGTTCATTCTCTGATTATGTGGCATGTTCACTTTTAGGGGAAATGGATGGATGGATGGATGGATGGATGGATGGATGGATGGATGGAAGAATCAATGTTGTTTAACAAACCAAAAATATGCTTTTATGGATTGGATTATAACACCTGCCCCCTTACCCCCCACCCCGAATATATAGTGAAACTGTGGCCTAAAAACCTATGGGTATGATCCTGTTTGGAATAGAAATGTTTGTATGTTGATTAGTTCATGTCTGAACAGTTAGATCATAAACCGAATAACTTCTGGTTATCACAACAACAGAATAGATACTGAGACATACACACAAGGAAGACAAACATCAGTGAACTCCAAGGAGTGAGAGGGGCTGTCTGCTCCCATAGAAGGACCTCCTTCTACAGCCTTGCCCTGAGTTTGTACTTCTTGCCTCTTGAACTTATTAATGTTCCTCTATTGTTTATAGGGTTTCAGAGGTCTTTTTTTAATTATTAATTTTAATGAAAATTTACAGAGACTTTGGATTTCCATACATTCATTGTTGCATTTTTCTCCCTGCCCACCCCTCCCACCAGTACACTTTTCTCTTTGAAAAATAAAAGAAAAATTCTTTGATTGTTTTACAATCCCTGCCCACAAGTCCACTCCACTATGCAACCTTCATTCTGGACTCCTGTCATGACAATAATACCTAATCATATATCCTTTTAAACAGTTTTCTCCCTCATCTGTTTCAATGCAATATACATTATTTATTCCATCTTACTCAGTCTCCCCCCAACCCTGATATCAGTCCTGTTTTACAACAGTGGCACTATGCAGTATTTGTCTTTTTGTGACTGAGATATTCACTCAGCATAATGTCCTCCAGGGTCACCCTTTTTGCATAGTATTTCATGAGTTCCTTGTTTGTCAATGCAGCATAGTATTCCATTGTATAAATATACAACAGCTTCTCTATCCATTCGTTTGTTGATGGGCACTTGGGTTGTTTCCAACTCTTTGCTATTGTGAACAAAGCTGCAATAAACGTGGATGTGCACATATCTGGATATGAGACCTTTTGTTTTAGAAGTGGATGGCAAATCCTTCTTCCTAATCTGTCTTAATCTTAGAACTCCACTAAAACCTGTCCACCACGAATGGCCCTTCTGGCATTTGAATCACTGGTGACATAGCTTTCACCATCACAGCAGCTGACAGACAAGTGCTGCATTAATTAGAACACTGATAAACATGCAAGAAACAGGTATCTAAGATACAAAGTAATATGCAGATCAGTTCCCCAATATAAACAAACTGACAGATAAACCTCACAGTTTAGGAGTTTCCATGTCTGAGTCCCGGGTACCAGCTCTAAGCGGAGGCTTTCACTCCCTGACAGCTCTAGAGGAAGGTCCCTGTCTATGATCTTCTACTCCAGGACTGTATTCATGAGTGAGTTGTGGAAGGGATTAAGGATTTCATTTGTGAAGAGAGTAAGAGGTCAATAGAAAGACAGAGGATAAAGAAAAGAACAAAATAGTGTTGAAGAGACCCTGAAAATGTCACTGAGGTACAAGACACCAAAACAAAGGGAAGATAGGCTGAAATAAAAGAGCTGAAGAGAAGATTTCAGAAGGCAGCCTGGAAACAAAAAGCAAACTACTCTAATGGAATGTATAGAGACCTAGAATTGTAAAATAAAAAGGGAAGAGGTCACTCAGCATTTCTCAAGCTGAAGGGACTAACAAACAAATTCAAACCTTGAGTTGCAGTACTTAGAGATGCAATCTTGAAGGCAAAATCTTGAATGATTCAGGAAACATAAAAATTTGATGAAGGGAATATACAGACTCACTTTACAAGAAAGAATTGACTAACACAGAAATATTTC
>NW_006399818.1:4059832-4096170 GCF_000299155.1 Elephantulus edwardii
AGGCTGTTTTGCAAACAGAGCAAGGAAACACTTCATGGTTTAAAATTAGGAAAGGTGTGCATCAGGGTTATATCTTTTCTCTGTACTTACTTAATCTATATGCGGAGTAAATAATTTTAAAATCTGGACTCTATGAAGAAACATGCGGAATTGGTCTTGGAGGAAGACTCATCAAAAACCTTCATTAGGCAGATGACACAACCTTGCTTGCCGAAAGTGAAGACTTGAAGCACTTGCTGCAGAAGGTTAAAAAATACCATGGCCTTCAATATGGATTGAAGCTCAGTGTCAGGAAAGCAAAAATCCTCATCGCTGGTAACATCATGCTGGACAGAGAAAGGACTCAAACTGTCAATTAATAATCCTGCTTGGATACATAATCAGTACAGTCAATACTAGTGGTCAAGAGATCAGGAGACATATTGTACTGTGAAAGTCTGTAGACTAGGACCTCTCCAAATCATTGAGGAGTAAGGATGTGTGCCTGATGCAGGCCATGGTGTTTTCATATGCTATACAGCTGAAAGCTGGACAATAACTAATGATGATTAAAGAAGAATTGATGCTTTGAACTATGGTGTTGGAGAAGAGTGCTGAAGATCCTATGGACTGCCAAAAGAACAAACTGATGCCTTGGAGAAGGTGCATCCAGAGTGCAAAGATGAAGCATCATCTTACGTATTTTGGGCTTGTTGCTGGGAGAGATTATTCCTTGGATAGGGACATCAAGCCTGGGAAGATGGACAGAGAGACCTTCACCCATGTGGGCTGACATGGTGACTAAAACAATGGGCTTGAGTTTGTCAGGAAGTGGGAGGATGGCACAGGATAGGACAGACTTCAGAGTGGTTGTTCATAGGTTCGCTATAAGTCATAACTTCACTCAAGGGCATCTAACAACAACACGAGCCTCTTGGAAGAGACTTCTGGTGGTGTAGGGAGATTTGCTGCTAACATAAAGTCTTCACCTCTGGGAGAAAAATGGACTATCTCCTCTGGTGTGATTTACAACTTAAAAACTCCAATACAGAGTCAACTATGAAAAGATCTTTCTGTTCTTTAGACCAATTCGTTTGTGTGTTTTTATTATGGCAGCACTTGGAAACTCACAAATACTACTAAATGCTTGGTTGCTTTGATATGCATACAACCAAGGTCTTATCAGACTCAAAGGAACAAAGAGAAACCTACTAACATAAACCCATACACCTTTTTCATGTGGTCTAGGGTCTAGACTTATTGTCTTCCAGTTTCCATATGTGTCTTTTTAAAATTTATTTTTGTTGTTATTGTTACTAGGAGCCTTTGAATTAAATACTACTTAGAGCAAACTTAACGAGAACAGATCTGGATGTAACCCTCTCCTGTGCCATTGTCACCATCTCTGATATGCTTGAGCCCATTGTTACAGTCTCTGTGTCAATCCATTTTTTTGAAGGTCTTCCTTCCTTCCTCTGAATCTCCCCTCTTCCTAGCATGACGTCTTTTCCAGGAATTATCTTCGCCTGACAACATACCCAAAGCATATGAGATACGTTTCCCCATCGTTGCTTCTGAGAAGCACCCTGGTTTCACTTCCTCCAAGACAAACTTGTTTGTTCTTTAAGCAGTTCGTGAGATATTCACTACTCTTCTTCAACGCCACAGTTCAAAGACATGGTTTCTTCTTCTGTTATCCTAATTTTTGTCAAACTTTCAGATAAATAGGAAACAATTGAAAATACCCTGGCTTAGATTAGAGACATTTTATTCTGACATAATTGCTCTTTGGCACTTTGGAGAAGTTCTTGACAATAGATTCTTCCAATGCAGCATGCCTTTTGACTTTTTGACTGCTGGTACCATGGGTGATGGGTAGCATGGTAATTTCTTGTTAGGTTATAGAACGCTAATATTTTTTAAGTTTATCTGGTAATGAAAGAATTTATAAATTGTTTATACAAATTTTTTGGTTAGATCAGTGGGCTTTAACTATGTAGGAAAAAAATATATTGCTTGCTGAAACTGAAGAGGACCTGAAGCACTTGCTATGGAAGGTCAGGGACTGTAGTCTTCAATATGGATTGAGGCACAATATCAAGAAAACAAAGATTCTCACCATTGGGCCGATTGGCATAATGGATGGTGAAGAGATTGAAATTGTTCACAGTTTTGGTTTTCTTGGCTCCACAGTCAACACTCTTGACACCAGCAACCAGGAAATTAAGGTGTATTGTGATGGGAAAGTCTGTAGTTAGAGACCTCTCCAAAGTATTGAAGTGCAACAAGGTCAGTCTGGAGAGTAAGGTGAGCCTGATACTTTCCATGGTCTTTGCAATCACTTGCTATGCATCCGAGAGCGGGACAATGACTAGGGATGATAGAAAGAGAATAGATGCCTTTGAGCTGTGGTATTGGAGAAGAGTATTGACTATATCATGGACTGCTAGGAAAACAAAAAGATTTGTCCTGGAGAGGGTGAAACTGTGCTGCTCCTTGGAGGTAAGGATTCTGAAGCTTTGTCTGACATACTTTGGACATGTTGCAAGGAGGGACCAGTCCTTGGAGAGGGACATCATTCTTGGGAGGGTGGAGGGACGGCGCAGGAGAGGAAAGCCCTTGATGAGATGGATTGATTCAGTGACTGGGGTAATGGGGGCAGGGGTCTTGGAGCTGGTGAGATTGGCACAGGATAGGGCAGAGTTTAGGGCTGTTGTACATAGGGTCGTTATGAGTCGCAGGCGACTGGATGGCACATAACAACAACAACAATAACAAACAATAACAACACTAGTTTTTATCAGATAACGTTCTGAAAATTTGTCACGAAGTACTAAGCTAAGAAGCATAGGAACAAACTTGGAGGATGACGTTGAAATGGAATTTAACATTAAAGAAATGAACTAAGTGTACTTTAGCTCTGCTATAGGATTGTGGAATACATATTTAAACTCTAATAAAGGAAACTACCATAGCTGGTCTTCATTAAAGGGTCCTTTCAAACTCCAGTTTTTTGTGAACAAGCTGCCACCTGGAAAAGAAGAATGTGTAAATGCCTGGAATCATAGTTATTTTGTAATTTGAATGCTTCCTGTTATAGAACGAAAATGGAAAGAATCACTAGCTTAAGTTTCTCCATCTGTAAACTGGGAATAATAATACTTAGCTCACATATCTGAACTAACATGCACTGAATGACTAAGTACCAGGTACTTCGCTAGACTCTGAGGATATCGGATCAAATAGCTTTTATTTCTCCCCTTTAAAAGCTCATGGTTCTGTGGAGAAGAATGTAAGTCAATCGAGGATTACACTGTGAGTTATTGAAGTTGGCAGGGGTTGCTCTGGGAGGACAGAAGAGGCAGCCAGGCATGAGAATAAGGAATCTTTTGAAATGAAGTGATATTTCAAGTGATTGTCCAAAGTAGGGATAAAAGAAGTCAGAAAATGTTAGGAGGAAGACTTCCTTGGTACATCTGTAGCAAACATAAGAAAGCAGAGAGTTCTGTAATAGGAGCATAAGACTCGCTCTCTCCTGCTCTCTCTCTCCCTCTCTATTGTGTGTGTGTGTGTCTGTGTGTGTGTGTGTCTGTGTGTGTGTGTAAGAGAGAGAGAGACAACATGTACCTGCAAGCCCAAGTGAGAGTGTCTTGAGTGTGTTTATGTGATGGATAATGAATTTCTGGTTTTGGATTAGATTTCATTTTGGCAGGTCATAACTTTTTTTTAAAGCAGAAGATAAACAGAAAGATTTGGGGTTTTTTTTATCATATAAAAGTTTGAAAGTTGGGTCTAATTCTAGTATGATTCTTCATGACTGGAGGAAGACTCACCAATAACCTGCATTCTTCAGATGACACGACCTTGCTTGCTGAAAGTGAGGACTTGAAACTCTTGCTGCATAAGATCAAGAACTAAAGCTTTCAATATGGATTACACCTGAACATCAAGAAAACAGAGATACTAACCATTGAGCCAATAATCTACATCATGGTAGATGGAGAAAGTATTGAAATTGTCAATGATTTCATCTTATAGGGCTGAACACCCAACACCCTTGGCAATAGCAGTAAGGAGATCAAGAGCTATATTACATTGGGCAAGTCTGTTGTCAGCGACTGCTCCAAAATCCTGACAAGCAATGATGTTAATGTGAAGACTAAGGTGTGCCTGATTCAAGCCATAGTCTTTTTGGTCCCTTGCTATGTATTTGAGAGAGTGACAGTGAATAAGGATGACAGAAAAAAGATCAATGCATTTGAATGATAATGTTGGAATCCCATGGACTGCCAAAAGAACAAACAGATAGGTCTTTTAAAAAGTACAGCCAGAGTACTCTTTGGAGGTGAAGTTGGAAAAGCTTAGTCTTACATACTTTGGGCGTGTTATTGGACAGGTTATTCCTTGGAAAAGGACCTCATGCCTGGATAAATGAAAGTTCAACGAAGGAGAAGAAGATTCCAATGAGATGGATTGACACAGTAACTGCAGGAAAGGGCTCGAGGGTGTCAGATCTGATGAGGACGGCACAGGATAGACCAGTGTTGATGGGTGTGGTTCTTATGGTTACTATGAGTCATACACAAGTCAACTGTACCTAACAACAACTTTATGATGAGATGGATTTAAGTTGCTTTTATCTTGATGTTCTGTCATCTGTGGTCTCATTCTTAGTCATGTTATGGTCACACAACTCCAGCCATGAAAAGCACATTTCAAACAGCAAGAAGGAGCAAAGACAGGCAGGAAGTAATTAAGAAACTGTGCTGCAACCCCAAAGGTGTGCAGTTCAAATCTGTCAGCTGATATATGGGAGAAGGAGGAGCATTCTCCTCTCATGTGATTTCCTGCCGCTGAAAATCCTCTGGAGGGTCAGCTCTGAGTCTGTTCCAACCCAGTGGCACATAGCAACAACAATATGGCATTATAGATGTAACATTGGCCTGTTGACCAAAGGGTTAGTGGTTCAAACCCACCAACTGCTATGTGGGAGAAACGTAAGCCTGTTTCCTCCTGTCAAAATGTGTAACACTGGAAACTATTTGGGCGGTTCTCCTCTGTCCTTAAGCTATGAGTCAGAAATAACCCAATGGAAATAGGTTGTTTGGGTGATGGTGTTTATATCTATTAATTATAACTTGGAGGCCACATCTAGATGGAGAGGAGGCCTAGAAATACAGCCTTTGTTCAAGGCAGCCATTTGCCGAGATAATTGTGAAATTGTTTTTGTACTAAAGCAAAGGGGAAAAAATGTCACTTAGAAACACTTGGAGTGTGTGTGTGTGTGTGTGTGTGTGTGTGTGTGTGTGTGTGTGTGTAAGAGAGAAAGAAAGATATTTGAGAGTAAATCTGCCCATTGTGTATATCATGTGTGCATGGTTATGTGCAGAAGTGCAAAGGTAAAGGTGAAGTGAATAAGAAGATACTTGAGAAATGGCTTTGCAAATACAGCAAAGACAAGACTTCAGAAAATTAAGGAGTTCTGGGAGTAAACTCTTTCCAACCTCAGAAGCTCAATAGAGTCGAGCTCAGACTATGGTGGCTCCCACTTGAGGGCAATGAGTTGAGTTGACTTAATGTTAAGAATAATTCGGTTGAAGTTACTGATCCATGACAACACAATGGCAGATATAAGCAAACTATGTAGAATTTGTTACTTCCTCACTAAATTCCCATAACAACTTATATCAACAAAATTAGAGAATTTATTTTTACTTTTCATAATTTATGTCTTTGTTTTTCTAGACCATATATATTCTCTTATTTTAAAAATAATGTTGCTTTTTTGATGAGGGGATTCCATTCCCCATATCTCATATTTCCATCCATGTGGGAAATTATCTCTCAGTGTTGTGTTTCTAAATATTCTTCACCTCTTGGCATACGTTGGAGGTAATTGATGAATGATTAAGTGACTGGTAACTTGGAGATGAGGAACAAAGCATGTATGTCATGGGCCCCTGTGCCACTTCCTGTTACTTCAAGGGAAAGTTTTAAAGTTTGGGCAATTGATTAAATTCTGATGAGTATCCACATTGGGTGCAAAGGTACAAGACAGTTGAGAAGTGGCCCATGGAGAACTCATTTCAAGAAGTATAGGCGTGGTGTGGTTAGTATGGATAGACGCAAGCTTCAGTGAGCCTGGTCTCCTTAGAGTCTTACTTTGGTGGCCCCAGCAGCACCATGCTGCTTTGGATCCTGTTGAGGGCCTGCTTCTAATCATTTTGCATCCAATAAATAACACCTGAATAGCTGCGATCCACCAACTATTGTTCTAGGCACTGTGGATGTAGCAGTTGACAGAGCAAACAAAGGATCGAGTCTTTCTGGATCTTGCTCCATTTTGCTGTAGCTGGTGAGCTGCCGAGAAAGAACTACATTTACCATTTCTGTAATTCCAAAGTGACATGTCAAGTGGACATGTAGCAAAAAGAAGTGCTGTAGAAAAATGTAAAGTAAGGAAAGGGGTTCTCCGGCAGATGAGTGCTTGCACTTCTAAATGCAGCTAGCTCTGAGGGAGGCATGCATATGAGTTAAGACCTGAAAGAGATGAGCACATGAGGTTTGTGAAAGTCTGGGAAACAGAAAATGGTCATTTCATAGATATATAACTCAGCCTCAAGGATTCACTTCAGAACCTTCCAGAATCGGTGACTCGAGGAATATCCACAGAGGAGCAGTAAGCAAGCTGTACATGTGGAGAAGGGTCCTTGTACATCTAGGGACACAATGTCGTGACTGTGAAGATCCCATCTTCTAGGGAGAGGACTGTACACTACTTAGCAAGGAACCCTGGGGATTAAGAAAGCTAACTCTGAGTGGATGCTGCTGGGCTGCACGTGCACTCTGCCCCAGTGCTTCTCTCCACATGAAGAGAGACATTTCGAAATGTGATACTCCCAGGTTCGTTCTTCCCTTGCCTCACTCCTTGGGAAAGAAGTATCTTGCTTGATTGGTGGATTTGGGGAAAAGGAATATGATCTGCATAATTCTGCACCTCCCTCCCTATTTTGGCTTCACAGTATGGCCCACCCGCTCAGAGCTTGTGCCTGGCTTGCTCTTAGCCAAATGATAAACCTTGTATCCCAAACGGGATTTAGAGCTGCTTGTGGCTGGATGATAAATCTCACTAATTCTGATGTTCTGCACTAAGAACTCAATTTCTCTGAATATGTAAGATACAAGCTCCTCTATCAGAAAGAGCGTGAGATTTAATCTTCACTTATTATTATTGTCATTTGTCTTTTTGTAAGGCACAACTTGGATCAGGAAGTAGAATACTCTATATTGTTGTTGTTGTTGTTGTTGATCACCTTGAAGTTGAGCACAACTCATAGTGACTCTATAAAAGGCCTGAAGCCCCTCTACAACCATCCACATTTATCAAAGTTCATAGTTTCCAGAGGCATGTTATTTAGGAAGTGGATGCCACTCCTGCTTCCAAATTCTATATTGGGCATCACAAAAAATTATACTACAGAGAGAGATACACACAGACAAACACAGAGACAGACAGACACATATGGTTAGAAAAGTCTTTTCATTTGTTATTCCAGCAATGAATGGATGAGTAGATGAACATCAGTCTTAAAATTTTGTTGTTATGTTGTTATCAAAACTGAACCACCTAGCTGCTCCTCCAGCCAGCTTTCAGAGGCTCTATAGCACATGGAAGGAGATTCTGAATCCAAACCACCAGTTTAAAATTAGTTGGACTCTTTTAAGTGACCTTGTTGTTGTTGTTAAGTGCTTACGAGTCACAGGCGACTCAAAGCGACCCTATGAAGGAGAGTCCTCAACACTTGGGTACCTTTCATCCTCTCTGCAGGTTCATAGGGTTTCTGGAGACAAGCTATTATGGAAGTAGATGCCACTCCTCCTTCCAATAACTGACCTTAGAATCTTTAAACTCTCCAAATTTAACTAAGCGAATGAGTGGACAAAGTTTAAATGGATAGATGCATAAAGAAAAAAAGATAGAAAGGGGTGATAGTGATGGTTGTTATGTGCTGTCGAGATGCCTACAACTCATAGTGACCCCTTGTACAGCAGCTCTGAAGCCTGCCCTGTCTGAGCCAGTCTCACTGATTTGAACACACCAATTCCCATTGCCCCAGTTACTGTATCAATTCGTTTTCATCCAGGGTCTTCCTCTCCTGCACTGTCGCTCTACCCTTCGGAGCATGATGTCCTTCTCCAAAGACCATTCTCTCTTACTCACATGCCCAAAGTATGTGAGATGAAGCTTCAAAATCTTAGCCTCCGAGGAGAAACTTGTTTTCACCCTCTCCAAGAAAGACCTATTTGTTCTTGGCAGTCAAATACTACTCATAGCTAACTTGTGAACAACAGACCTGAACCCTGTCCTATCTGTGCCATCCTCATCTTCTCTGACACTCTTGACCCTATTGCTGAAGTTACTGTGCCAATCAATCAATGTTATTTGAAATGTATATAGAAGCAATTTTTTTCTATTTTTGAAGATGAAATTTTGAAAATGTTACCTACCATGTAGCAATGTAGCATTTAAATTTGGAAAAACTACTTTTTTCAATGTAAGTCTCTATGGATATGTTTTTTTTACATACCTGCATACAGACTTCCTCAGAGGAATAATCACGCTCATGATCTTTGATGGGTGTGAAGGTTTGACTCACTGGTACAATCCAGGCTCTAAAAATTCCTTGCAATGATATAATAAATATGGCCACTGTCCCTTCCTGACACTCTCACCTCAGAATTTAGTCTGTCCTGTAATTCCAGTTGATGATAACTTTGCTGTTATCTCAATGATGTCCTTGAGAGACAGAAAAGAATGAAGAAGCTGGATGTTGTAAAAAAAATGAGGATTCTGTGATAAATAATGAGTATTTGCTCAGAGAGATAATGCTAGGAACATTTAAGAGACTGATGAACGGTCTATCTGAAGAGGTGTATGCTTCTGAAAAATGGGCACATATGCCATTAACATAGAAATTTCAAACCGTTTCTGGGCTTTCTCTGATTCAGGTCATTTAATGACCACGTTTCTAAATATGCTCCTTTTCTTTCCACATGGTTATGATGAGCACAAGGGCTTAGGCAGTGACAAGATACCCAAAGGAGGAGGGGAAACAGGTTGTGCTGCTTTTTGTGTTTGCTGAGCACCCAAATTATGTTTCTGTCTTTAAGTAGAAATTGCAGCGTAAAGAGATACCATGATCCACATTTTGGTTCATTTGGGTAGTTGAATACCGGTGTAATGGGATTTGCTTATATTCTACTTGGTGATAAATGTGACAACATAAACTAGCCTAGAGCTTTCTTTTGTAAACAAAAGACCAAAGGAATTAGCATTAGACAAACTGCATTTGTGAAATGCTATTAGCTGTGGAGGTAGATTCAGTTTATTTTTTTCTAGATTGTAAAAACTCTCCGCTTCTGTTCTCATTCTTGCTCTGTTATCTACTAAATGTAAAGCTGTAAACACAGAGGTGCTAATAAATATAGCTGGATGATGACAGCCTTGGATATAAAAAGAAAATGGTACCCAGCATCACTAAAGTAAGTTGGTTATAATAGTTAGATTTTTTTAAAGGCCATGGTGGTATAATTTGGTAGAATCCCCAGCTTCCCTTAAATGATTACAAAAGGTAGCCAGTGCTGTCTCTATAATGCCCCTGAGTTTCTAGAATGAAAATAAATTAGGGGAAATGGTCCAGGGAACTTAGCAGAGAGCTTTGTCATGATAAGCTGTCTGGTGGCATAATTCTTAAAATTCTCCATGAGGAATAATATTCATTGATAAGCTTTCCTACCCTTCTCAGAAAAGGGCACAGGTAGAACTGGATTAACTTGCTGTATAAAATAATAAATTGCTTTGTCATATCCGGCACATTATGCCTGACTTGGTGGGCTTCACTGGTGTCCCTTCCTTGAGAGTCTGTCTCGACAACTTTGTGAATGATGGTTGAGTGCTGAGATTTGTCACAACCCTTCTCCTTCAGATTTGGGAAGCCATTAAACGCCTCTCCCTTTCAAACATGACCAATTTTGAAGACATTTGATAAAGGGACCTTTCCTCTTAAACTACAAAATCATATTAATGTGAGCAGGGAAAGAGTTGGAGGACAAATCTTCCTGAAATATTACTGTCTCAATTCTTTCTGAGGACTAAAAACGAGGATTAAGAACACATCACTACATTGTTCAGAGAGTCTTTGTTTTCAAAGGTATTAGAAATAGGAGGGAAACCTAGGCAGAATTTTTCAAAGCTGTGCTTAGGGATGGCTTGACAGTTTACCCAAAGGTTGGGGGTTGATCTATTGATACTTTATGGCTGGACTTTGTTAGCAAGAATAAACTAATTGAAGTAGCCAGTGATGTGTGTGTGTGTGTGTGTGTGTGTGTGTGTGTGTGTGTGTGTGTGTGTGTGTGTGTGTGATGGGTGGAGAATATATTGGTCTTTCTCATTGCTGTCTAGTTGAGCTCAACAACAAGCTTCCATCAGATTTCTGGTGCAGTAAGTCTTTTTGGAGGAGACTACTCATCTTTCTGCTGTGTGCTGGTGGATTTGAACTGCCAGTCTTTCACTTAACAGCCTGACACATTATGGGCTATACCACCAGAGTTCCTCTCTGGCTGCAAACCCACCTGCCTATATAAAGCCTTCTCTCTATGAGGGACCACAGTATAGCAGCATAATTCTTTATTTTTTAATTCTTTCTTTTTCCAAGCCATCTGCTTAGTCATATCAGCTTTGGTGCCCACAACAATCCTGTGAGGTGGGTGTTAACAAGCTTTTATACAGAAAAGAATATGTGGCACCAAGAGACCCACTTGTGGGATGGTGAAAACCCGTTAGCATGAGTAGGTTCCGTCTGATGGTTCCGTCCAATGATGACTCCATGTAGCTTAGGCCAGAACTGTGCTCAGTAGGGCTCTCAGTAGCTGACTTGTGGAGATTGCCAGGTCTTCCTTCCTAT
Organism: Elephantulus edwardii; assembly: GCF_000299155.1. NCBI lineage: Eukaryota > Metazoa > Chordata > Mammalia > Macroscelidea > Macroscelididae > Elephantulus > Elephantulus edwardii. Next base: position 4,070,776 of record NW_006399818.1, read on the forward strand.
TTCAGTTTTAACTGTTTTAGAATCTGAAGCATCTTTGGGGAGTTCCTTTCACCTCCTGAGAGTTACCTGCAATCCTGTAGCCTTACAGTCACTCCGTCCGTAGACCAGCTGAGAATGAAGTGAGTTAATACCTCAGTTGAGAATCTCAGTGGCATCTCAGCACTGGCCAGACCTCTGCCAATCTCCTGATTGTTGTGGACCAGACATTTGGAAACTCCACCGAAAGCTGTTCAGCATCGCAGCAACATGTGAACCACCACTAACAGATGGACAGTGACTGCACATGGCCAGAAACAGAACCCGGGTCTCCTGCACTAAAAGCAACAATTCCACCACTGAACCCACTGTGCTTCCTCGGTTCTCTTATCTACTTACTGTGGGGTGCGACTGTGAAAGAAAATGACCTCAGGAGCAACGCAATAGAATTGTGTGCCTCACTGTTTGCAGTGCTTGCATTTTCAGAGGTAGATCCCCAGGCCAACCTTTCAGTTACTGGCCAAGCATGTTAACAGTGTGTCCTAACCAGAGACCACTTCCTACCCCTGCTCCTTGTTTAGACACTTCTTGACACCGTCTCCCCCAGAGACAAAGCCTGGGTTGGCAACAGGTCTGGTCGCTTTACTTGCCGGCATTACTTTTCACAGGAATGCCCTTTGGTTCAAACCCCATCATATTAATGTAATTTTATGCTAATAATTACTTGCTTGGCACAATGTTTAAATTTAGTGTTTGTAATAGGAAAAGCAGTGACTAGCAGAACTAAAATTGGAGATTATTTTCGCTCTTAACTTAGTAAGGCTTCATATATTTTACTTAAGCTCTCTGAGATAGAGTTTTCGCATCCATTGAACAGAGATCCCGAGATGGTCTCACAGATTTACAGTAAAAATCCATATAGATAAAAGGCTTCGTGGACTGTGAAGTATCCCACAGATGTTAGGTATGTAGCTGCCACTGCCATCTGTCTAACTCAATTCATTCAGCCCTTTATGCAGTAATGGGTGTCTCTCTGGATCTGACTTGGACACAAGATGAGGTATTTTCTAAACACCCTTGCAGCTAGATATGATCATCTGGGTTTAAACTTTATCAGTGATATGCAAAGGGTGAAGATAAATCTTTGCTTTATTTATGTTTCATTAAATCTTTAATCTTAGACTTCAATTTGTCCCTTTGTGTTGACTTAGAAAGATAATTACCAGAGTGACTTTGAAAACAAGTTTAAACCAGTTCTGGAACCCAATTGATCTAGCTAGTCCACTATTGGAAATATACTCTAAAGAAATTGAGGCTAGACACAAACAGATGTATTTACACCCAAATTTATTGTAGCTTTATTCACAAGAGCAAGGAGACAGAAACCACCCAGGAAAAAGAGAAATTTTGTAATATATTCACACAAGAGAATACTATGCAGCATTTAAAAACAATGAGGAATTTGTGAAACACTATACAACATAGACAAGTTAAACAACTTAGTCACAAAATAAAATAATAAATAAGTAAAATCACTTAGTCAGTGAAGCACAAATATTATATAAGATCCCTCTTGTGTGGTTACTACCTCTGAAACCCTGCTAGTGGGTCAGTTACGAGTTGATTGTGACTTGATGGCAAACAATAACAACAACATTAAGAACATAGGATGCTTATAGGGGAGGGTGGAGAGAGCAGGAATAGAATGGACAGGCAATGGAAACTCTCACAGATTAGGAGCTGAGAGAATCAACCTGAAGTAACTGGACAAATAGACACATGTATTTCAGTTAACAATCTGGAATGAGATATGTATAATGGATTGAGTGAGAGTAATGAGGAGAAAAGAAGAGAGAGAGAAAAGAACAATTACAGAGGGTTAACAAGTAGAGAAGGGACTGGAGGAGAAGGAAGAAGAAAGAAAGGGAGCAGAGAATAATGTATGGATGGGTAAGGAAAGGAACCAGGAAGGACAGTAAGGTTTCCATACTGTGATTGTTGTTAGATGCTGTTGAGACCAGAACAACTCAGTGACCCTGTGAACAACAGATGTGAACGTTGGCCTGTCCTTTCCCATCCTCACCATCTCTGCCACACTTGAGCCCACTGCTGCAGTGACTGTGTCAATCCATCTCAATGAGGGTCGTCCTCTCTTTAATTGACCCTCAAACTTTCTAAGCGTGATGTTCCTTTCCAAGGAAGAACTCCTCCAACAACATGCCCAATGTATCCTCACTCTCCTTGCCTCTCAGGAGCACTCCAGCTGTGCTTTTCCAAAAGGCATATTTGGTTTTTGTTTTAGTAGTGCATGGAATCTTTGTATTCTCTTCAACACCATAACTCAAAGGCATTGATTTTTCTTCTATTATTTTTATTCGTTGCCCAGCTCTCAGATGCACTAAAGTAATTGAAAAGACCATGGCATGCATCAGGGACACCTTAGTCTTCAAACTAACATCCTTGCTCCTCAGTTATTTGGAGAAGTCCCCAACCGTGGGCTTTCACCATGCAATGTGTTTCTGGACCTGCTAATTGCTGGTACAAAGTGTTGATTGTTGACTCAAGTAAGATGAAATAGTTGACAATTTCAACATTTTCTCCATCAATTGTGATAGTCCTCACTTGCCATACATCAGAAATCTGGACAATGACTTAGGAGGATAGAAGAAGAAGAATCAGTGCCTTTGAGTTGTGATGCTGGAGAAGAGTCTTGAGCATACCACGGATCACCATGAGAACAAATAATTCTGTTTTGGAGAGGGTGAAACCAAGTTTCCTCTGTGAGGCTAAGATTTTGAAACTCCATCTTTCATAATATGGGCACATGGCCAGGATGAACCTGTCCTTGGAGAATGACATCATGCTCAGAAGGGTGGAGGACCAGTGCAGGAGAGGAAGACCCTGGATAAGATGAATTGATACAGTAACTGAGGCAATGGGGTTTGGTGTATTGGAGTCAGTGAGACTGGCTCAGGACAAGGCAGGCTTCCGAGCTATTATACATAGAATTGCTGAGTCATAGGCGACTTGATGGCACATAACAACAACAATACAACTATGATGGTCCAGTGGTGAGGATTTTTGTCTTCTTGATGTTGAGGTACAAGCCGTATCGAAGGCTGTAATCTTTGGTTTTTGGAAAGCGTTTGTGTCCTACTCACTTTGAGCAAGCTGGCTTGTCTTGTCTGCATAATGCAGGACGTTGATGAGGCTTTCTCAGATTATGATGCCACATTCTTCGTTATAGAAAAAAGAAAGAAACAATTGCAGAGGACTGACAGGGAGGGAAGGGAAAGAGAAGGGAGTAGACATTGGAATGGATGGATAAGGCCAAGGGAAAAGGGGAGTCCAGTGAGGCTCCCATGTTGTTGTTGTTGTTGTTATAAGCCATAAAATTGCTTGTAACTCAGAGTGACCCTGTGTACAACAGCTCTGAACCCCGCTCTATCCTGAGCCAACCTTATCATCTCTGATACAGCTACCTCCATTACCCCAGTCACTGAGTCAACCTATCTCATCCAGGGTCTTCCTCTGCGTCATCCAATGATAATTATTTTTATGACATGAAATGTGTTTGAGGGACTGAGTGAAAGCCAATACAAAATTTTAAAAAAAAAAGAAAGGGGTGATACTAACTTAGAAACCCTATCCTGAACCATTTTATGTGAGAGACATGCATTTATGTTTTGTTTGATCCTTTGGACTTATAGGTCTTGTAACAGCATTCCAGACTACTGCAACTGATACTGGCATTATTATTGAGTCCGTGTTGATAGATTCTTGGAGTAATAGAGCTAGAAGGAGCCCGAGAGGTCATCTCAAAAATACAATAATGCTTGGAAAGGAAACAATTTTTACTTGGTTACAGAACAAAGTAGTTCTACAACTGGAACAAAAGCCAAACTCTTTCTTACACAAAGTTGATTATATGACAATCTTGATTATGTGACAATATTGATTACACTACATTACACAGAAAAGATTAAATATTCAGAATCTAGAATTCAAGAAGTGACATACCTGCAGAATATATGACTAGATTCAGAAGGTTATTCTGTACATTTTTGCAGCCATTTAGAAATGGCAAGTTAGAGAAATGGAGTTTCCTCTAACTTTTCACTTGATATCAGAGTGACTAGCCAGGCCCAGGCAAAACACAATCTCTAAGGCTTTCTTAATCAAGTCTTGGGCTTACTGGCCCCTGTGTCAGGTGAGAACTATAGGTCCCTGAGGTTCTGTGTGAGACAACCTCAGAGAAAGGCGGACAGGAATGCTGGACACATTATAACCGCAGCTGCAGAGAACATCGACGCTCCAAAAGACTGGTCTAAAAGAGCATCTTGAAACATAACACTACAGGAGAGAGACAAGATCATGGTTTCAGTATTTGAAACACTCACTCTTCTTTAAAAGGTTTTCTCTCTCTCTCTCTCTCCAGGAAAACAGAAGTTGCTGTTCTCATTAAAGAAGAGAGGTATTTGTATTCATTGTTTTATTCACGTCAGTTAATTTAACATGCCTTGAAGGGGCCTCTTCCAGAGTAGCTATATTAAAGTAGCAGCTTCCTCACTGATTATAAACAAACATTAGTCAAGTTTACTTAGAAAAGTTCTAGCAGGATAAAAAGGAAAAGAATTACCTCCTACCTGACAGATGGGATGCATCCCAGAGGCCTCCTTTGGCCTCGTGACAGTATACTATAAAAGAAACTTGGAATTAAATCCAAACTCTTTCACCACAACTTGCTATGTTTTCCATAATCTAGTCCATACTGACTTTTTAGACTCATCTCACCACCCTATCTCTGTGGCTCATTAGAGGTAAGTGGTACTTCATCCTTTTCTGGAATTTTCCTAGTTTAGGATTCTACATGTGCATTTCACACGGTTGTCTACTTCACCTCTTTTTAGGTCTCAGCCTCCTTTGAGATGTTTTCTCTGACCACCACAAAGGGGGGTTCTCTCTCGGCCCCTAACTTTTCCCTCTGTATCACTAATTCCTTTCATAGCTAGCGTGGTACGTGTTCTGCTTTTTGACGTTTTCTTCTGACCCTCAGTCTACCCTAATAAACAGAATTGTTATTAACTGATGGTCTCTTTGGATCATAAACAGTTGCTCTTAACTCAGTCTTGAGTCATGATATCCCCTGAGTCTGACAATGTGTGTGAGAGTAAGATGGTGTCTCATAGGGTTTCTAGCCCTTTCCCCTGAGGTGTCTCCAACTGCTCTGTTAGCAGCCAAGCATGGTAACTATTCCCATTACCAGGGGATTCCATTTAGACAATAAAGGGAACATAATTCAATTGTGGGACTATTCAATTTGTTGTTGTTGAGATCACCCTAGAGCTTAAAGAACCAAACCTATAGTTACTGAGTCAATCCTGACCCTCCATCAGGTTTATAAAGCTGTAAATCTTTATGAGAATGAGACAATCTAGTGTGGGGGTCAGAGGGAAAATGGACAAGGTCAATAAGGTCAAGAACTTGAGAAGAAGTCAGAAAGAAAAAAAGGAATTCTTAAAGAGACCGAGACTCACCTCCATACAGAGCTTTTCAACAGAGCATCTCAGTACTTGCCTGGATTGTCAGGTCCAAAGTCATTGTGAGTATCTTCAAAGGCCTGCATGAAGGCTGGATGTTGGTTCCTAGGCCAGTGGCTGCCCTCTTCTTCTTCTGGTGATGCTGCCTAAGCTTGGCTAAGACAACTGGAGACTGAGCCCTCTCTGAAAGTACCCCTGGCTAACTATTGACTCTGTGAACATATTCTCCTAGGAAGACTGTGTTAAACATTTCTCAAGAGCTGGCCTCCCTAACGTTTGGTTCACAGTTTGGGGCTAGAAGCAGTTTATATACCTCGTATTGTTCTTCTAGACAGGCAGTTTGAATTTGCCATCTGCTTCTAAGGAGAAAAATGGACAGTCTCTCCTGTACAATTTGTAGCCCTGAAAACCACTGGAGGCTCAGCTGTGAGTTGGTTCTGAATCAACCAGCAGTGAGTTTTGAGAGAGTGCACCCTCGTCTATCCTTCTATCCTTCCAAGCTTCTGCCCACCCTTGCACTCTATTCAAACATCTATACCCTCTGGATTGTTGCTTCTTTTAATAAAAACATTGATCTGTGACATATCAGAGAAGGAACCCAGGAATCTTCCTGGCTTGTAAATTGCCCTTCAGTGTAAACGATCCTTTTTAGACGCTGCCTTTCTGTTGTTGTTATAGTAACTGCAGATGTCCCTTCTGGAATTTTGTGTTTCCTGGAGACAGAGTTATGAAGATCAGAGGAGACGCTTATGTGGTCCAAACTCTATTTCAGATAAAAAAATAAAAAAGAAACACCAAAAAACACACAACCAAACAAACCTGAACCTGCAACTATGTTTGATTCCTTGCAGTACAGAAACCAGGAGAAACTGAAAGGATAAGAGAGGCACATCTTGGTATAAATAAGGCATATTACATGATGAGCTCTGATAGCTTAGATAGTCTACTTTATTGAAGAAAACATGATGCTTATAATGTATCTGTATTTTTTATTATCCGGGTTATTTGCACAGTAAAATGTTTAGGTGCAATGCAAACTTCAGATATGACAAGTAACAAATGATGATTGGTATGAGAGGTAACGAATTCATTTACTTAGCTTTGATTTTAATGTTGGAAAAATGAGGGAAACAACCTACACACGGAAAGCCATTTTACAATAAATATAGTTGCCAAAACAGGAAGCATAGATTGTGATTAAATTTAGTAATGGCTCATGTTATGCTTGAAGGTTTCTTTGTGATTAAACGTGAACAATTGCTACTTTAAGGTAAAGGTCTGTGTATATGTGATTAATCAGATTGAAATGAAAGTACAGACAGCTCATGTCATGCGTGGTTATCAGAATGATTGATTTTAGTCTGTGCTTCTAGGTGAAAAAATATCTGTTAATAACCCCAGCAGCCAAACCCCTGATGTCACTGATAGTTCAATAATTTGTGCACATTCTGCATTATTGAGCTCATTTGCAGCAATGGGGGCTACACAATGATCCATTGGATCACAAAATTATAACTTGAAAAAAGTGACACCCAGATTTATGCAAGAGTTATGACTGCAAAGTGCATTTCATCAGTGAGAAGCTTAAAATTGCTGCTGTTGTAGCTGTCACGGGCATGTTATTTTCCTTGGTTTTGTGAGTAGGCAAGGCTGTCAAGCTTTTATCACACAAACCGGTGTTTTTGTGTACCAGGGCTCTCTGCCTGCTGGTGACAGCCGAGCTCTGAGGTGCGTTGTTATTAAGTCTTCAGCTTTAAGATAGTACTTTACCAACGTGGGTGAATTACACATGATCATAAACACCTTAATGTTTTACTGGGTCTAAAAGGTTCAGTACAAAACAAGAAAACAGATGTGCAGCATGTATTGGTGGATTGTGATGAGAATCACAACCTTCAACATTGGGGAGAAAATAGGGTCTCCTTGAGGAGCTGGAGTTCTGCCCCCTCTCAGAGTGAAGGACCAGGGTTAGCATGTAAAACATGGGTCTCTTTCTTACCCTGAAGCCTCTACTATTTTATATTCATATTAATTTATATATTAGATTCCCCAATTATCAAATATCTCTACCCTATAATCTCCTGCAATGAAATTTGCTGTATCTCACAGCTACCAATATGTTTGTTTTTTCACTACATGTTGATCCACAATGTCTAGAGAGGTAACTTGATACCAAATCTCTTTCAGATTTACTTTTTCTCCTTGTTTTTTTTACAATTATTTTTGGCTCATTGCTATTAAGAAACCAGGAGAATCCAACAAAGTATAGAACCCAATCTTGTCATAAAAGAGTGTGTCTTTTCTATGATGAAATATGTGGTTAGGTGCCCTTGAGTTGAGAATGACTCACAGCTACCCTTTGACTGACAGATCTGAATCTTGTCCTATCTTGTTCCATCCTCACTATCTCTGAGACACACTTGAGCCCACTCCTGCAATCTCTTTGCCAAGCCACTTGGTTGAGGGTCTTCCTCTCTTGTATCCTTCCACCTCCCCAAGCATGATGTCCCCCTCCAAGGAATAACTGCTCCTAGCAACATACTAAAAGCATGTGAGACAAAGTTTCACCCTCTTTGCCTCCAAGGAGCACTTTGACTGCACCTTCTCCAAGACATAGCCATTTGTTCTTTTGGCTCTTCTTCAGTTCAAAGGCATCAGTTCTTCTTCTGTCATCCTTATTCATTGTCCAGCTCTTAGATGCATAGCAAGTGACTGAGAAGACCATGCCCTGAATGAGGCATACCTTAGTTCTCAAATTAACATAGTGCGTAACATATGCTTCCTTTGTGAAAGTAGACATAACACTAATAATTTTCCATGTTTGGGTCTTTACAGTATGTTGTGTAATAAAATTAGAAGTTTACTTTAATTGTTCTATCATTTTTCTACAAGTTATTTTTGTTTATTTACATACCAGAATTCATATACAGTGTATGTTATTCATGTGCACTGTGTGCTATACAATTATTAGTATATATTATATTTTATATAATTAATTACTACTGATCTCTGCCTATTATCACTCAGTCTTTTCAAATCCCCATTGGAGATTTCCTATTCCTTTACCCCTCCATCTGCCCACTGACCTCTGCTATCTTAGTGACTTTTCTCTCTTCCCCTTTTCCCACCCTTCTCATCCTCGTCTGCTTCCCCTTCTGAACATTTATACATGCCTTGCTCAGTTACCATCCTAGTTTCACAATCGTGGTCTTACGCAGTATTCATCACACGACTGAGTTATTTCACTGAACATAATGGCCTCTACTTTCCCATGTTATATAACATTTAAAAAAATCATTATTCCTTAGTTCTGTGTAGTATCCCATTAGGTGAATGTACCAGTTTATCTATCCATTCACTTGTTGATGGGCATTTGGGCTGTTTCCATTTTCTTGCTATTTTAAATAACATTGCTGTGAACATAAGTGTATGTTATCTTCATCTGTGTCTCAGTTCTGATTTCTTTTGGGTATTTTCCTAGCATTGGAATGTTGTTGTTTTGTTGTTGTTGTTATGTACCATAGAGTTGGAACCAACCCATAGCTGACCCTCTGGTGGGTTTTCAGAGGCAGTTAATCACGTGGGAGGAGACTGCCCATCTTTCTCCCATGGAGCAGCTGGTGGGATTCACACTGCATGCCTCTGGGATGGATTGCAGTGCAGCTCCTTGCCACTAGGCCACTGTGGCTCCCGAGCAGTGGAATGGCTGAAACATTGGATTTCAATGCTTTGCTTTATGAAGAAACACCAAGTGGCTTTCCACAGAGGTTGTACCATTTTACAACTTCACCAGCATTGCAGAAGAGTTCCAATCTCACTACATCCTCTCCAGCATTTATTGTTTGCCGTGTTGTTAAATTTTGCTACTGCTGCTGGGCTGAGATGGTGTCTTGTTGTTTTGATTTACATCTCTCTGATTACTGGTGATTTAGAAGACTTCCTTCTATATTTGTTAGCCATCCAAATATCTTCTTTTACGAAGAGTCTTTTCATGTCTTTTGCCCACTTTGTGATTGGGTTACCAGTCTTTTCCTTGTGGAGATCCTAAAGTATGTTGTAAACGTTTGTTATTAGATCCTTGTCTGAAATGTCATTGGCAAGTGTTTTTTCCCCCAGTGTGTGGGCTTTCTTTTCATCCTGCTGAAGAAAGTTTTTGACACACACAGGGGTTTCCCTTTAAGATCTCATTTGTCTAATTCATTCTCTCTGGATTGTGCATTTTCTGATATACTTTCAAGCCTATGTTTGCCATAGGATAGGGCTTCTAAGAGTGTTCCATTTTGTCTCTTCTAATCCTTATGGTTTTGTGTTTTACCACAATATCTCTTACCTACCTTGAGTTGGTTTTGTGTATAGTATAAGATGTGGACCTTGTTTTAGTTTTCTGCAGTATATGTCCATTTTTTTTCTCATTGTTACCAATAATATTCAATAATTCACATGGTTTACCAGATCACCTTTCTTTGGAATAGGCACAAATAGAGCTCTCTTGCTGTCTTTTGTTTAAGTAACTGTTTTCCAAATTTCTCAGCATAGATAAGAGGGTATCTCAAGGGCTCTGTTTGCTGAAACACCTCAATCGTTATTCCACCAGTATCTGCAGACCTATATTTTGTCAATCCCGTCAATGTAGCTTAGATGTTTTTTCCCCTTCAGTGTTATTGGTTCTTGATCATATGCTGCTTTAGGAAATGGTTCTGTGTAGACTAAATCTTTGAGAAGCAGTGACTCTGTAATTCCTTCCATCATCTTTTGATGCTTCCTTCCTTGTTCATTATTTAGTCTATTTTGGACAAAGTGCAGCAAGAGGCTCCTTAGAAGCAAGGAAAATGTGACTTTCTCTCACTTATTTAGGGCATGCTATTAGGAAAGGCTAGACCTTGAAAAAAGACATCAGACTTGGAAAAGGAAGTGTTACAGAGTTGAGGAAGATTCTCAATATACTTGATTGACACTCAATATAGTTGAATTACTAGAATAATGGTCTTAAGCACAACAGAGATTGTGAGAACAACACGGGATCAGGCAAAGATTTGTTCTATTGTATGTATGGCTGCTATGAGTTGGAACCAACTTGAAAACACCTAATAACAGCTTCAATTGCTCTAAACAGCCTTCTTGTTACATACTGTTAAGCTGGAATCAACTATCGCTGACCCTCTAGTGGGTTTTCAGAGGCAATAAATCTCATGAGAGGTTGCCAATCATTCTCCTTCATAATCATCAAATATTTATTTTTTTCCATTATAGTATTTATAAAATAAATGAAGTAATATAGTCATGTAGAAATTTTTTCTTAGATATGTTATACAATTGTCTCTCATTTAAGATCTGATCCACAATACATAATCTAAGAATTGAACCCATTCACTCATTGCTGTCCAGTGGAACCCTCTTACAACTGAACTTTCAATGGATTTTCATTTCCCAAACAACATGCCTCTGGAAACTCTATGAACTTTGAGAAATGATGACAATTATAGAAAGGCTTCAGGTCTTTTGTTCATAGGGTCACTATGAGTCATGCTCAACTTGAGAGCAATTAATAGCAACACAACATGTTCCACAAGAAGAGATAGTTCCTCTTTCTTTCTCAGAGCTGCTTGTGACTTTGATCCACTTTGGGTTAGCAGTGCAGCTTCTTACGGACTATGTCATCAGAGCTCCAAAGTCTATGAATTGTTAGAACTCTATGTTCTTGTTAGTAATTGTCAAGTCGAGTATGACACATAGTGACCATAGGAAGAACAGATCTGAATCCTGTCCTGTATGTGCCATCTTCACCATCTCCAGGCAACAGTAATCATTAATTGTATTGTAATTATTGAACCTTTAGCTTGGCAAAGTTGGATCCTGATGGGTAAGTGGTTGTGATTTACTTGAAAGCAAGGGTGTGTGTGTGTGTGTGTGTGTGTGTGTGTAAGTGTAAACTGTAGGGCATATCTAATAGTATGCATTAGCAATCAAGTCTAAACTGATTAACTGTATCTGACCTCCTATACAGTCAGCTTGAGTGGGAGCCCCTTGTGTGGACAAACAGAATCTGGTGGGCGGGCCTTCCTAGTTAGAAGTCAGTCTGGTCCTACCTGTGAGTGAGCCTTTTGCATGGTGAACAATAAGAAGTTCAATACAAGACCATGAAAATAAATGAAAGTCCTTGAAGAAATCCATACCTAAGAAGCCAGTATATTCTTCCTAAAACTGTCTCAGTATCTGAAATAACTTATTCTAACTGACCAAACTCAATCTACTCAATAGTGTAGTGAATCACTATGTGCAACTATTTAAATTCATTTGACAAAATAAAAACCAAGATTGAGTTCCTTAGCACCATGAGCTACATTCCAGGGACTCAAGGGCAAAACATTGATGCCGCTACTGTTGGTTAACATGGAGTCTCCTGACTGATGGTGATCCCGTGTTTGTAGACTAGAACTGTGCATCAAAATGTATAAGGTTGTAATCTTTTGGAAGCAGATCACCAAGACGCTCTTCTGAGTTACCTGTAAATTTGAACCACCAATCACTCAGCTAATAGCCAAATGCTTAAATATTTGAGTGACTCATGGCTACCATATTGGGCAGGACAGAAAAGAGTTCCATTAAGTGTTATGTTAGATAGCACTGCTCTAGAGTCAAATCCTTGAAAGAACCCAGAATTTTTATTTCCCTTTTTCTTTTTGCAGATTTTTCTTTTTTATTGTTTTATGCATGAAACTTTATAAAGCTAATTAGTTTTTCATCCAACTGCTAGACCTGTTTTGTTCTATGACATTTTAATAACCGTAAGATAATCACACTTCTCCTTCCTCCCTTTAATTCTGACCTTCATCAATCCTTGTGTACCTCTTTGTATCTTCCCTTTCTTTAGGGTTTTTTGTTTGTTTGGTTTTGTTTTTTTGGGGTGTGTGTGTATGTTTGTGTGTGCTGATCACCTCCTTATTTTACATTGCCTTTTCCTTCACTACTCTTTATATGTGTCTATTATTTACTGACTAATTTCCTTTCCCCCTTCCTCCTTTCCCATGTCTAGAAATCATTAGAGAATTAATCTTCCTATGTGCAAGCATTTCTTTAGATTTTTATAATAATGATCTTATGCTTTGTGACTTATTTATTTCAATCAGCATAATGTCCTTTATATTACGGAGCTCTGACTGCATAGTGTTAAGAAGCGGTGCTACAATCCCAAAGGCAAGCAGTTCAAATCCACCACCTGCTCCAAGGGAGAATGATGGATAGACTCCTCCTATGTAATTTACTGCCACTGAAAACCTGGAGGGTCAGCAATGGGACAGTTCCAACTCAACGGCACACCAAACAACAGCATAGTATGTTATTGTGTGAATGTACCATAGTTCCTTTATCTGTTTGTCTGTTGGTGGGCACTTGTGTTATTTCCAGCTCCTTGCTACTTTAAATAATACTGCCATGAACTTGAGTGTGTATCTATGCGTTAATATTTCAGCTCTTGGTTCTTTAGAGTATATAACTAGTATTGGGATTCCTGGATCACGTTTTTGTTTCCTACTTTTTAAAGAACTGTCAAACTTCTTTCTTTAATGGTTGTGTCATTTCATAATTCCTCCGGTAGTATATAGAGTTCTAATCTCTCTGCAACCTCAGTAGCATTCATTGTTCATAGTTTTATTGACCTTTGCTATTGTTTTTGGAACTCTAGTGGCATGATCCATAGGGAGTTGGGCTGCTAATCCAAAGGTTGTGCTCCTTTGCCAGTTCAAATCCAACTAGTGCCTCTAATGGAGAAAGGTGGGCAGTTTCCTCCCGTGTGATTCACAGCCTCTGAAAACCTTGGAAGGTCAGCTGAATAAACTACCACTTGACAGCAATGAGATTATGAAAGGTTTTTGTTCCTGAGGTGAGATGCTATCTCATTATCTTAATTTTCATCTAATAGCTAACGATCTTGAACATTTATTCATATTTGCTGGCTATCTGAAGGTCTTTGGTGAACCTGAACTCTTCCAAATATAAGAAAAACCTATATATTTAAATAAATATAAAGACTATTTAATGGAAGATCAAAGTGCACTGTTGTTATTGTTGTTATGTGCCACCAAGTTGCCTGCAACCCTTAGCAACACTATGTACAAGCAGCTCTGAAACATGCCCTGTCCTGAGTCAGCCTCACTGATTCCGACACACCTACCCCCATTGCCCCACTTACTGCATCGATCCATCTTATCTGGGGTCTTCCTCTCCTGTGTTGTCCCACCAACCTTCTGAGCATGATGCCCTTCTCCAACGATGGGTCTCTCCTGGCCACATGCCCAAAGCATGTGAGATGAAGCTTCAATGCATTATCTCTTCTTCAGTGTCTTGCATGGCTGGTAATATTGAAGCAGGGGCACCAATTACAACTAAACGCCACTTCAGTCAGGAGTGGATGGAGTTAGGAGTCCTGAGGAGCTAGCTCTACGAGAAGAAAAAAACCCAAGGGATCATACAAGGGTAAAGTCATTTGTTGCAAAATGAATTTGGAGCCGTACGAGTCATCTTAAAAACTGCCTTTTTAAATAAAAAGTGACTTGGTTTCTTTAGTGTGCGCCAATTTTAATCATGCTTAAGAGGGCAGTTGGGCAACGAAGAGGGATGACTAAAGAAGAATCGAGGCCTTTGAATTGTGGTGTTGGAGAAGAATGCTGAGTATCCCATGGACTGCCAAAACACCAAACGTCTGCATCTTGGAGGAAGTGCAACCAAGATGTTCCTTAGAGGCAAGGGTGGTGAAAATTGGTCTCATGTAATCTGGGCATGTTTTTAAGAGGGGCCAATCCTTGGAAAAGGACATCCTCCTGGGGAAGGTGGAGGTTCAGGGAAAGAGAGGAAGACTCTCATCAAGATGGATTGATACAGTGACTGTAACAGTAGATTTGAGTACATCAGAGATGGTGAGGCTGGCCTATAAGATAAGGAGAGCCACTATGAGCTGTAGTTGCCTCACTGGCACCCAAAAAGGGAACAAGTTCAGTCCAGGTTAAGAAAGAGTAATTTACCTATCACATTGCCATTAGCTGCATTACATTTACTGATATTATTGTAATATCTTGTCAAGTGGGAACCAACCCATAGCTGACTTTCCAGCAGGTTTTCCGAGGCAATAATTCACATGAGAGAGGAATACCTCCAGGGGATGGATTGACATGATGACTTCAACAGAGATCTCTAGTGTGTCAAAAAGGTGGTGAGGATGGCACAAGACAGGGTTCAGGTCTGTTCATCATAGGGTTGGTTTGAACCATACTCAACTCAACGGCACCTAGCAACAAAAACAGCAATTCACATAAGACATCACTTATCATTCTCCCGCAAAACAGCTGGTGAATTTGAATGGTATGCTGTTAGATTGGCGGCGCAGTTCATTTAATCCCTGGTGACAGACTAATGTGAGGCCGGCATTAATGGCTATTTCAGACTTGATGTGTAGTAGAGATGCATTACTTTGGAAATAAATAACTAGAATTAAACCCACATACTAACTCTTTGGCATTCTATCACAGAAACAAAGTGAATATGTGAGTGCCTCTTGAAAAAGTTATGCTTAATAGAAGTCCCTTAACTTTCTTTATATTTTGTTCAAACAATTTAAGTGACTTCAGTTAGGAATAATTGTAGAACCCTGCTTTGAAAGATTCTTCTGTGTGAAACCTCCTAGGGAATTTGAATACGGTAAAATTTGCTGAACTTCACTGAATTGAAAACTGAAATTGTCACTTAACGGGAGAATGCAGTGGATTGTGATACTATTGCTAGCATATTAAATCCCTGATGAAAGTTACAAATATTATTGATTGTTTTAAGATTAGAGAAGTGTCTGTGCGTTCAATATCAATTTTAGTTCATTTTTTTTAGAAAGCAAGAAATACATTAGAATCATAATCCTGGAAGCCTCCTAAATGACAGTTTTGTATCCTCTTAGATAGAGTCTTTCTCAAGCTGGATGATGTGAACCTGGGAAGATGATTGTAATCAGGTAAGTAGAATGTGGAGGGAACAATTGGCTGGACCCATGCAATCTATGCATTCTTGTCCCAACTTTACTACAATTCTCCCAAAATTTCTCATCCTCCATGGTCTCAATTTCCTTTTTTTATGAAATAGATAAAATAGGGAACAATAGCTACAATAGTCCTCAAACATCTTTGGTTTTCTCATCCTGCATAATAAATTACTACAAATAGAGTCTCACAGGATAATCCATTTAGGATATTACAGATATGTAGGTCTTCAGTCATCCTTATTCATTGTCTAGTTCTCAGATGCATATTAAGTGATCAGAAAGACTAAAAAAAAAAAAAAAAGAAAGAAAGACTGTGGCCTGAATCAGACACACCTTAGTCCTCAACTTGATGTCATTACTCCACAATAGTTTGGACAAGTCCTGACCACAGATTTTTCCAGTGCAATTATGTTTCCTTATTTCCTGACTGCTGGTACTAAGGATGTAAATTGTAGATCCAAGCAAGATGAAGCTGTTGACAGTTTCAGTTTCTTCTTCATCTGTCATGATGTTGCCTATCAGTCCAGTGGTAAGAATCTTTGTTTTCTTGACGTTAAGATGCAATCCATACTAAGGGCTGCATTTCTTGTTCTTCTGCAACAAGTGCTTCAAGAAGCACTTTGCATCATATACTTTGGGCATGTTGCTAAGAGTAACTATTCTTCGGAGAAAGATATAATGCTAGGAAGGGTGGAAAGTTGGCGAAGGAGAGGAAGACCTTCCTCCAGCTGGGTTGATGTGGTGACTACTGCAATGGGCTCCTGTGTGTCAGGAAGCATGAGGATGGCACAGGATAAAAGGGGTTTCAGATATTTTTTAGTTCATAGGTCACTATGATTCATACTCAACTTGAAGACACCTAAAACAATGAAAATAAGCCTGCAATCCTAAAAAGGCTCTATTAAGGTCTCTACTTAGGTTCCTAAGAGGAAAAAAGAAAATTTTTGGTGAGGTTAGATCCTATATTCAGTTCATTGAAAGAATTCCATTTTTGTAGCTATGGAACTGAAAGTTTGGTTTCTTTGTTTGCTGTCATTTCGGGGCTACTCTCAGCTGCCAGAGCCCACACACAGTCCTCATACAGGCCACTCCCACACATCATCTTCAAATCAGCAGTAGCTTATCAACTTTCTTCTCATGCCTCAGTTCTCTCCGATTTCTCTTTATGCTTCTGTTGTTGTTGTTGTTGTTGTTGTTATGTGCCATCAAGTCACTCTCAACTCATAGCAACCCTATGTACAATATCCCTAAACTCTGTTCTGTCCTGTGCCAATTGCACTGCCTCTGACACACCCATCCCGATTACCCCAGTCACTGAATCAATCCACCTCATAGAGGGCCTTCCCCTCCTGCGCTGTCCCTCCACCCTAACAAGCATGATGTCCCTCTCCAAGGACCTGTCCCTCCTTACAACATGTCCAAAGTATGATAGACAGAGCCTCAGAATCCTTGCCTCCAGGGAGCCACCTAGTTTAACCCTTTCCAGGATTAATCTGTTTGTTTTCCTAGCAGTCCATGGTACCCTCAATACTCTTCTCCAGCACCACAGCTCAAAGGCATCAATTCTTCCTCTATCCTCCCTAGTCATTGTCCAACTCTCTGATGCATAACAAGTGATAGCAAAGACCGTGGCCTGTATCAGAAGCACCTTAATCTCCAGAGAGACACCATTGCTCTTAAGTACTTTGGAGAGGTCCCTAACAGCAGACTTTCCCATCGCAATATGTCTTTTAATTTCCTTTTTGCTTCTAATTTAAGAAAATGTTCTATTCTTACAGGGTTTGTGTGATCACGTTAGAACCACCTTGATCATCTCCCTGTGTTTAGTCAAATGATTAGTAACCTTAAAATATCTATCAAAAACCTTTTTCTGTGTAAATTATCAGAGACATGACCTCTCATCATACTCACAAAATTAGGGAAATCTTGGGTGAAAATTTTGCAGTTCTATAATGAATAAGTGTTACATAAATATAATTGATGCCTTTGAGTTGTAATATTGGAGTACTAGATATCCCATAGACTGCCAAAAGAACAAATTAGTCTGTCTTGGAGGAAGTACACCCAGCATGTTCCTTAGAGGCAAAGATCAATGAGCTCTGTTGGCCTAGCGGTAAGAAGCTCCCTGCAATCTAAAAGGCACTTGGTTCGATTCCATGGGGAAAAGATAAACAGTCTTTTCCTACGCAATATACCGTCTTGGAAAACCCTCTGGAAGATCAGCTATGAGTTGGTTCTGTCTCAGGGGCACACAACAATAGAGGCAAAGATGTTGAAACTCCATCTCATATACTTTTGAGTATACTGCTGCTGTTTTTATGTGCTGTTGAGTCAACTATGACTCATAGAAAGCCTGTCTATGAACCTTGGCTCTGAACCTTGCTCTCTCTTGAGTCAATCTTATTGTTTCTGACAAATCTTCTGTCTTTGCCCCAGGGTCTTCCCCTCTTGCACTGTACCTTCACAAGCATGGTGTACTTCTCTTAGAACTGGTTCCTCCTGGCTACATGCCCAAAGAATGTGAGACAGAGTTTCAAAATCCTTGCTTCCAAGGAGCAGCATGGTTCACTCACTGTAGGATGAATCTCTCTATTCACTTATCAGTCCATGGTATATTCAATACTCTTTTCCAGCACTATACCTCAAAGCCATCAATTCTTCCTCTATCATCCTTAGTCATTGTCCAACTCTCTAATGCATGGCAAGTAATTTCAAAGACAATGGCTTGGATCAGGCACACCTTAATCTCTAGATTGACATCGCTGCTTCTCAGTACTCTGGAGAGGTCTCTGACAGCAGATTGTCCCCATTGCAATTCATATTTTGATTTCCTGGCTGCTGGTACCAAGAGTGTTGATTGTGGAGCCAAGCAAGCTGAAGCTGTTAACAATCTCAGTCTCTTCTCCATCTATAATGGTGCTACCATTCAGCCCAGTGGTGAGAATCTTTGTTTTCTTGATGCTAAGCTTCAATCTATATTGAAGGCTACAGTCCTTGACCTTTTGGAGCTCATGCTTCAGGTTCTCCTCAGTTTCATCAAGCAAGTTTTACTGTTAATGTGGACCAATCCTTGGAAAAGAACATTATGCTGGGGAAGGTGGAAGTTAGAGAAAGAGAGGAAGACTTCCAACAAGATAGATTGACACAGTGACTATAACAATGGCTTGAGTATATAAGAGATTATAAGTATGGTTCAGGACAGAGCAAGATTCAGATCTGTTGTTCATAGGATCATAATGCGCTGTAGTTGACTCCATGACACTTATCAACAACAACTTATTTCACTCACTCTAAAATGTTATTTGATGCTTCATCGTCTATGTCTTAACTGAATCGTTTTTCTATAGAGGCCTGTGGTATCATTCTTGATATCTAATGTTGGGGTTTGGGTTTTGTTGTTGATGTTGTTGTAATTTAAACACATTGCTTCTAGTTCTTCATGTATTCTTCTGAAATCAGACTTTGACTAAGTGTACACCTTAGTGGTGACATTGCAACATTTCTACAGGACCTCTCCAGAGTGATAGAGCACAACGATGTCAGTCTGGATACTGACATGTGTATGATTCAGGCCATGATCTTCGCTATTTCTTGTTATGTATAAGATAGCTAGATAATGACTAAGGATGACAGATGAAGAATCAATGCCTTTGAGTTATACTTCTGGAGAAGAGTATAAGATGTACAATGGACTACCAAGAGAACTAGTAGGTCTTTCTTAGAGAGAGTGAAAACAAGCTACTCCCTGCAGGCAAGGATTTTGAGATTCCATCTCACATACGTTGGGCATCTTACTAGGATGGATTAGTCTTTGGAGAAGGACATCATATTTGGAAGGACAGTGCAGGAGAGGAAAACCCTGCTTGAGATGGATTCACACACTAACTGGGAGTAGGTGTGTCAGAGACAGTGAGATTAGCTCAGGACAGAGCATTGTTCAGAGGTATTGTGCATAAGGTTGCTATGAGTCACAGTCAACTTGAGGTGCAAAACAACAACAATGCTTAACTCAGTGCAGAACTAGCATTTTCTCATTGATGCATACGAACAGGATGACTTTGAAGGATATGGAGCAGTTGTTTTGGGTTGTTCCGTGATATAATTCTTTATATTCATGAAGGAGACTTGAGTAGATTCTAGCCAGTGCCCCTCATGCATAGCCACCAATCATCTCTCAGTGGAGGCTTGTATACTTTTATAATGGAAAGGTTCTGGAAACTAAGAAGAAAGACCTGATGATCTACTTCTGAAAAGTAGACAGTGAAAACCTTGTATCTCACAAGTTTATTACCAGTTGATTGTGAGGCCGGTGCACAACCTGACAACATTTTGTTATATTGTATATGGGATCTCTGTAAGTTAGGGAAGCTTGACAACAAGTAGCCAACAACAACAGGAAGAGATGCTTAGAAGGACTGCTGTCTAGAAAGAGACAATGGAATGTTTACGCACAGTTATTTGTGGGTATCAGGTGAAGACAGAGAGAGGAAGTATTCGAAACATTTTCTTTATTTGTGGCATTTTTAAGAAGGCATTTAAATGAGATCTGTATTTTCTAAGTACAGTCTTTTTATAATAATTTCCAGTGGCAGTATTTTTATGATACAAAGAAATGAAGTAAGATCTGAATGAAAAGAAGCTCTAATGAACAAAACAAAAATCACCACTATCCCATCATTCCAGGATTGTTCCAGTTTGTCATTATTTTTCCCAAATCTCTCAAATTCCTTGGCCTCTGTTTTATAGTAACTCCATTATACAGCAGCAGAAGAATTGATGCCTTTGAGTTGTAGTGTTGGAGACGAGCACTGAACATCCCATGGATGGCCAAAAGAACAAATATGCCTTGAAGATGGTGCAGCCAGTGTGTTCTTTGGAGACAAAGATGATGAGACTTTGCCTCACGTATTTTAGACATGTTGGTAGGAGGGGCTTTTCTCTGGAGAGGGACATGATGCTGGGAAGGCTGGAGGGTCAGCAAAGGAGAAGAAGACCCTCATCCAGGTGAACTGACAAGTGACTGCTACAGTGGGCTCTTGTGTGTCAAGGAAGTGTGAGAATGGCACAGGATAGGATGAGATTCAGATCCTCTGTTCATAAGGTCATTATGAGTCTACTCAACTTGACGGCACCTAACAACAACATATCCTTGTATATATTGCTCTGTGACATTCCCATAAGTTACTTTAAAAATAATAACATTGTGCATCATTGAATATTATTTAGTAGAAATGTTCCATGTCATTAAATTAAATATTGGTATCATTGTATGGAATGAGCTCTGGTGGCCAAGTCCATAGGGGGTTGCACTGGTGACCCAAAGGCCAAGTCTCCCTGATTGTTTGAACCTATCAGCTCCTCCAAGGGAGAAAGATGGGTAATCTCTTTCCATACCATTTACAAGCTTGAAACCCCAAAGCAGAGCCAGGCTATGGGTTATTCCTGACTCAATAGTAATGAATTTGAGCTTTTAAAAATGACATTATGGATGTCTACCTAATATTCCAATTAATAGGAATAACAAAATTCAATAATTTCTGCTAAATATTCAAATAATTTCTATTTCTCACTTTTAGGAAAGAAAATCCTTCAGTGAATATCCCTTTAGCTGGAACTTCAAATATATTTATAATCATTTAGAATAAATTGGTTGGTGTGTAATTGGACAAACTCTCCACACACATATTAATATATTATGTGATATAACAGCAATGCCTCTTAGTTGCACAAAGCCCATGAACTGTTGTGTTGTCATGGAAAGAACATGGGGTTAATGGTAAAAAGGTTTGGGTTTGAGACCTCATTTCATTTCTGGCTAACACTATGATCTTGAACCAATCAATCTCCTTTCAGTCTCACTATCCTCGTCTGAAAAGTGGAATAACAGTATTAGAAACAAGATTGCCTTGAGTCACAGGTGACTGAGGAGGTAAATCCAAAACTAAAAAAAAACCCCAAAAACCAAAACCCAACGAACAAGAACACCTAAAAAAAAACCCAACAGTGATAAAGGCCAAAAAAACCCTCATTGCTTTTGGTTCAGAGCACATTCATTGGGTTTCTGAGGCTGTAATTCACATGAGAGAAGATTGTCCCATCTTTCTCCTAAGGGTGATGTGTTCAAATCACCTGAGATGCGTGACGTTCAGTTAGCAGTATAACTCCAGTGGACTGTGCTACCAGAACTGAAATATGAAAGGGCTTGGGAAAATTACAAAGTGATGAGTAAAATATGAAGCATTCATTTATCCTTCTTGTCAGAGGGCAGCAATGGTCTTTGGGTAATCAGTTCATCACGTCTCATTGAATTACAACTCTTTTGAGAATATTTGATTACCCTAACACCACTGTCACACTGTCCAAGGACATTTGTAGTGATGGCACTCCAGTGAAAGTAACGCTGTCCCCTGTCTTTTCACACCAAAAGTTCAGCCCCATACTTGTGTGTCTGTTTCTTTGCTGGCCTCCAAAATTCTTTGACTTGGGGAGTCTATTCTGCAAAGTTATGCGATTTATTTGTTTTTGTCACCTTGTTTTTTTTACAAGCTGGCTATTCATTCATTCCCCTGCTGATCTATTATGTTCTATATGAGGTTGTCTTTATTGGTACTCATAGGTGGCACTTAGCACTCCTGTGGCACTTTTCATCTTGAAAGCATTTTACAGACATTAGCTAATTAATTTTCACATCACAGCATGATAGGTAGGTAGGGAGCTAATCTAAGCATTTGAGCTATGGTGATGAAAGGTGTGTTGCAAGTACAATGAATTATATTTTATTATTCTTTGGGGGAGGAAGGGATGGTTATATAATTTTCTCAAACCACAGAATGCATTTATGTTAAGTTGAAATTCAAATCTGGTTGGATAGAGTGAGTTGAATCACAGTCCCTCTTATGGGTTCTGACCTGGCTGGCTCATGAAGTAGGTGCTAGGAGGCTTGAAGCGATCGCTTGCCTTCCTGTTCTTCTCTGCAGGGAGAGCAGTGTGATTGGTACTTGAATCTCTTTCTTCTCTTCTTTCCTTTCTGGGTGATGATACTTACCGAAATGAACCTGATGAGAAGTTTGAAAATATTTTTGATAGGTCTTGATATTTATAAAGGAAAAGGATGGGAGGCAGCAGGGGACTGCACCTCATATAGGGAAAATATGGTTAGAGTGTAATTTGCTTTTGAAATTTAAGAGGTTTTCTAATTGATGAAATGATGATAGGTTCTGGCTTGGGAAGATGAGACAGTGTTGAGGGTAAAACCCGCTTGGCTTGGCTTTCATGAACTGCATGTTCAGGATCTGAGTGTAGTAGGGGGAAAAAGAAAAAGGAACACTTTGAAATGATGGCTCTGAATTGGACCCTGCAGTCTTTGGAGAAAAGGATAGGAATTGTTCATTGAGTCTTGGGCATGATGATCAGAATATTTAAAACTGACTTCAGGAATGTTGTTGTTCGGTGCCATTGAGTCGAGTACGACTGATAGTGACCCACCTGTTCTGAACCCTGTCCTGTCCTGTGCCATCCTCACAATCTCTGAAATGTTGTTGTTGTTATACTTGAGCAAAATGCTACAATCACTGTGTCAATCCACCTAGTTGAAGATCTTGCTTTCTTTTGATGATCCTTCACCTTTGCAAGCGTGTTGTCCCTTTCCAAGGAATAACCATTCCTAGAAACATAACAAAGTATGTGAGACAAACCTTTATAATCTTTACACCCAAAGAGCTCCCTGGCTACACTTTCTGCAAGACATTTTTTTATTTGGCAGTCCGTGAAATACTCAATACTCTTCTCCAACATCACAATTCAAAGGTATCAAGTCTTTTTCTGTCACCCTTATTCATTTTCTAGCTCTCAAATGCATAACAAGTGATTGAAAAGAATAGAGACTAAATTAAGCACACCTTAGTCCTTAAACTGACATCGTTGCTCCTCAATAAAATGGAGTTCATTAATGGACCCTCCTCTGGTGAAAAAGCACTCCTCCATACTGAGGCAGTGATGGCTGCATAACTACAGGCTTTCTTTTTTTCAGATACAATTGAAAGTAATGCAGGGACCAAATCTTTAAGACTATCTAATTCCATGAATTTCCTGTGTTTTGAAATGTGGCCAGGACTTGCAACAGTAGTAGTTTAGATTATTAAATATTCAGACTTTGGAAATTTATAGTCATTGGGTTGAGAGGAAAGCAAATAAGAATGAGCAAGTACTTGTGTAAAGTCCTTCTCCAATAGCTTTTCTGTTACAAGCCAGAGTTTTCTGGGCTCCAGAATTTCTAATGCCGGTGGGCGTCAGTCTGAGTACCTAAGCAGAAGGCCCAAGTAAGAGGGGAAATTTGACATTTAGCTGTTAATTTATTTTATGATGTGGGCTGCCATGTATTATACATGAAGTAAATAAATATGATGGACTAATTATGGAAACGTGCACTGACTTCCAGTTACTCTTGGATTACATGCTTAGTATGTTGAAATATTCCAATTATGAAGAGAAGATTTATCATTGCAGCAAACTTTTTTTTTAAATTTCAACTTTATGACGATGAGGATTGGTTGGTTGTACTCAGCTAGGTAAATGAACCTTTTAGACTTTTCAGCACAATTGGGATTTATTCTTTTTTTGGTTGAATCATATTTTAGACTTATATTTTTGACAACCTATTTCACAGTTGACTGATCTCTCCTCCCAGTCTGGGATTCTGGTTCACTTTCCAATAGTAGGTCCACATTTGTTATCATAAAAGGGCAATCTTGTCATTTTGAAAAGATCACTTCTGGTTAATTCAAGATCTGTAACTTGTTTTGGTCTATTAACTTTATCATATTTCTTTCAAGAACAATTTGGTTGGGAGAGGAATGGATCAACATGGTAAAAATAATTTAACATTATCTAAATATCTGGTTAAACATTATGCTTTTAAAAAGGAGAATCAGCTGAATTCTTTCAAGCTTGGATTAACAATAATATGAGATACATTTACAATGTTTGAAAGCTATGTGATTGTTTTAATTTTGTTTTTAAAGCCTTAATGAAAGTAAATTTTGTTTTGTTTTGGACTTCTATTCTAATTTATGCTAATTGTACAAACGAGATATCTTTCTCAATTTTACAAAACTTGAGATTTTATTAAAATGGAGATTTTTGTTTGTTTGTTTTCTTCTTAGTTTGAGATAATGAATGCTTCTAATCCAGAGTTTGCCAGTTTTATTTTAATCTTTTTTCAAATAGTGTGAGCTCCATGCAATGAATCCTAGAAGCTTTATTACAAATGAAAATTCAGTGCATTTTATGGTTCAAGCATTATATTCATAAATAGTTACATTAGTTTTATATGCTTATATCTAATCTCATTCCAAAAATCATCTGAGACAGTTTATAAGGATACATAAACGGAAATAGGAAAATTACAAATGACTAATAAATCAGAAACAAGGAACTGTAGAAAAAAATCAGAAAAGTCAAAACTTGGATAAGGTTTTTAAAAGAAAAAGACACAGTTGCTAAAAACGAAACATAAATTAGCTGTATTTCCTGGTGTCCAGATGAGGAGACCATGGAACCAATTGTAAAACCAAAGGGACACGCATCCTTTATGCTCAAGGTGCACAAAGTCTATGCTGACACCACATACTATATATTCGTATTCTCATTGCCACCATGTTGATTTGGACTCATGGTTACTCGCCATCTGGTTTTTGAGGTTGTCCATTTTTACAAGAGGAGATTTCATATCTTTCCTCCATGGAGCAGCTGGTGAATTGGGACTGCCAACCTTTCAGTCAGCAGCTCAGCATATTACACACCATGCCACCAGGGCTTCTTTTATATTATTATATTTATTTTTTATTTAATTTCTTTATT
>NW_006399818.1:4096816-4108222 GCF_000299155.1 Elephantulus edwardii
TTTACACTCCCACCAACAGTGAATAAGGGTTCCAGTCTCTCCACAACCTCGCCAGCATTTGTTGCTTGCTGTTCTGTTAAATTTTGCTAGTCTTACTGAGGTGAGATGATATCTCATAGTTGTCTATTATTATATTTCTACAATGTTAATGGGGAACCATGGTAACACCCTGTGGGAGAAAGACGAGCAGTCTCTTTCTGTAAAGATTTACAATCTCAGGAACTCAGTGGAGGATCACTATGAGTTGGAATCAGCTAGATAGCAATGGTTTTATCGTGTTACTTCTCCTTCTCATTGCTCTCAAGTCAGTACTGTATGTTTTCCACAACTGACAGTCACAGAAGGAGAGATTTTTCCCATCTTTCTCCCTCAGAACCACTGGTGGATTTGAACCATCAAAGAGACCCAGTCTTTGTGTTAGCCTGGCAACTCCCAATAGATTACACCACCAAAGCTTCTGATCATGTTAATATTATCATGTTAGTATATTGACACCTTTGAGCTGTGGTGTTGGAGAAGAGCACTAAACATCCCATGGGAGGTCAAGAGAACAAGCAGATATGTCTTGGAAAGGGTGCAGCTGGAGTGCTCTTTTGAGGGAAGATTGATGAGGCTTCACCTCACATACTTTGGGCATGTTGATAAGAGGGTTTATTCCTTGGAGAGGGACATGATGCTGGGAAGGGTGGAGGGTCAGCAAAGGAGAGGAAGACTCTCAACCAGGTAAACTGACACAGTGCCTGCTGCAGTGGGCTGTTGTGTGTTAGAAAGTGTGAGGACGGTGCAGGATGGAAGAGGGTTCAGATCTTTAGTTTATTTTGAAATATGTAAAGAATTAAGTGAATTGATGGGTAAATAGATGAAAGAGGATTGACAAAAAAGAAAATGCATTTAAATCTAATGATAAAAATTGTGTGATGAATGTAGAGAGGTGTATTATAGCATTCTTCTAATTTTGCTGGGTGTGAAGATAAAAAAAAATTTAAATTTCCATCTTGTTGTGTGCCATTGAGTCAGAACCAACCCATAGGTCCATAGGTGACCCTCCAGTGGGTTTGCATAATTAACAGCAGAGGAGATTACCTATCCTTCTGTGGAGCTGCTGGTTAATACAAACCGTGGATCTTTACAATTGCAGCTCAGCTTCTTTTCATTAGGCCACCAGAGTTCCCTTATCTATTATCCTTTATTTAGTATCATAAAGTTTTATGATAAGAGAACAAAATTTGAAGTTTCCAACTGGATATGGAAAATCCATAGAGCATTCAATCTAGAAGCATTTATCCTTTCAACGAGTAAGGGGAAGACTTCCTGTTGTTAGGAGAAGGTGTACATATAGCTACTTCAGCATGGCATGGATTGAGGTCATGAATAGGGAGACATCAGAAAGCACATGAGCCCAAGATAGTGCTCTGGACACTTCACACTCTGTGTGTGTGTGTGTGTGTGTGTGTGTGTGTGTGTGTGTGTGTGTGTGATGTTATTGACATGCAGAAACTTTTATGTGTTCCAACACAGAGACATGGGCATACTGAATGTTCCATGAATGACAGAGGTTTGGCATCTGGGTGAACAGACCATTACTTGGGCAATGAAACTATGAGAAAAAGGCCAAGCAGTGGATTTTAGTATCTTGTTAAAATAGAGAAACCACCGGAGATACTCATCCATCTATTCATTCAACAAATATGCATTTAACAATTACTGTGTGCTAGAGACGAGCTTTGGTAGCATAGTATATTGTGTTCTGGACTAATCACTGTAAACTCAGTAGTTCGAATCCACCAGCTGTCCCATGGAAGACATATGAGCATTCTCCTCCCATAAAGATTTGCAGCCTTGTCAGAATCACGTAAACAGCAATGGGTTTAGGGGATGAGCATGCTGGGCGGTTTTTGGTTATAAAGATTATGTCAGACAACAAAATATATTGTTGTTGTTGGGTGCCATCAGGTCAAGTATGCCCCACAACAATTCTATAAGCACCTGAACCCTGTCCTACCCTGTGCCATCATTGCATTACCTCATATATGAGAGCCCATTGTGGCAGTCACCGTGCCAATCCACCTGGTCAGGAGTCTTCCTCTCTTTGTCTTCCCTCTAACTTTCTGAGCATCATGTCCCTCGCCAAGGAATGGTTCCTCCTAGCAAGATGCCCAAAGTATGTGAGGCAAAGCCTCATCATCTTTGCCTCCAAAGAGCACTCTGGTTGCACCCTCTCCAAGACAGATTTGTTTATTCCTTTGGCAGTCCATGGGGTGTTTGGTACTCTTTTCCAACACCATAGTTGGAAGGCATACGTTCTTTTAGCATCCTTATTCGTTGTCCAGCTCACAGATGCATCACAAGTTATCAGAAAGACCATGGTCTGAATCAGATGCACCTTAGTTCTCAAACCAACATCATTACTCCTCAGTAATTTGGAGAGGTCCCTAACTACAGAGTTTCCCAGTCTAATACACCTTATTAAAAAGTGAAGAGTTAGTGATTTAACTTAAATATGCAATCAAAACCTGTGGCAAAAGCAGTCAAGAAATTGAAATGTGTGTCACATTGGGAAAATCTTCTGTTGAAGACCTGTCCAAAGTCAGTTATTAAAGAGCAATAATGTCAGTTTAGAGAGTAAGGTACACCTGATCCAATCCATGAGCATTTCAATTACTTCCTATGCATCTGAAATTTGGACAGTGAATAAGGATGATGGAAGGAGATTCAGGGCCTTTTAAACTGTGGTGTTGACAAACAGTATTAATATCTTACAGAGTGCCCTAAAAACCACACAGAGTCTATCTTGGAAGAAGTGCAACCAAGGTGCCTCTGAGTGGCAAGGCCAGTGAGACCTCATGTCCTGTCCTTTGGGCATGTTATAAAGAGGGGAACAGTGCCTGGTGGTGCGGAAGGTGGAGGGTCAGCAAAAGAAAGGAAGACCCTCACCAGATGGATTAACACAGTGACTGAAACAATGAGCTTGAAGACATCAGAGATCATGAAGATGGCACAAGACAAGGCAAGACACTGTCACTATGAGTTGGAGTGGACTTGACAGCACCTACCAACAAACAATGGCAACGTCATCATTCTAAAACTTCTATTTTGGAAGAAAGAGACAAATAAACAAGCAGGTAAACAGGAAATACATATTGGTATGAGATGGAGAGAACCGAGAAAAGTAAGGCAATAGTGAGAATCTAAGTACAAGGTTTAGTATCTTATTCAACAAATGCATGTCTGAGAACAACACGTACATATATGTAGTGACATTTAAATGGAGATCATAAATTTCTGGAAAATCTTAAAGAATAAGATATGTAACTGTCTTCTTGTTGTCAAGTGCCTGAGTCAACTACGACTCATGCTATTGTTGTTGTTGTGCACTGTTGAGTCAAAACCAACCCATGGCTGACGATTCAGTGAGTTTTCAGAGGCGGTATATTATACAAAATAGATTGCCCATCTCTTTCCCATGGAACAGCTGGTGGATTCGAACTGTAAACCTTTGCATTGGCAGTGAAATTTCTTCCCATTAAGCCACCAGAGCTCCCTGGCTATGATTCATAGTGACTCTGTAATAAACAACAGATAAAAAGCTTTCCTTCCTCCACTCCAACCACTGAATGTTAGCCTGGGTTCTGAGCCTCCTGGTGATTGGTTTATAAAGCACATCTTGGCTAAAAATTGAGCAGAGTTCTTCCCGGGTTTTCTGAAACTTGAGCTTGAGTTTCAGAACTATTTTCAGTTATGATTGTCGTATCTAAATCTGAACATATAAATTTACTAATATTCATTGAAATAAAAGCTTAAAATTACTATTTTATTATATGTGAACTAGGTCTTGGTGTTGCTATTGGTAGTCACTTTAGACTTGACTCCAATGCATGGTGACCTTGTGTATTCCAGCATTAGTTATTGCCTGTTCTTGCTGACATCCGTAATCTGTCTTTGGTGTCAATCCATTTATTGAGGGCTTTTCAAAATAAGAGACTCTTAACGAAGCTAACAATACAAATTCAGAGTAACTTAGGTCTTTAGTTCTAGCTTTGTAGGGGTGACCAGCCTGAGAGAAGGAAACTGACACATAGGGAGATAAAAGTGAGAGAAAAATAAAGGGAATCTTTTCAAGGACTCTGGTTCCATTTGTTTTCAAGGCTTTCTTCTGTGCTATTCAATTTCATGAGCAAATAAATTCTCCATTTTGCTTCAGCTAGTTCAATCTGAGTGTCTGTTATTGTAACCCAGATATTGAATTGTTGGGGGGGGAAATGGTGATTGTAGGGTGAGCTAGGTAAGGTGGGGGAGGATTTCATTTCAGAAATGAGAATGAGCTAGATATTGTAGACTGCACGGAGAAGATGTAGAGAGGCATTGTACAGAGCTATGAGATGAAAGCCCAGTGGACAAGTGGACAGATGTGGTGTTTGTGGAGCAAGCTAGGGCTACAGGATACAGTGATTCAGAGCAGGGACTCTGAAATCAAATGGAATCTTAGTTTTGTTTACCATCTGGTGTCCTTGGGTAGAAAGGAAGCAAGAGAGAATGAAACACTCTCAATAACAGATTGACACAGTGACTGAGACAATGGACTCGAGCATGACAGGGTTCAGGAAGGTGATACAGCATAGGGCAAGGTTTCCATCTGTTGTTCATAGAGTTACTAAGAAATGTAGCTGCCTCAATGGTACCTAACATCAAGCTTTAGTTAGTTGTTGAAAAGTTTCAATGAAATAAAATATTAAATACATCGCTGTAACTAACACAGTAATACGCATGATAGTAAAGATAGTAGTGGTGGTGATTTATGTTTATGATAATTGCAACAGAATTCACAAAAAGAGCACTATTGTTTAATTTTAGATTAATAATTAGTGTAATTGGCATCAATTCTTGGAAAGTCTAAGAGCAGCTGTTAGCCAAATATTCATCAGTTAGAAAAGAAACAGATATTTCCTAAGAGACAACAAGGGTTTACAAAGAACAGGTCATGCTAAATTAGTTTGTTATCTCGTCTTAATTTTCATGAGGCAGAGTGGATGGTATATCCATTTTTGAAAGAAACAACATACATTAATATAGTAATATAGTAACCCGGTTTGGTTACTTTCAGCCAGGGTCATCTGTCCTCTTTCCATGGTATTCTAGGTTTTTTCATCAGCTATGTCCAATTTTCATCGTGGATTTCTTATATTGATCTGAAATTTCTATATGTGTGCCCGAGTTCTGCCCTCTGGAATGACACAAATTAAGACTAGTTCTTCTTCCTCTCAGATCCATCACATAGCTTCTTTCAATTTTCTCCTCGATTATATCAATCCGCAGTTTCTCTTCAGTAAAAATAATTTCTAGGCATGTCTGGCTGTCCTTGTCTCCACTGCCTTATTTAGTCTGTGGCCCACCAGCGCCAAGACATGACACCTTGGAGAATTGATCATGATATTACTGATATTTTCAGATCATGCAGATTACAGAAGAACTGGCACCTGGGGTGCACTTACCTTTTTACTCTTTTGACTGCAATATTACGGTTAATATTTTTTTAAAATCTGTATCCATTGTTGACTTGTTTTGAATTGGGAATAGAAAAAAAAATCATCTTCCCACTTAAAATACTCTTCAACTGTGGCCCATTTCTCTAAATCTATAACTGTGCTATAGCTATTGATTTTTATTTTCATTTGAAATGTAGGATTTTACCATTATCCTCCTTGTTAGTTTCAGCACAGTAACCCAACCTGTCAAAATCTTGATCCTGTCGTCTGTCATGTTCGTTATCCCTCCTGGCTTCATTTCATCCTCAAATTGGATTTGCATGATCCTGCATCGTAAGCCACTGACAGAAGTGTTGAATAGGACAGAAGCAAGTGTGCAGCCCTCAGGCATGTCATAAAGACTTTCTTAGACATTGACACAGTTTTATTAATTGGTACTCTTTCTTTAAAGTACTTCAAACAACAAAATCTTTCCTTATGTGTCTTCTGATAATCTTTTCACATGGATAGTAAGGAAAACTTTGGAGAGATGGGGAAATCCTCCACTAATATGCCATGACTACAGATGATGGAAGGAGAATTGATACCTTTGAGCTGTGGTGCTGGAGAAGAGTATTGAATATATACCCTAGACTGCTAGGAGAACAACAGGTTCATTCATGCTAGAGAGGGTGAAACCAGGCAGCCCCTTGGGAGCAAGGATTCTGAAGCTTCATCTACCTATTGGTTGTAAGGAGGGATCAGTCCTTGGAGAGGGACATCATGCTTGGGAGGGTGGAGGGACAGTGTAAGAGAGGAGGACTATGGATGAGAGGGATTGATTCAGTACTATGGTAATTAGGGTAGGTGTGTCAGAAAAAATAAGATTGGCACAAGATAGAACAGGATTTAGGGCTGTTGTGCATAAGGTTGCTATGAGTTACAGGTGACTAGACAGCACATAATAACAACAATAAGAGTAACATGCCAAAATATGTAAGACAAAGATTTATCCTCTTTCCCTCGAAGGAGCACTCTGGCCACACCTTCTCCAAGACATATCTGTTTGTTCTTTTGGAAGTCCATGGATATTCCGCACTCTTCTTCAAACCCAATTCAAAGGCATTAATTCTTCTTCTCTCATTCTTAGTCACTGTCTGGCTATATATGCATAGCAAGTGACTAAAAGAACATAGCATGAAATAGAAACCCCTTAGTCCTCAAACAGACATCAATTACTCTTCAATAATTTGGAGAAGTCCCTGAGTACAAACTTTCCCAGCACAATACACCTCCTGAACTTCTGAGTTCTCGTATCAAATGTATCGATCGTGGATCCAAGTAAGAAGAAGTTGTTGATAGTCTCAATCCTTTCTCTGCCCAGTCCATTATGATGTTTCCTATGAGTCCAATGGCAAAGATTTCTGTTTACTTGATGTTAAGATGCAATCCATATTGAAGGTTGCAGTGTTAAACTTTTTGTGTTAACTAACTAGCAATTTCTTCAAGTCCTCCTAACTTTCTCCAAGTGAGGTCGTGTCATCTACATAATGAAGATTATTGATGAATCTTCCTCTAATCTTGATACCACCTTTTTCTTCATAGAGTCCAGTGTCTTGAATAATTTGCTCAGCATATGGATTAAGGTGTTAATTATAGGGAGTGTACCACTCATTAAAGGGAGTTGCACTGCTAATGAAGGCTCCTATGCCCAGCAGCTGGAATGTTCCCTCTGAGGAAGAAAGATGGGAAATCTGCCATCTCAAGATTTGCAACCTTGGAAACCAAAGGAAGGTTCCTGTGGATTGGCTCCGAGGCAATAGCAGTGAGTTTTACAATAATACCACTCCCCAGCCTGTGCACCCCGAAGTAAGGTGCATCTGTGTACATGAGGGGCTCTCAGCACTGATCAGTGCATCCACTGAAGCCAGTAGCCATTGATTTGACTCCAACTCATGGTGACCCCATGTGTGTCAGGGTCAGTCCGTGCTCTATAAAGGTCACAGTGGATGGTTTTCAGAAGTAGATTGCTCTTCTGAGCTTGTCTTCTGAGTGCCCTGGGCATTCTCCAGCATGTAACCTTTTGTTCAGCAGTGAGCATATTAACCATTTATTCCACCATGAGACTCCACTTAGAACCTAGGCACAGACCATTAACTAACCAAGCTGCCCTTGCAACTTGGTCACTCCAGAGGAGGTCCCTCCTTTTTCTAATTTGCATAAAGCTTTAATACACGTAAGCTGGGATCTTGTTCTGCATTCCAATACTGCCTAACTTTCTTACTAGCTAAGATCATGGGCTAAGCCACTCAAGGGACTTTAGATGTTAATTTGTTGTTGTTGTTGTCTTTAAAATGAACCTTGTGGGGCTAGTCAGGAGGCTTAAATAGAATTATTTATGTGTATAAAATGCCTGACTGGTCTGTGTGTGACATACAGACACATCAGAAATGATAGCCAGGCTGCTGATGTCATATGACACTGCTCTCAGTCTGCTGCCTGGTCCCTCCAGAAGTAACTGTCAGCAGGTTCTCCGTCTCAGATAGGCCCTGTTTCCTTGGCCCAATTATGGGTTCTATTTAGAAACATTGGCTGATCTCGTGATCACAAAGGCTACTTTCCAAATATCTGAAATACAAAAAAAATGATCAGATCATGAAATTTCTTGTTTGGCATAGACAAAGAGCGTTAGATTCAAGGGACTGTGAGGCAGGCATGAGAGTTTCCATCGCCCAGAACACACAGCTGGCAAGTGTCATTTTAAATCCTTGCTGAAGTCTCTTTTGACACTCAGAAATGCAGAATGACCTATTTCATAAAAACTATCAATTCTGGGGAGACACCAAACAGAATGACAGCCACACAGCCTGCCCAAATGGACCAGAACACATGGTAGCAAATAATACTTGAGAATTGATCAAGTCATTAAAAAGAGCCTCAGGATGGATAACCAACCAGACTTGTTAATGAAGTCTTGGCTCTTATTAAATTGCCAGTGTATTCAATGCTTTTACGAGGAGCGCACATAACAACAGCAACATAACTATTATAGTGGGTTGCCTGTCTAGAAGAAGCTTCCAAGGTTGCCTAGGTCATTTTGTAGAGAAAAAGACAGAGGCATTGTGCAGGTTGACTCAACCAACATCATGCATCTGTCTGTGGCCGGAAGTGCTCAAGAACTCACATTACGTGAGATCAGTCAGAGCTTGGTGCATCTGCCTGCAAAGTCTCTGCAAATGGCTCTTCTCATTGAGAAGAAATGCCCTTCCCAATACATCTAAGTGGTGTTGTTTTGAGCTCTCCTGAAAATACCGTCAGAGAGATAGCAAATATTTTAGACATTGCCATTCATTTAATTTCTGCCACAACTACTCAACTTCTCTGTTTGGCAGTGCTAAAGCAGCTTGAAACAATATGTATACAAATGAGAATGGCTTCCATCCAATAACATTTCATGAATGAAACAGAGTAGACCAGATTTGTCCTGCAGGCTGTAGTGTTTTGACTCCCATAAAGATATACAGTCTTGGAAACCCAGTGGAGGGTGTAGATCAAAAAGAAACATTTCATCCACTCTAGGGGCTGTCTGTGGCAATGACAATGCAAGAAACAAGAGAATCCAGAGTAGGGAAGCATTCATATGCTTAGTGGTTTTGCTTAAGGTAGTGAAGCTGGAGGCCTGTTTCTACACTTCGGTAGACAGAAAGCAGAAATTTATGACGGAGTCCCTAAGAGCATTTGGTAGTCACTTAGATGAATGGTTTCTGGCACATAATTCTCTTTATAAAATGTGAATTTAGCCTCTTATCTATCACCTCCCCTTCCTTATCAGCAGGCTCTCAATTGCAAACAATGAAAATTCAATCTAAACTAAGAAAAAGAGGGATGTGTTGGCTCTTAGAACTGAAAATATCAGGAGTATTACTTGTGAAGTTGGCTCCAAGTGCTTCGGCAGTGTCATTAGAGTTCACTCTCCGTCCATTGCTCAGTTCTGTTTCTCTGTTTAGTTTGAATTGTTGGTTGGGCACCCTTTCTCTGTTGAGTGATGGGCTAAAGATCTGCCCTCTTTACAAACCCTGTGGAAGAGAGGACCACCTTCCCCATAGTTTTAACAAGTCTCAGGTCTGACTCAGCCCAACCTGAACTGAGTCTCGGGCCCAATTAAAACCAGTTGTTCTTGAAGGAAACATGCTGATAGACTTAGCCTGGGCTATGTGTCCTATCACGGCTTTGCCCATTTTAGTGGGATTGCCCATTTTAACCACCCAGACTGAAAACAGGAGGGGAAGTACCTGCTCCTGTTGTTGTTGTTATGTGCTGTTGAGTCGCTTGCGACCCATAGCGATCCTATGTTCAACAGCCCTAAACTCTGCTCTGTCTTGAGCCAATTGCACCGTCTCTGACACACTCATCCTGATTTCCCCAATCACTGAATCAATCCACCTCACAGGGGGCCTTCCCCTTCTGCGCTGTCCCTCCAACTTGCTCCTAAGAGGAAGTTAAGAATGTCACCAGATCATAGTGGAATGAAGGCTGGACGAGTGAGAACAGTTAAGTGTCTTTCAGTCAAGTTGAACTTATTGTCATAAAAGTTCCAAGCTACTCCATGCCTGAGTGGACACAGATAGTAGAACTAGGTGACCCTTTCTGTCTCCTATGACTCAGGATCTCATATCCCTCTGAGTATTGGTACAATCTCAGTCATAGGCATGCAATTGGTAGGAAAAAGATCAGTAGGTAAAGTTTAATGACAAAAATAGAACTTATTTATTTAGGATAAATATTGTTTATATGAACTTTGTTGTTGTTGTTGTTGTTTGGTGTCCTCATGTTGATTGCAACTCAAGGCAACCTTATGAACAACAGATTGAAATTTTGCCGTAACCTGCCCCAGCCTCACTGTGCTATGCTATGCTCTCTCCTGTTCTTGAAAGGTACTTTATTTGAAGGTCTCTAAATGAAATAAAGATAATTTTTCTATCTAAGCCAGAATCACTCATTTTTCTTTCATTTTGTGAAAGCAGTTAATGAGAGAGAAAGGAATACAAAGACCACAGCTTCCTGAGCCCCTACCTTTTCTTTAGTTTTGGTCACTGAAGTGTACAAAGACTTTGAAGCTTTTAAAAGCAACGGGCATATAGATTTCATTTTATCAAGTTAGAAAGATATGAGTTTCATCATGCTTGAAAGAGACCCTACTCTACCAACCGTGGATATGCAATTTAAGCATGGCCACTAGATCTGCGGTGTGAGCAGGCACTGACCTCTTAGATTAGTGCCTAAGCCTTCATTAAGAAGAGCATCCTGAAAGACAGCTATGGCTCGGAGGAAGCCCAGCATTGCACACTGGTAGCCCAAGCAGTGAAAATTGACTTGGCGTGGGATTCTCCTCTCTTGGGCCCCCATGCTGGGAGCCAGGAGCACAAAACAGCATGCAGGCAGATTCCAATCACTTAGGAGCTTTCCTTTCTGACGCTGCTTTGTAAGAATGCGTCTAGTTAAATTCACAGGGTCATTGACTGTGGCTTTCAAAACAGGAGGTTTTATGAAGGAATGCGGACCTGGAATCCAAGGTTCAGAGCCCAGACCTTCAAACAGATTAATCGCCATGGGGAGCATCTAAGAGTTTTCCAACGTTGGCTTCGTCCTGTGCCCTAGCAACCACGGGGCCCCCTATTCAGCAGACCCAGGTTTCCACTATGGTCTGTTGGACAGAGGACTGGGCGAGGAGCCAAGAACTGGGACAGCCTCATTTTGGCTCTCCGACCGGCTCCCTGGGTGCCCCCTTGAGCAGGTTCTTAACTACTCTGTCTGCGTTTCCAGCTTATTAAGTTAAGAGGAGAACAATAATGCAGTAAAGCCCCAAGACACAGTGTTCCTGGGTAGGGGACGGAGATGGAGCAGGTGGAGACGCATGTGTGTGTGTGTGTGTGTGTGTGTGTGT
>NW_006399818.1:4108322-4127309 GCF_000299155.1 Elephantulus edwardii
AGTCAATAATTTATGATGAAGAAAATGTCCTGCTCGGACTAGTGGATAAAGCAAATGACTATTCACTGCTTCCACATTGACCTTTTGGTAAAATCAAGAAGCAAGCTGTGGTGAAGATAAGAGACAAGCAGGATGGAAACATAAATGAATAATGTGCCCATCTAGCCTTTTAGTTTACCATAACTTCCTTTATGATTGCTTTGGAGTCCTTGTATTTAAACTTAAAACCCTGTTTTTCCAAATGTTTTCTTTAAAATCATGGTTTCCTCCAACATACAAGATTTATGGAAGGTGCTAAATAATTGGTTGTCAGATCAATAATTGCGAATGTTAGTTAGAAAGCAGCCTTAATTATCAGGTAGATTGTTAATTGTCTGGCAAGGTAATCTGTGGGAGTTTCTGTGGCTTCATACTGATTGCTAGTATTCATTGACTGCTTTCTGTGTGCCCAACAGGAGTCCTCACACTTCGGTATGGATTGTCTCATTTTGTTCTAGCAATAGCCTTATAGGACCGGCTGTTTTCCCCCATTCCCATTTGCTAGATAGGGGAGTTTACCTGGATTGGCAGGATATAAATATATTTCCTTGAGTTTATGGAGCTGGTGCTTGAACACAAGCATTTCACCCTGATTCCAGGGTCTACAGCCTAACATTTTCTGCAACTCCTGATTGTTCTATACACATACACTTTATATACACATACACATATACATATATATACACACATACATATATATAAATACACACACATATACACACATATATACATACATTATGTGTGTGTATACACATACACACACACATTTTATATATATATATATCCATGAGATGGGCAAGACCTCAGATTGAAAATGTGCTGTTGTTATGTGCTGATAAGTTGCCTGTGACCCTATGTACAGCAGCTCTGAAGCCTGCCCTGTCTTGAGCCAATCTCTCTGACTCCAACACACCCACCCCCATTGTCCCAGTCACTGTATCAATCCATCTCATTCCAGGTCTTCCTCTCCTGAGAAGTCCCTGCACCCTTCCAAGCATGATGTCCTTCTCCAAGAACCAGCCTCCCCTTACCACCTGCCTAAAGTATGTGAGACAGAGCTACAACATCCTAGCCTCCAAGGAGAGACTTGGTTTCACCCTTTCCAAGACAGACCTATTTGTTTTCTTGGTAGTTCATGGGACGTTCAAGACTCTTCTCCAGCAGCACAACTCAAAGGCATCCATTCTTCTTCTGTCATCCTTGGTCATTGTCCAGCTCTCTGAAGTATAAGAAATAATTGCAAAGACCATGGCCTGGATTAGGCGCCCCTGGGTCTCTAGACTGACATTGTTGCTCTTCCACACTCTGGAGAGGTCCCTGACAGCAGATTTTTCCAATGCAATTAGTCTTTTGAGTTCCTGTCTGCTGGTGTTAAGAGTGTTAATTGTGGAGTTGTGCAAACTGTAATTGCTAACAACCTTGGTCTCTTCTCTATCCATCATGTTGCTTCCAATTGGCCGGTTGGTGACCTAGATAGGGTTGTAAAGAAAAGAAATGAGAAAACAAGATGTTTTTTGATTGGTTTTCTTTTCTTTTATTTCTTTCTTTCTTTTTTTTTTACTGCAATAATGTCTCATTCAATGTTTGGGACTTATATGAAAAAAAAACAAACAAAACAAAACCAAAAACCAAAAACCACCTCATTCATTGTTTATCTAAATCCAAAGAAATCTTAGTCATTCAGGAATCCCAAAGAGAAAGGCCTATAGACTGAGTCCTTCCTCATTTAGTCTCTACACTCACTCAAATCAACATCAAAACTACCTGTTGCTCTAATGCAGACATCTCTGTTGTGATGACTTTGTTGTTGTTAGATGCCATCAAGTCAGCTCTGACCGATGAACAGCAGATCAATATTTTGCTCTATCCTGTGCTATCCTTACAATCTCTGCCGTCATTGTGTCTGTCATCCTGTTAAAGATCTTCCTCCCTTTCACTGACCCTCTGCTTTACTCTTCTTACTGTTGTTATGTGCATGTAGTAGGAATCGACTTATAGCTGAGCCTCCAGTGACTCTCCAGAGGCAGTAAATCACATGGGAGGAGATTGCGCATCTTTCTCCTGAGAAGCGGCTGGTGTATTCAAACCACGTGCCTTTGGGTTGCAGTACTACTCCTTACCACTAAGTTCCCAGAGCTTCACAATACTCTGTAGTGAATTGAATGTTAAGTGCCTTAGGTTCTTGTTGTAAATGTAGGTTGACTGAGCATGAGGGGGCAGTGGATAATGATGGAAAAAGCCATGCTTGTGTTTGAGTACCAGTGTACATGTGGAAGGGGATCAGAGGCAATTTCTGCCCAGAAGTAACAAGAAAAGCAGGTCTTTACCCTGCAGCTGTCTATGAATCAGAGATGTGTTTTGTTTGGCTCACGTATTATTATTGTACACCAAAGTCTCTAACCACCTAATTTTGTAAACTTGGCCCTTGGCCTATTCCACTCATTTGTATTATCTGTCTGCACCCTTTCCCCAACCATTTGAGTTACTAACCCTTTTTAGAAAGGCATCTCCTCAGGAAATAACCAGAATTCAATTTCAATTCTAAAACTGCATTGGATTAGATGATATAATTCAGGCAAATGCATGCAAGTTTTAATACAGTTTATGCAAATTCCCAATGATCGCCTTATTTCATATGCATGGCAATGACCATTGATAAAATCTTAGCAAATCCTACAGGTAGAGAGTGCAGGTGTGACTCACCTATTGAATTGATATAGGGTTCTCTGAGTCTTGAAAGGGCAAATAATGTCAAAGTTAATAGGGGCTAATGTGAAAAGAAAGGCCCGGGGCACTGAATGGGGAACATTTTTGGTTCAGGAGCAGTGAGGCACTTAATCTCTGGTTTATAAACAAACAGATTATGAATATCTGTTTTCTGTAAATACAATATATCCCGTTTAGGATAATCTCTTTCTTGAAAGAAAGAAAGAGAAGACCTGCCATCCATTTAAATGAAGACGAGTGGATCTCGTCCTTTCATTTTGTCTGTCTTGGTGTAAACCAGATTGTGAGCTTGGCCAACTTCAAACTTAATCATAGTTTCCCATTTTGAACATAATCATGCTTCAAATTGGTGACTGAGTTCTCTTCAGTTGGGAAAAAAAAGTTGAGGATTTGAAGAAATATTGGTGAGTCATGTTCACATGGCATTTAACCGGTGTATTTTTTTTGTTTGTTTGCTTTATTCTCATTGTCATATATACTGAGTATCAATGAATCAAATGATGTAATATTTGTGGAAATTATTTTAAAACTGTGAAAAGGGAAAGGCATTGATTGACCGACTTCCTTTGTTTTTGCTTAAATCTCAACTTCCAGTTTATGCATGATCTATTCTTCATTTGAGGAGACAGGCTTCTCGAAATGAATAACATTTGAGCTGAGAGAATAAAATGCATCTTGCACTATTTTCCTGCTTCTAGCCTTGAGAAAGATCAGTGATCAGGAGTGATAGGAGATATTTGATACAGGCATATAAATACCAAAGACTGGTACGTATTTGAATCTGGCTGGTGACAATTTATCTTCCTCTTACTTTTATCTTTATCCAAACCATTAGATAATGAACTTTAGACTAGTCACATATGCATTTTCAAAATTTGTCTCCAGGTCATTTGAGCCAAGGTGCATTTCTGTGATTAAAAGTGGCACAATATGGAGAAGCATAAAAAATATGCATAGAAAAGAAGAAAATTAGAGAGATAAGCTAAGTAAACGAAACCAATTAGAAAACAGGCTTCACAAAGAGATGAAAATACATGTAATTTTGTGCAAGAAATAGATATGTTAGTTAAAGGTTTAGAAAGTGCTTGGGGAGGAATGAGAGCCAGCCGCTTAAATGTAAGACAGAGATGAACTAGTAATCAGCAGAGTTGATGGAGTGTGGGAATAAATTAGTTGAAATTCAAGGTTATAAATAGGGCTTCAATAGTGTTTTGAGACAGAATGTCAGAAGACTAACACTGGTGAATTACTGAGATCAAGATAGGAGATAATAAATAAACTTGAGGAGCCCGGATGAAGTAAAGAAAGACAATGAATTGTAACAGGAAAAAAAAAGAAAGAAAGAAATCCTCAAAATAGGTCTGAGTGTTGATGAATAGCATATTGAGATGAAAATATGAATATTCAACAGTAATATCAGATCATCAGATTAAATAGTTAAGAAATGACATGAATATAATAAGAAATAGAGCAGATGGAAAATAAGGCATTTTCTATTTCTCTTTTAGGATTAAGAGTTTTAATTGCAAATAGAGGGAAATAAACATCAAGACAAAAAAAAAAATGAAAGTACTATAGGCAAATAGAGGAATCGCGTATCCAAAGGGGAAGCTCTGGTGCATTGTTAACTCAAAGTGGCGCCTCTCCAGAGGTTCAAATCCATCAGCTGTTCCCTGGGAGGTGGATAGGCAGCCTCTTCCCCGGCAGTTTACTGCCTCTGAAAACCCACCGGAGGATCAGCTATGAGTCGGTTCTGACTAGATGGTACAATAAAAACAAAAGTCTGCTAGGAGGTCAAGTATGAGTTGTCCTATATGGACAGCTGTGAGCTTGAGGGTTTGAGGCAATGTTTTTTGTAACATCAAAGGAAAAGACTAAGCACTTAAAGATCAATATTTAAATTTACCAGCCATTCTGTAGGCAAAGGCAAAAGATGTGGCAATCTGCTTCCACAGAAATGAGAGTTCAGGAAAGAGCGTTCATTTACTCCACTCCGTAGGGTCACTATGAGTTAGTTAGTGTTAACTCAGTGAGAATCGGTTTTAAACCAAATAGAGGAATAACAACCCCACCAAAACAATTTTTTTAAAAAAAATGTTAAAATAACAACAAAAGCAGATAAAACCCCACACACAAATTCTTAATCTTTATTAAGCCGTTGGGACACTTGCCAGGAAGCAGTCCCTGAAAATTCCTACATAACACCCTGTCTTTTACTACTAACCCCAAACCCCTTAGGGTGGTACAATTAGCTTTCTTGATTTGGAATCATCTTTGAGATCATCCCCCCCCCCCCTTATTGTCACAGTGCACACAAGTTTTGTGCTTCTCCAGAAATTTCTCCCGAACAAACATCAGTTACCGCTTTTATTCTGTCCTCTTCCCCATCTGGAAGCAACTGCTCATGGT
This sequence comes from Elephantulus edwardii, assembly GCF_000299155.1. Classification (NCBI taxonomy): domain Eukaryota; kingdom Metazoa; phylum Chordata; class Mammalia; order Macroscelidea; family Macroscelididae; genus Elephantulus; species Elephantulus edwardii. The sequence goes on from NW_006399818.1 coordinate 4,113,498, forward strand.
GACTTTTGTCAGTTTTATGGACTGTTAAGCCAAAAGGATTAGATATGAGAAGGGTTGTAATTTAGCAGAAAGTGACTTGAAATTTAGAGTGAAAGAAAGTTAAATTCTTAAATAAGTCTTCTGGGTGGCAAGAGAGAAAAAATATTAGCTTATGTGCCAATTCAAGCAAATGTCTGACCGCACAGAGAGGTCGCTGTGACCGTGATGGGACAGAGATGTTTTAAGTCGAAAATGGGACGTTAACTCAAGCATTATTTCACCAGACAAGGAGTATCCACATACTTACACAAATGGATGTTTTTCTCTTCCTTGGGCAGTCAAAATCAACTACATAATTTTTCATAAAAGGGTTGTTCCTGTGCATTCCCGGTAACTACCTTGCCACGATGAATGTTCTTAGACATCTGTTTCTGACCTTGAATTTGACCAGGGTTGGCTCGGGGCATTTTAAAAAGCACAGAAAATTTGTACTTATTTGTCCATTGAAACCATCAAGAAGGCTGTCCTGGTAGACTTGCTCTCAAATTGAACAATCTTTCAGAGGTGAATTTTCTCATAAAATATGTTCTGATCTCCAATGGGATCACAGCTAAAAGATGCAAAATTGACAGTGACTTATTAATTTAGAAATGGGGGGGCAAAAGAAAAACAGTATTTTATGGAGTGATATTCAGGTAGTTGATATCAAGCCTGTTTGGAAACCATGGATTCATATAGAGTTTCATTAACTCTCTTGGTTTCAGTTCACTAATAAAACTGTGGCCGGAAGATAGAGATCTAGACTCCTTATCATCCACAAATGACCATTTGAATTCAGTTCCTCCTGTCAGGTCTCAATGAAACCATCTTCCAGTTTGAAAGTAATTCCCCCAATGATGTGATTAAGAGTATCCACTAGTACTAACCTTTAAAATAATTTACCCCCTCTGTAAAAGAAAAGTCTGCATTCCAAGATATTCAGCATTTTCTTTGACATAGCAATATTTTAAACAGAATATTAATCTGCTTATCAACTCAAATGTGAATGGGTCCCCTCTTGAAATCAGAGCATGGGTTAGGGAACTGAAGATAGCCCCATGTACTTTAAAAACTCTGAAAAATTATTTTGAGCAAGATTTGAGTTAGGATCCCATCAGGTGGGAGCAGCAGTTGTTTCAAAGGAACACTGGTGAAATGAGATGAATTTATGAACGTGGCTTCCAGAAAAGAGAAAGCACATTTCATGGTGCCTGGCCAAGGCTTTGGATTGCAGGGTAGGGATTTGAATGGTCTACTGCTTCATATAAATTGAAATGCTTTCTGGATTTACCTCAAGTCTGAGTTTAAAAGGGTTGGGGTGTTTGTTCACTCGTGTTCCTTTTCTAATCTCTCCCCACTGGCATTGCAATCTTCTTTCCCAGGTTTTTTGCTCATTTCTTGTTATAATAGAAGCTGGTTTTGTGACCCTATTCAAACCAGGTTGTACCTTAGAAGTCAAGATAGCAACACTTCAGCTTCAGCATGCTTGGGCTTGTCTTTGGGAGAGAACAATTGCTAGCTAAGGTCATCATGTCTCCTAAAGTAGAGTCAGTGAAAATGAGGGAAGCCTTCAACGAGATGGAATGACACAAAAGCAGTTAACAATGGGCTCAGACATGCCAGCAATCATAAGAATGGTGCAGGCCTAGGCAATGTTTTGTTCTGTTCCACTTAAAGTCATCATGAATCAGAGCTGACTCAACGGCAACTAACAACAACAATGTTCAGCTTCTCCTTTGTTCCTAAATGTTCCTTCTTTTGTTTTGTCCTCAATTCTTGCCATGAGACAGACAGTGTTGGTGCTGGGGGCATAAAGAGAAAAGAGAAACTTCAGAGGCTTATAGTTCTGTGGGAATTCAAAAGTGTGCACCACTCATCAGGATAGAGGTGATAAATGCGCTGTGGGAGGTACCTACCTTCTCTGTGCCATGGGAGGAGGGCATCCAGAAGTCTGGGATGGGTTCTTGAGTGAGAACGCTAAGCTCCATAAATGCTCCTGCTAAGTTGCTAGTACAGAGTGGTCGCTATTACGTAGACATTGAAAGGAGTCCCTAGGTGGTGCAGAGTGTTGAGCACTCCACTTTTAAACTTTTTACCCAAAAAGTTGGGAGATTGAGTCTACTGCCACTCTAGAAGGGCTTGGTGATGTACTTCTGGAAAGTCAGCCACGGTCAACTGTGTGAAGCATACCTTTATTCTGACACACATGGGGTCACCATCAATCAGAATTGACTCACTGATGGCTGGTACTGGAACTCGTAGATGTTGAAAAATCTCAAATGTGTGATAAGAATGATGAAGTGATGGGGAAAAGAACAGAAAGAAAAGGTAGAGCAAGCTCATCTGCATCTTGAAGAATAAATGAATAAATAACTGAAGGCATGCAAGTAGCCTACTGGGTCTGAACGTGCTGGGTCGGAGTGTTCAGTTGCTTGGCATGGTAATGCCGGAGAGATCGTTAAAGTCAGGGGGAAGATTTATATATTCACTTCTGTTGAGGCATCAGAGAAAAAAATCCCTTCATTCCCATTGGATCAGAACACAGCTGACCCTCCAGTGAATTTCAGAATCTCTGGATCAAATGGAAGATTCGAACCATGTGACTTTGATATTGTTGCACAATGTCAGCCGAGTCAGAATCTGCTTCTTGTCTAGGGAAGAACCTGCCTCTTGCCTCTGCCTATCTCCTTTGGCATGCCTTAGCTTGTTGCTGCATCACTCAAACCCGTGCCTCTATTTTCACAGCACATTTCCCCCTGACTCTGGTAAGGATAGTGTCATTTTATCATTGGATTTAGAGCTCACATGGACAAACCAGGATGATCTCATTACATAATCCATTAGTACATCTACAAGGTGGTTGTTGTACCTTCGAATCATAACTGACAGGGTTTTCAGAGGCAGTTAATCACACAGGAGGAGACTGTCCATCCTTCTCCCGCAGAGCAGTTGGTGGATTTGGACCATGTACCTTTGTGATTACAGCACAGCTTCCTACCTCAAGGCTACCAAAATTCCCTCACATTCCTCTGTTCCAGCAATTAGGATATAGACACATCATGGCAGTGAGGGGGCACTGTTCAGTTCCTTCTGGAGGGGGAATGCCCCTTCTATGAGACTTCATCAGAAGACTTGCCCTGTGCATGCAAACTAAGACAAGATGGAAAAGACCTCTTTCTGTGAATGATCCTAAGCACTGGTGCTGAGGCAAATGAGTAGAATGGGAGATATAAGGCATAAATTCAAACTCGAGATTTTATTTCTTATAGGGTAATTATAATATTTATTAATGATGAATGTTGTTGTTGCTGTGTGCCAAGTAGTCGAAGCTGACTCACAGCTGACCCTTCAGTGGATTTTCAGAGGCTGTAAATCACATAGAAATAGATTCTCAATCTCTCTCCTGTGGAGCAACTGGTGGATTCAAACTGCATGCCTTTTGGTTGGCAGCACAACTCCTTACCACTAGACCACCTGTGTTCCTTAGATACATATTTATTTCCTATGTCACTGTTTTAAAAGACCCAAATGTAAGATGCAAATATTTGTTAAGGAAGCAATGTCCACATACTGCTGTTGAAGCATCTCAGGTGACCCTGTGTGTGTCAGAGTAGAACTGTGCTACACTGAGTTTTCATGGCTGATTGTGAATGTGAATCAATGGGTCCTTCTTTCAAAGCATCTCTGAGGGAACTCAAACTTTCAGCCTTGTGGCTAGCAGCAAAGCACCACCATTTTACTATTTGTACCACCCACAGTTTATACCTTTATCTACCTACCTACTGACCTACCAGGGGTCTTTCATGATAGCACTAAGGGAGTTGGCTGCTAGCGCAAAGTTAAGCCTCTCTAGAAGTTAGAATCTACTGGCAGTTCTATAGGAGAAAAATAGTCAATTTCTTTCCATTCAATTTATAACCTTCTGCAAACCTGCTGGAGGGTCAGCTATGAATTCTGACTAAATGGCTCTGAGTGAATGAGTGTGATCTCGCTATGAGGTAGGTTGTTGTTGCTGAGTACCATCCAGTCAGCACTGACCCATAGCTGACCCTTCAGTGGGTTTTCAGGGGCAGTTAATCTCATAGGAGGAGATGGCCCATCCTTCTCCTGTGGAGCAGCCGGTGGCCTCATATTATGTGCCTTTGGAATTACAGCTAGATAGCCATCTATTTAGATTTCTTTCTATCTGTTTATCTATCTATCTATCATCTATCTATCTATCTATCTATCTATCTATCTATCATCTATCTATATCTATCTATCATCTGTCTGTCTTATCTGTCTAATTATCTATGTATCTAACTTCTCTAGCATCAATTTTACTCCTGCCAATCCTGTAGGACAGAATAGGCCTATTCCATTTCCAAGGTTAAATGTTACGGAAATAGACTGCCACATCTTTCTCTCATGGAGTAGATGGTGAGTTTGAAACACTGACCTTTTGGTGCATAGTCAGATTTTTTTAAACCACTGCACCACCCAGGAGTTTTGGTAGCCTAGTGTATAAGGAGCTGTACTGCCAACCCAAAGGTAAACTGTTCTAATCTGCCAGCTGCTCCACAGGAGAAAAATGGACAGTGTCATTTTGTGTAATTTACAGTCTCTGAAAAAACAGCTGGAGGGGGCACCTATGAGTTGATTCACACTCCATGGCACTTAACAACAACAAAACGTTGAGAAAGCAATTGCCTAATCTCTGAGTCTCATAATCCTATAAATCAAGTGAATTGAACTGGGCAAGTTCCTGACTACTGCTAAGTGTGTTTTATTCTGTGCAGATTAGGCGGCAAGCACAGCACCCCCACCCCAACCCCATTCCTTTCTTCTTGCTTTGTTCTTTGCTTGCAGTTCGCTGTAGTCATCACTAGATGGCTTGCTGGCATCTCAGGAAGTTTAACAGTGGAGCAGCTTGTTTCTCTTCCGCTGAATGGGTCTCTGGAGAACTCCAGAATGTAAGCTACCTCCTTAAGCAAATTAAAAGTTTTATTGGCAAAATATAACTTGATAACATCCATATACATTATCAGTATAACTTGGGGTGGGGGGAGGAGATCCAATTTGGAACACTAACAGCACAGCAAAGTAGCATGAGTTTGGAAGGGAAGCGCATCGCGCCGTCCTGTAGACTTTGGACGTGTTGAGTAATTTGCCTATTGAATCTGAATGCAAAGGTGTAGGAAAATAATTCACTAGGGTTTTCTTGTGCAATCTCTGCCTTTGATAGAAACCTCTGGGGCCCCAGCATTGTCACTGGCTTGCCCACTCCTTCCCCTTCAGAGCTGTACTGGCCCTCAGGTTCCAACAGCCTCAGAGCCTCCAGCCTTGCTCTGTGCTGGCTGCTTTCCCATCCTTTCAGGGCCTGGAGCCCCTGGCTGCGCATTCTCTCCAGGACTCTGGGATGCAAGCAGCCCTGCAGCCACTAGCAGCTCTGGGCTTAAATGGCCTCAAGCAGTTTTGGTTCTTTGAGCCTCTGAAGCCTGGCACCTCTGGCTTTGTGGCTTCAGTGCCAGAAAAGCCCCTGTGTTACCGCCTGTTCCCTCTAGGTATCCAGTCTTCAATTAGATGCTTACTCTAACACCTGACAGACACCCGTCTATGACACTACCTTTTTTGGCTCCCCAAACCACCTCTCTCCCTGCCAGGCCCTCCCTTTCAAATTTTCCTTCTTCAAAGAGAAGAGAAGAGGGGAGGGAAGAGAAAGAGGGAAAAAGAAGGGCCAAGTTTTATGAGTTTATCCACCAGATCTGACCCCAAACTCTGTGGTACCCTTCCTGCAGACAGCCCTGAGGTACATCAGTTCCTGTGGCAACCAGAGTTAACAGGGTCTTACAGCCTTCATTAATATGTAATATAGAGTCCACATTTGATTAATGTCACTATTTCAGACATGCTAGTTGAAGCACAGATTTCATCTCCCTTCTTAATAGACCCAACCTGTTTGTTTCAAGATGCTAACATGTCGCACAAAGGAAGTCTGCAATAAATATTTGATGAATGAGTGGGTGGGTGGTTTGAAAGGACTTATGTACATAAGGACATCAATAATTCCATTGGTTGTTATTGTTGTTATTTGGGGCTGTCACGTTGACTACAACTCATGGCAACCCTGTAAACAAAGGCTGTGAGCCTTATCCTTTCCCGAGCCAATCTCGCTACCTACAACATGACTCCATAGCCACAGTCACTGTATCAGTCCATCTGGTCCAGGGTTTTCCTGTCCTGCACAAACCCTTTACCCTTCCACACATGGTGGAGGGAGCTAGACAGCCAAGAAAATCCATGTGAGTTTGGGACCTGCAATCTTCCCTCATGGAAGATATACTTTTTCACAAAGGTCAGGATGGTGAAACTTCATCTCACATACTTTGGGCATGTTGTCAGGAAAGACCAGTCCTTGAAAAAAAGATATTATGTTGGGAAAAGTGGAAAGTCAGTGAAAGCGAGAAGACCCTCCACGATGTAAATGGATGGGACTGTAACAGTGGGCTCTAGCATGTTAGAGATAGCGAGGACGGTGCAGGATAAAAAGGGTTCAAATCTGTTGTTTATGGGGTTACTATGAGTCGTCTACTCAATGACAATGAACAACAACAATCTCTTGCAGGGCATTCTTCCTCTTCTACTTACAACTTCTGCAGTTTGCTGTTTTGCTGTATGTTTGTGTCTTGTAGACGGCATATTGGTCTGGGATTTGGAGGCAAAAGGAGGTCAAATGACTGGGGCGCTTAAGAAAGAGGAAAGGAAGCATCTAGCAGGAGCTGTCAGTGTTAGCTAGAGAAGAATTTTTAGAGCTCAGATTCTCTTTTATGAAGATTTCCCTCATAAAAGCATCAGGCATACTTTGCCCCAAGAAACCACTCACGCTGTAAATCCCTGACATGTTCTTGGGAATGGTAGTGGTTTAACAAATGCTGTGCATCCCATGCTGCATCACCATTGTTGCCTCAAAGGAGTACACCAGTTGCATTTTTTCCCAAGAATTCATCCTAGGAGAGGTGGAGAGGAAGACCGCCAGCAAAGTGCATTAACAGTGACTGTGACAATGAGCTGGAGCATGTTGTCAATCATGCAGATGGTCCAGGACAGGATAATGTGCCCAAGTGGTGTTCATTGAGTCCCTTGGAATCACAGTTCACTGAAAAGCACCTAACAGCAACCCTGTGTCTCAGACACTTTAAGACCAGATGGGCTAGAAACTGTGTAATTAATATCTGTGTCAGGATAGAAACAATATCTGTGTAACAGGAAAAAAAATACTGTAAAAAGTTTTACATTTTCTTCTTGGGGATGAGGAAGTTCCTTAATATGTTGCCATTTTAAAATACTAGTTGATTGGAGTTATTAATGAGTATGAAAATCAAAAGCTCCAACAAAATTCCTTCAATAACCAGCTCCTTCCCCCATCCCTCCAAGCAATTCTTTTAGTCCTAAAGGCGACTTTAAAAGTGCAAAGCATAAACTCATTTCTCATGTGTTCCATTACACTTAGCTCACTATTATGGCTGAGCTGTACTTTTCAAGAGACAGGCTGCCCTACCCACTCACCCCTCATTTAATTGTTTACATTTCTGGGTTTCAGTAAAACGGCTCAACTCTCTAAAGCACCCAATTTCTTTTTTTCTTTTAAATATCTTTGATGTTCTATCTTTTATGAGACGTTTACATTTTACGATTTTATTGCTGGAAGATTTACTGACAAATGCAAGTTATATTGACTGTACTGCAGAGGTTCCATTATTGTTTTATTTTCTTCCATTTGACCGATTTCGAGTGCTTTCTAGAGGTAGATTTGTGAACAAGTAATTTTCTTCTGAAGGATCCCAGACCTCTGGTATGGAGGTCAGGAGATCTGGGGTTGACACCTGACTCTGTTACTTTCTACTGAGCAGATGAGCTCATCACATTTGGAGGGTACATGGTAGTCCAGACAGCCAATATCCCTTCCACTCATGTCTGTGTCAACTCCTCCTCACTGGTTCCTTTGCTGAAGAATTTCATTTACAAAGATAGTCTTCTTCAAAAAGGAGTTCTGATGACATGTTACATGCTCTACTATTAACCAAAACGTTGGTGATCAAACTCACCAGTCTTGGGAAAAAGATGGCAATCTCTTCCCATAGAGATTTACAGCCCCAGAAACCTAAAAGATGGTCATCGGGAGTCAGAATTTAGTTGTTTACCTTATTCTGAAGGTAGTTGAACTTGAAAGCTAAAATGATTTCTCATTGCTTTCATTTTATTCTAATGACAAGGTCTGTGACTCTGGGCCAATCTATTGACTTATCTTTGAAATAGAATATACTAGAAAAATTCGGAAAATCTCTATACATCTTTCTAGGAGTTCTGGTGGCTTAATGATAAGAAGCTACATTGTTAACACAAAGGCATATGGTTCTAATCCACTAGCTTCCCAGTGGAGAAAAATGAACAATCTCCTCTAGTGTGTGATTTACTCTGTTGTTGTTGTTGTTATTGTTAGGTGTAGAGTACAACTCATAACAACCATATTGACAACAGATATGAACTTTGCCCTATCCTGTGTAATCCTCACAATTTCAGACACACTCAAGCCCATTGTTGTCGTTACTATGTCAATCCACTTGATAGAGGGTCTTCCTCTCCTTCTCCACCTTTCCACCTCTCTAAGCATAATTTGCTTTTCCAAGGTATAGTTTCTTTTAGCAACATGCTCATAGTGTTTTAGAAAAGGTTCATCTTTGCCTCCAAGGAGCACTCTGGCTTTGCCTTTTCAAAAACATATCTGGTTTGGTGTTTGTTTTTGTTTTTGGGGTTTTTTTTTCTTTTGACAGCCCATAGACTACTCAGTGCTGTTCTCCAATAACCACAGTTCAAAGGCATCAATTCTTCTGTCATTCTTATACATGACTCAACTCTTAGCAGCAAAGCAAATGATTGAAAAGAACATGGTCTGAAATAGCAGGGCTCTGAAAACTCTATGAACAACAGAAGAACATGAATAGTTACAGTAGTAGAGGTAAAGCCCAGACTGGAAGTCAATCAAAATGAGGAGAAATAGCTGCAAACATCCTTTAATAGGTGGAACATGGAATGTAAGATATATGAATCTTGGGAAACTACAAGTTGTGAAAAATGAAATGTAATGCAAGAACATTGACATTCTAGGTATTAATGAGATGAAATGGACTGACATTGACCACTTTGAATCAGACAGTCTCATGGTATATTATGCCAAGAATGAAACACAGAGGAAGAATAGTGTTTCATTCAAAGTTAAAAAGATAATTTCAATGTTGTGAGTTATGTTGTTGTTGTTGTTGTTATGTGCCGTCGAGTCGCTTGAGACTCATAGCGACCCTATGTACAACAGCCCTAAACTCTGCTCTGTCCTGCGTCAATCGCACTGTCTCTGACACTCCCATCCCGATTATCCCAGTCACAGAATCAATGCACCTCATAGAGGGCCTTCCCCTCCTGCGCTGTCCCTCCACCCTCCCAAGCATGATGTCCTTCTCCAAGGACCGGTCTCTCCTGATGTTATCTATACATATACAAGGAGTTACTACAACTATTATTCAGATGTAAGGACCAAAAAATAAAGTCTAAGAGGAGGAAATTGAAGACTTTTATCAAATACTGGAGTTCAAAATTGATCAAACATGCAATCAAAATGGAATAATTATAATTGGTGACTGGAAAAGAGCATAAGTTGGTAACCATGAAGAAGAAAGGGTAGGTAGAAAGTGCAGGTTGATGACAGAAAAGAGGCCAGAAATAGAATGATTTAATTTTATATGTTCAATTACTTATTAATTGCAAATCCCTTAAAAAAAAAGAAACCCTTAATAACAAAAGAACATTTACTTCACTAACTTTGGAAATTTCCTATAGTTCAGTACCTATGAGCTGGTACTGAGTCTATTGTATAATAACAACATAACAACAACATGCCTCTCAAAATTCTATGAACTTTAATAAATGATGATAGTTATAGAAAGTCTTCAGGCCTTTTGTTCATAGGGTCACTATGAGTTGTGCTTGACTCGACAACAATCAACAACAATAATAACAACATACATCCTTTTGGGAAAATAATTTTTGAACACTTGAATATAACTTATCTAGAAAATCAAAACCAATGTCTTCCAGTCAACCTTGTATCAGTCTTTATTGGAAGAAACTGGTCATATTCCTCTTATAGAGCACCTGTTGAGTTTGAACCACCAACCTTTGAGTTAGCAGCCCTGCACCCAATGTACCATGCCACTAGGCCTTCTTTACATAGATAGACTAACTGGGGTCAAACACCTTGCTTTCTTTATAAAGCGAGTTATAGATCTTAATTTTCTACCTTCCTTGAATCATTAAGAGACTGTCTAAGTTAGATTTCCATTCATTTATTCATTCAAGGAGTTGTTGTTTAAGTGCCATCAAGGTAAGCACAACTCACAGCAACCCTGTGAACAAAATATCTGGACCCTATCCTGATGGCAGCCTCTGTGACAGACACGGGGACATAAAAAGAAATAAAATACTATATTGGCTGCTGAGATGTAATAGTTTCCTAGAGCTGCTTAAAAAAACCCCCAAAAAACAATTTAAAATATTTTTAAAAAGCACCACAAAGTGGGTTGCCACATAAATTTCTCATTGTTCTGGAGCCTTGTTGTCCAAATTCAAGATGGTAGCAAGACCGTGCTCTCTTCAAAGCATCTAGAGAAACATCTAAGAAGACCCTTTCGGAGAGGAAGATCTCTCAGCTGCTCATAGCTCCTAGTGTGCTTTACTTTGAAGTTGTGGTAAACACTCATCTTCTGTCTTGATTTCTGTATTTCTTGCTCTTTTTATTCTAATTATTATTAAATTTTATTAGTTTTAATGAACATTTACAGAGATTTTGGGTTCTCATTCATTCATTGTTACACTGTTCTCTCTACCCTCCTCCCCAGTTCGTTTTTCTCCCCCACCCCTGAATGTGTGTTTTAATTGTCCAATTGCCACAGTGCTTGTCAAAGCCAGTTCTGATTAATCTCCTTTGTCAGTGTGTCCCTTGCCATTCCCTATCACTCCTCCCTGAGAGAAACTTCACCCTGATTCATAAGGAAAAGGGGATGGTGTATTCTCTTAGCTACTTCCTGCCGAAAAGGGACGCTGTGGGTTTCAGGGTGAAGATCTTCTCTCACTACTCTAAAGGGTCCCTTTGGCAATAGGAAACACATAAACTATTATGGAGACTGATTTTGGAATTTATATGCACTGTTATTAATTGTGCTTAGCTGTACATGTTCATATCCTTGAAGATGTATCATGGAGGTGTTGCAACCTAGAAGATACAAATTTAACTAACAAGTTAAAAGTACATGAGTCAAAAATTAACAAGCAATGATATTTCAAGTAGAGGTTCTAGTAGTGGCACAAATCAAGTTACAGAGGGAAGGTGGTTCTTACAATAAAAGGCCTATAGACTAGCACTTTGTCTATTATAGTGTACTATTCTTGCTCTTTTTTATAACACCACTCTGATTGGGTTAGAACCCATCCTACTTCAGTATAATGGTTGTATCAAGGGTTCAGTATCAAAGATTGTTGTTTTCATGCACCCTGGAGTTGGGAGTGACTCAGAGCTGACCCCCTAGATGGTTTGCAGAGGCAGTTAATCACAGAGGAATAGATTTCCCATCTTTTAACCAATGAGCACCTTGTGGATTCAAGCCATGTGCCTTTGGGCTAGCAGTGCAATTCCCTTACTGAAGCAAGGTAAGCACAGACTTAATGTGTGCTTACTTCCTAATCTGTAGTAAACAATTTCACTTTCTACACAGTTTGCTTGGCTCCACGGTCAACACTCTTGGCACCAGCAGCCAGGAAATAAAAAAACGTATTGCGATGGGAAAGTCTGCTGTTAGGAACCTCTCTAAAGTACTCAAGAGCAATGGTGTCTCTCTGGAGACTAAGGTCTGCCTGATACAGGCCATGGTCTTTGCAATCACTTGTTATGTATCAGAGAGTTAGACAATGACTAGGGAGGATAGAAAGAGAATTGACGCCTTTCAGCTGTGGTGCTGGAGAAGACTATTGAATGTTCCATGGACGGCCAAGAAAACAAACAGATCCATCCTAGAGAGGGTTAAACCAGGATACTCCTTGGAGGCAAGGATTCTGGGGCTTCGTCTGATATACTTTGGACATGTTGTAAGGAGAAACAGGTCCTTGGATAGGGACATCATGCTTGGTAGGGTAGAGGGACAGCGCAGGAGGGGAAGACCCTCTATGATGTGGATTGATTGAGTGACTGGGGTAATCGGGATGGGTGTGTCAGAGGCAATGTCGTTGGCACAGGATAGAGCAGGATTTAGGGCTGTTGTACATAGGATCGCTATGAGTCGCAAACGACTCAATGGCACATAACAACAACAACAACACATCAAGAAATCTGCTCATCAGGATGGTTGGACTACAGCCCTACAGCACTTTCTTATAGAATCAAGGCCTCTTTCCAAGTTGATCCCTGAGAGGCACAGAACACCCAGTAAACCAGGTAAGCAATTGCTTGCCTGTGTTTCCTAATCTATAGTGAGAACCTTTCTCAAAACAAAAACATTTGAAACTTCACTATAGATTATTAAGTAAACATACACAAAAAGGTGACTGTGTTTGCTTTTGGGGGTAATTCAGCCCTGACTGTAAAGTATCGAATACTTAAATATATGAAAGGATGGGAGTGCCAACATCTGGAACTTGCCCTATCTTGTGGGAGGCAGGACATTTTTGAAGAAGCAGATTGCCAGCCTGTGATGCCATGCCCCCTGCCTCACCACAAATAAACACGTGCAGATAAGGACGTGCTCATATCCCCTGCAACTTAACGTTCAGAAAGGGTTGATATGTGCAAGTTACCTTGGAATGAGGAAGTACACACATGGGAGAGGTGAAGTCCATTTCATCAAATAGTGTCTACCTTACACAGGAAGCTAAGATTGGTTCATAAATAATTATACTTTAAAGGTGATTCTGCCATAAGGAAAGTCTAAATACATGGCCAGGGGGTTCTGAAGGAGAGAGCATTGATAATTCAGAAATCAGTAGAGGTGTGCTGGAGAAGCTGGCATTTGAGACAATTGGGGTGGGAGTGTCAGAGACAGTGCGATTGGCACAGGACAGAGCAGAGTTTAGAGCTGCTGTACATAGGGTCGCTATGAGTCGCAAGCAACTCGATGGCACATAACAACAAACAACAACAACAAAGAGGCTCTAGGATTTCATCTCAATGTTGACTATCTTATAGCTGTTGGATTTCAAGGTGAATTTTTCAATATGGAGTAAAATCACTTTGTGTTTTTAGAAATTGTACTTTTCTCTTTAAATATTTTTAAAAATATCTGATGTAATCTAGCAACTAAGACCAATAGATGCTGAATTTTAACCAAGTTTCTCTTCATAGGTGCTTTGTGAGCTTACCCAGGAGCCTGTTGTTGTATTTTGTTCCCAAACTGGGTTCAATTTAATTAAATATTATGTAAAACTGATGAACTATAAAAGAGAGAGAACAATTGTTAATATTTCTATAAAAATTGAGTTGCCTTAGAAAGGAGATAACAAGAGTTAATATTTCTATTAAAATTAAGGTGCCTTGTTGTTGTTGTTGTTGTAATGTGCCTTCGAGTCGTTTCTGACTCATAGCGACCCTATGCACAACAGGCCTAAACCCTGCTCTATCCTGCGCCAACCGCACCACCTCTGACACACCCATCCCGATTACCCCAGTCACCGAATCAATCCATCTCATAGAGGGTCTTCCCCTCCTGCGCTGTCCCT
>NW_006399818.1:4142636-4200015 GCF_000299155.1 Elephantulus edwardii
TCCACCAAACACTGTCCACCATGAGTAACCATTATCACATTGGACACTGCAGTGTTACAGTGTTCAGCTTCACAACAACCATAAGTTACCTCTGTACAGCAGATCAACAGACCAGTGCTATACCACTTAGAAGAATGTTTGACCAATAACAAAATCAGGGCTGAGTGCCACAGATTAAAGTCACCCACCTTTAGCTTGGTAGCATCACTTTCTGTCCACTAGGCCAAGGGAGCTCTCTCATTGTTGTTGTTGTTGCTGCTCCTGTTAAGTGTCATTGACATGTAGGTGACTCATAACAGCCCTGTGAATGAAAGGTCAGCAGCTCAGATACTCTGAGGTGATAGGTGATTACAACAAAGTGTAGGGAAGATAGGTAAAAATATGGGCAAAAGGGTAATGAAAAGGTCACACAGCTGAATAAGATCTTATTAGGGTGTGGAAACTAGGTTGCCAGACCAGCTGTTTTAACAAGACAGTAACCAAAACATTTTAAGTGGAATATTCTGAGTATCAAATGCTGGCATCTAATCCAATGTTTATTTAAGTCCAAAAGGAAAATAAATTTACTCCTGTGTAGACATTGATTTCCAGTACCTCAGCACAACATCCTCATAAAATTATGCTTCATTTTCTTTACGATCTACATCTGGCTCTGTGCTAGATGACTGGAGCTCATTGTAGCTTGAGTTCCGTTCACCTGCAGTCGGGACATATCCCAAGACAACAAGTGTACAAGTTCTCTCTGAGTCTAGCTCAGAATAGTCTAGGCTGATCCCAGAGCTGGGTGGACACAGGAACTTTCAGCAGACCCTTCTTTTCCATGGTGAGGGGCATCAGTGTACCTTTTCTTCTCGGCTTCTTCATGGTTCCTTCACAGAGATGAAAGAGTGAGTTGTCTAAATAGATTCAGAAGAAAGACCTGTCCTCCTTCTCCTCTTTAATACAGAGAAGTATTCATTGTGCTGTGCTTTTTAGTGATGTTAGAGAGAAATATGACATGAGCTGTGTGTCTCTGACTTAGCTCTAATCACATTGCTCTGATTCCAAAAGGAGTTGACCCATTTTTGCTGCACGACAAAACTGTGATTTCTATGATGTCTCTGGGTGGTGCAAATAACTAATGTTCTTCACAACTATAAACAAAAGATTGACGGGTTGAATCTACCCATAAGTGCCTCAGAAAGAAGGGTTTATAGTTTATTTCCCAACAATCAGCCATTGAAAACCTATAGGAGGAAGTCCTATTCTGACTCATGGAGCATTTCCATGATTCACAATCAACTTGATGGCAGTGTCTACAAAAGGTGACACTTTGATCTCCATATGCCTGAATCCTTTGTGTTCTAATGTTAACCTACGTTTGGATCTAAACTCTCCTTCTGTGACTCTATGATGGAAATGATAGAACTTTTTCACGTTGTTGTTGTTGTGTGACATAAAGTCAGAAATGAATTCATCGCTGGCCCTCCAGCAGATTTTGAGAGGCAGTAAATCACATTGCAGAAGATTGCTGATTCTGATGGATTTGAACCATGTGGCTTTTCGATTACAGCACAGTCTTACCACTAGGTCACAAGAGCTCCAAGAATGGGTCAATTTGATTGTATTATAGAGATTAGGATATCAGAAACAGTCTTGTTTTACTACCAAGTCTTAGAATCAGTAGTATTTCCTAAATTATCCTTGGATTGTTTTGTGTTTATTGTTTAGGAAAAGGGACAAGCCCAACATTATTCCCATTGATACCCAAAGATCTTTGGTTTGCAACCTTCCTGTGACAAAATCATTCATATTAAAGATAGAGGTACTCTTAGAGAGATAACATACCCCTGGAAGTTAGTCTTGCCTACAAAACTTAATCTATAAGTGCTTTCTTTATCTTGTTCCTCACCATCACCCTCTTGTTTATAACAGCATCTAATTTAATGTTAATGTCTAATTTAATGTTAATGGCATCTAATATGTTTGTTTCAATTGTTTTCCAGTCTGATGACTTGACCCTAATCCAAACATTTAAACTATCTACTGTCTTTCTACTTCTTCTCCCTTTTTCTTATTCTCCTTCTTGGGTTGTTTTCATCACCAGGCTTTCTTGTACCCCCTTAATTGATATCTTCAACACTGTGTACTTACCTCAATCTTCAAATTTCCTTTTCCATGACACTTCCATGTCCTACTCCTCTTTCTGACCTTTGATTAGCCATCAGAGTCTCTTCTTTCTCCTCATCCTACTTATTAATTGACAAATATTTGTTCATGTTTTATACATGCAGATATTCTGTGAGACAATGGGAACTTGAATCTGCTCTTTCTCACTTGTTCTTTATGTTTTTGTTCGTAAGATGATCTCTTTCCCAACCACAGCTTAACTATTATCCATGCATCTGACCACTTAATTGATGTCATTAAACCCTAACCTATTTTGTGTCCAAATTATACTTTTCCTCTAGTTCATCAATATCTCCAATTCAGGAGGCCTTTTAAAATATACATTGTTTTCATGATTGATGCAGAACAGATCATTCAGGAAGCAGAAATTTATGAGGAGGAATGTAACATCAGGTTTGGAGGAAGACTTATCAACAACTAACCTTTCGCAGATGACAAAACCTTGCTCGCTGAAACTGGGGAAATGAAGTGCTTGCTGCAGAAGGTCAAGGACTATAGTCTTCAATATGAATTGAATCTTAACATCAAGAAGAAAAAGATTTTCACCACTGTGCTAATTGGCCGCACCAGTGGAGAGAGAAGAGACTGAGGTTGTTAGCAGTTATAGCTTATTGGGTTCCACAATCAACACTCTTGGCACCAGTAGTCAGAAAATCAAAAAACAAATTGCACTGGGAAAATCTGCTCTCAGGGACCTCTCCAGAGTGCTGAAATGCAACCATGTCAGTCTAGAGACTAAGGTGTGCCTAATTCAAGCTGTAGTCTTTGCTATAGATCAAGGAGTTAGACAGTGACTAAGGATGACAGAAGAAGAGTTGATGCCTTCTAGTTGTGGTGCTGGAGAAGAATCTTGAATATACCATGGACCACCAAGAAAACAAATAGGCCTGTCTTGGAG
Organism: Elephantulus edwardii; assembly: GCF_000299155.1. Lineage (NCBI taxonomy): Eukaryota > Metazoa > Chordata > Mammalia > Macroscelidea > Macroscelididae > Elephantulus > Elephantulus edwardii. Next base: position 4,145,704 of record NW_006399818.1, read on the forward strand.
AGGGTGAAACCAAGTTTCTCATTGGAGGCTAGGATTTTGAAGCTCCATCTCACATATTTTGGGCATGTGACCAGGAGAGATCGGTCCTTGGAGAAAGACATCATGCTCAAAAGGGCAGAGGGACAGTACAGGAAAGGAAGACTCCGGGTGAGATGAATTCATACAGTAACTGGGACAATGGGTGTTGGTGTGTCAGAATTAGTGAAACTGGCTCAGCACAGGGCAGACTTCAGAGCTGCTGTACTTAGGGTCCCTATGGGATACAGGCGACTCGATGGCACATAACAACAACAACAACTCAACCACAAAATAACTAGAAATGATAGAAGAATTGATTCCTTTGAGCTGTAGTGCTGGAGAAGAGTTTTGACCATACCGTGGACTGTCAAGAGAATAATCTGTTCTGGGAAGGGTATAACCGAGCTGCTCCTTGAAGACAAAGATTTTGAAGCTCTGTGTCACATACTTTGAGCACGTGGCCAGGAAGGACCAGTCCTTGGAGAAGAACATCATGCTTTCAAGGATGAAAGCTCAGGAGAGGAAGACTCTGGATGAGATGGAATAACTCGGGACAGGGTAATGGGATTAGGTGTGTCAGAAATGAGGAAGAGCTATTGTACATAGGGTCACTATGACTCACAGATGACTTGATGGCATATAAAAACAGCAAGCACACAGACAGTCAATGCTTTATGGACCCTGCAAATGCATTGGACTGTGTGGATCACAACTCATTGTAATTTACATTAAGAAGAATGAGAATCCCAGGACACTTGCTAGTGTTCAAGAGAAACCTAGCTATACCAGGAAGCTTTTGCCTGAATAGAGCAAGAAAACACTGCATAGTCCTTTCTCTGTACCTATTCAGTCAATATGCTGAACAGATCATTCAGGAGGCTGGACTTTATAAAGGAGGAAGACTCAGCAACAGCCTGCATGATACAGAAGCTTGCTGAAATTGAGGAGGACCTGAAGTGGACTTGAGGCTGCAGAAAAATCAAGGACTGCAGCCTTTAATGTGGATTGCGTCTCAACATCAAGAAAACAAAGATGTAGAACACCAAGCCAATAGGCAGCGTCATGATAAATGGAAAAGAGGTTGAGGTTATTATAATATCAGTTTGCTTGGATTCACAGTCAACACCCTGGCACCAGCAGCCAAGAAAGGTTTTTAAAAAGTGTGTTGCATTGGGAAAATTAGAATGCCAAAGCATTATCCAAAGTGCCATAGAACAATGATATCAGTCTAGAGACTAAGGTGCACCTGATCCAGGCTCTTTTGAATTGCTCGCCATGCATCTGAGAGCTGAACAGTGACTAAGGATGACAGAAGAAGAATCAATGCCTTTGAATTATGATGCTGCAGAAGAGTATTGAACATACCATGAATTGCAAAGAGAATAAGCAGCTTTGTCTTGGAGAAGGTAAAACCAAGTTTTTCTTTGGAGGCAAAGATTTTGAAACTCTTTCCAAAATACTTTGGGCATGTTACCAGGAAGGACCAGTTCTTGGAGAAGGACATCATACTTGGAAAAGTAGAGGGTCCGCATAGCAGAGGAAGAGCCCATATGAGATGAAATGATATAGTGACTGTAGCAATTGGGTCAGGTGTGTGGCAATGGTGTCAGAGATAGTGCAGGTGGCTCAGGACAGGGCAAGCCATTGTTTATAGGTTTGTTATGAGTCAGAGCTCTATGGCACATAACAACAGTAAAAACAACAACCATCCCAGCACACCAAAAGATCATAGATTTTTAATTACAAACTCTTGTGTATACATCCATTCCTCTTTAATCCCCTTTCCTAGCCTCTGCTGCATTCCTCCTTCTGTCATTCTGATTCAGTCTCTCACTACCTCTTTCCTTGGCTCTTATCATGATTCCATAAATTGTTCTTCAATATTGCTGTTGTTGTGTGCCATAGAGTAAGAACCGACCCATAGGTGACCCTCCAGCAGGCTTTCAGAGGCAGTTAATTACACAAGAGGAGATTGCCCGTCCTTCTCCAGCTGGCAACCTTGAGCCACGTGCCTTTGGGATTGCAGCACAGCTTTTTGCCACTAAAGTAACACTTGGGCAAGATACCTTTTGACTATTCATTTGCTTACTCGTTCACTTATTGTTCAACGAATATTAACCTCATGTCTGCTGAGCGATGCTAATTTCTGAGGACGTAAATTGCACAGGAGAAGATTACCTTGCCTTAGATTCAAATAATTTATATTATTCCCAGTACTTCATGAAAGACAGGCTAGTGTTTCAAAATTAGATAACAGAGTCAGACTGGCACTACTTCAAATCCCAACTTTGGTACTTTGTTGTCTTTGGTCAGTTTGCTCAAACTACTATAGTACTTGGTGACTTTTAGTTTTTCTGAATATAAGGGTCATAATACCCACTTCCAGATGTTTATTTTGAGGGAAAGCTGGATATAAAGCACCTAACATTTTTATTATGATCACCAAATACAAGGATGCTTTTATTAGTAGTAATTGAAGGCAAGAGTTTATTGTTGATCTCTGCATATCTACCCCCACCCTGCTAAGTGGACATGATGGTTAATATTTGTTGAACAATAAATGGACCAGTTAACAAATAAATATTCAAAATGTACTTCTACTCAAAAAAAGTACTTCTTCTCAAAGTGTTATTTTACTTGTTAATTTTTTTTTAAAAAGTCATTGTATTAGAAACTGAGCAGGATACAAATTATTAGTTTTGGCTTCTGATTTATGGGGCCTATAATCTACACTGGGGATATGAAAGTGACATAAAAATAATTGATGAGCGGTATAATAGGGTATATACTTAATCATTAAACTGAAAGGCATAAACTCTAAGTATTTGTGATAAAAATTATTGCTTACAGGATAAAGGAAAGCTTCATGGTAGAATATTTGAAGGTAACTCTTTTCTTAAACATAATACTATTACACACCCATATATATGTATGTGTGTATATATGTATATATGTTACTAGTTAACACTTTGAAACAGCTCCTGATTACCATGACGAATGAGACAGCTCAGACAATAGAATCAGGCAGTTAATGCAGCATACAATAAATGTGTGTTGCAAGAGAGAAGTTTCCAGGGAACAAGAATTGCTATGGTAACCTGATATATCATTAAAAATGTAATGAATAAATATCATCAGCATCTCAGATTCATTGCACACAAAAATACCTTCAAGTCTCGGGTAGCAAAATCGTTCTCATGCTGATTGCTCCATGTTTTGTAAGCTAAATCAGAGTGATTGTCCATTAGCAAAAAAAGCAGTAATATTGAAATAATCCAAGACTTCACAAGGTGTATAAAAATTCCTTCAGTGTAGCCTTTTGATTTAAATCACTGCCATGTTCCTCAAAATATTAATTTTAGCTGTAAGAAATAGTCATAATAGTAGACCTGATTATATACTTTTCAAAAGAAATAATATTTTGCCAACTTGTAAGAGTACATTAGACACTGTGGGTATTATAATGTTTAGTAGGCTATAAGGAAGATTATCTTTTTCTTAGAGTGCTTTCTTAGAGTGTTATAAGATCTTTTATTTTTCTAGACCTCACATTTTCTTTCTGTCTTCCTTCCTCTTCTTAAAATCTCATTTCTTTCCTAAGATGGTCTTGCTCTTTGTTTAGCCCTTTATTTGATTTTATCTGTCTCTGAAGAAATGATGCAGCTATTCTATCAATCGAAAAGTTAAAGAACAAAAACACCATGGACTTTAATGCTGAGTCACAGTCATGGAGGGCACACCCTGGGGAAGGGCAATGGAAGAAACTGCACCTAAAATAGAGGTCAGGTGAATTCAACTGTCTCTCTCAGGTGTCCACTTCTTAGAAATCTCACATTATATTTGTGCTTTGCATATTTTTAGGAGAAACCAGCCCTTGGAGAGAGATAACATCCTGGGAAAGGTGTAGGGTCAGCAAAAGAAAGGAAGACCTTCAATGAGATGGATTGGCTCAGTGCATAAAACAATGAACTTACGTATGGCAGACTTTATGAGGATGGTACAAGAGAGGACAAGGTTCAGATCTGTTGTTTGTATGGTCACTGTAAGTCATAGTCAGCTCAATGGCACATAATTGCAACAATATCTGTACTTTCCCACTCAGTTTCATTATACCGACTTGAAGAAGAGTGTGTAACATTATCAATAATTTCTAGGCTCTTTACTTGCTTCTCCTACTACTGAGTATTTCCCAAATATTGTTTTTCTCTGGACCACCTTTCCTCTTTTGTCTTATCACCCACTCATCTTTTAGATATTCATCCGATTGGAAAAGTCCATTGTTCATCTTTGCATTCTTCTCCTCACCGCGTATGTTAGTGCCTTGCTCAATGGGTATGATGGCTAATACTCATAAAATTAACAAATTAGCCAATGACAAAGTACTTTCATATAGCTGCTTATAGAACATACACTCTTTTTCTCCCCACCATGTGTGTCATAGTTGCTCCTCTGTGATTGCTTCAGTCATGAAACTCCCTGATGGCAATGGCTATGTCTATTTTTTGGTCATATTTATGTTCCTAATTCTAACATATAGTAAGATCTCAATGAATGTTCATTAGATCCACTATCAACACCCATAGTAACAGCAATCAGGAAATCAAAAGACATGTTGCATTGGGAAAATACACTGTCAAGACCTCTACGCACTGAAGAGCAGTGAAGTCAGTTTGAAGACTATCGTGTGCTTGAGCTAAAGTTGGACAACGAATAAGGATAACAGAAGCCGAATCGACACCTTTGAGTCATGATGCTGGAAAAAAAGTACTGAATTTCCTGCAGACTGACAAAAAGCAAGCAAGTCTGTCTTGGAGGAAGTACAACCAGGGTGTTGTGGAGGCAAAGATGTTGAAACTTAGTTTCATATATTACGGGCATGTTGTCAGGAGCAATGAGTCCTTGGAAAAAAGACATGATGCTGAGAAAAGTGAAGAGTGAGAGGGAAAGGCCTTTAATAAGATGGACTGACGCCATAACTATGACAGTGGGCTGAAGCATATCAGAGATGAGGATGGTGCAGGGTGGAACAAGGGTCAGACCGATTGTTCACAGGGTTGCTAAGACCATGGTCCACTCAATGGCACCTACCAACTACAACAACAACAACAAACAAATTACTAGTTTGTGTTCTGTAGATTACACTTAAATTCTTATTTAGATTCTTGTGTCCAGAATGCCTTCCTTATGTTTCTTTTTTTCACACTGACAGAGTGTTGGCATTTAGCGTAATGTGTTCTCATAATCTATAGTCATACCATTAATGTCTGTTGAAATGAAACATAGCACTCTCTTATTTCTGGTAGTTTGTTTTGTAATTCACCTCACACAATTACAATATTACCATCCTTGTCAGTGTGTATTGTTCATGATATAATGCACACAGCTGATACAGTGCAGCTAGAAATTGCCAATGGGGAAGAATGCTAGGCTGTAATAGTTTTGATATTTGGGACAATTATCATTGTAAATCCTGGTGCAGATGTGCAGAAACTCCTCAGAGCTAACTGAATTCTTTAGGACCTGAGATCATGCCAAGGTCTGGCAGAAAAGGATTGATACCAGGGACCCTATGATGATGTGAAGACTGACAGGGTATTTTCTTTTCTTGGTACTGTGTTTTGAAATTTCAGGTAAGTACAATTAAAAAAAAAACCTGAACAAAACTCTAATATCAAAGATATCATGATTGGAAAGTAGAGAATCAGCCCATGAGAGGAAAATTTTCAAGAAGATGAATTGACTTAGAAACTAAACTGTAGCAATGGGCCTGAGTGTGGTGGAGAGCAAGAGAACGGTGCATCTGGTCTGTTGTTTGCAGGATCACTATGAGGCATAGTTGACTTATCCGGACCTAAGGGAAACAACATCTTCAAGAAACTCATAACATAGTTGGAAAATGAACCTAATAAACAGAAAGTAAATGTGAATTCTAACAGTGTAGTAATGATATCAGTTTGAGGACCAAGATACATCTGACTGAGGCCATGGTCTTTCCAATTACTTGCTGTGCATTTGAGAGCTGGACAATGGATAAGGATGACAGAAAAAGAATTGCTACCTTTGAGTTGTGATATTGGATAAGAGCACTGAACATCCCATGGATGGCCAAGAGAATGAACAGATATGTCTTGGAGAGGGTGTAGCCATAGTACTCTTTGGAGGCAAGAATGATGGGGCTTTGCCTCAGATACTTTGGATATGTAGCTAGGAGATGCTATTCCTTGGAGAAGGACATGATGCTGGGGAGAGGGAAGGATCAGCGAAGGAGAGGAAACCCTTCAACCAGGTCAATTGACATAGTAACTATTGCAATGGACTCTTGTGTGTTGGGAAGTGTGAGGATGGTGCAGAACAGAACAGGGTTCAGATATTTTGTTCATGAGTTGTACTTGACTCAATGAAACCTAACAACAACAATGACAGTGTAGTACAAGACAGACATATTCTGATTCCTCTGATTCTTCTATACTGGCTCTTTAGGAGGAAGACCCCAAATCATTCCAGTGATCTGCAAAGCCTAGCACCATCTGGCTACAACCCTTCACTGTCTCTTCTCCCTTTCCACATTTTTGTACTTTGTCTCCTAATGCTTTCTCCCTAGTTTCCCCCAATCACTCCACAACAGACACAGTGATGGACTCACTCTTCTCACCTCAGGGCTTCTCCATGGAATCTTCCCCCCCCCCCATAAAAGTGTGGCTGGCTCTCTCATATCCTGTAGGACATTGTCACTTTATGAATGATTGTTGTCTGTGTGACACTATCACACTAAGCCCATCTCAAAGCCCAAATACACTTAGCTTTTTGGTTGTTGTTATATGCCTTCAAGTTGCTGCTACTAATAGCAACCCTATGTACAACAGCTCTAAACCCTGCTCTATCCTGTGCCAATCTCACTGTCTCTGACACACCTACCTCCATTACCCTAGTCACTGAATCAATCCACCTCATAGAGGGTCTTCCTCTCCTGCACTGTCCTTCCACCCTCCCAAGTAAGACATCCTTCTCCAATGATTGATTTCTCCTTGCAACATGTCCAAAGTATGTGAGACAGAGCTTCAGAATCCTTGTCTCCAGGGAACAGCCTGGTTTAACCCTCTCTAGGATGAACCTATTCATTTTCTTGGCATTGAATGGTTTATTCAACACTCTTCTCCAAGCCCACAGCTCAAAGGCATCTATTCTCCTTCTATCATTCCTAGTCATTGTCCAGCTCTCTGACGCACAGCAAGGGATTGCAAAGACCATGACCTGTATCAGGTGCACCTTAGTCTCCAGACTGACATCGTTGCTCTTTAGTACTTTGAAGCGGTCTCTAACAGCAGATTTTCCCATCACAAAACGACTTTAGATTTCCTGGCTACTGGTGCCAAGAGTGTTGATTGTGGAACCAAGCAAACTAAAGCTGTTAACTATCTCAATCTCTTCACCATCTGTACTAATGCTGCTAATTGGCCCAGTGGTGAGAATCTTTGTTTTCTTGATATTGAGCCTTAATCTATATTAAAGGCTGCAGTCCTTGACCTTCTGCAGCAAGCACTTCAGATCCTCCTCAGTTTCAGCAAGCAGGGTTGTGTCATCTGTATAATACAGATTATTGATGAATCTTCCTCCAGTCCTGATGCAACATTTCTCCTCATAGAGCCCATCCTCCTGGATAATCTGTATTTCATATAGAATGAAAAGAAATGGAGATAAGACACATCCCTTCCCAATTTTGAACCATGCAATTTCTCCTTGCTCTGTTCTGATGACTGCTTCCTGGTCAAAGTATAGCCTTTACTTTTGATTATTAGGTGATGTTCACAATGCTTCGAATGTCATCTAATACTCATTCTTTGTGAACTACATTTGATGTTTATGTTTTCCTTCTTCCCTGGGATGTGAAAGGTATTACTCTTTCTTCTCCGATGGATCTCAGTGTGTGGAACAGTATGTAATCAAAACTCACACTCAAACTCACTGCCTTGAGTCTGCTCAATTCATAGCAAGCATCCACTGGCTTTCCTGGGCCATCAGTCATAATGGAAGGAGAATGTCCTTATTCTTCCTTGAGGCCACTGACAAATTAGAACCACCAGAAGCATATGGCCTTTGGATTAGCAACACAGTATAATGCATAATATTGTGTATAGTCCCCACCTTTCATTCTCATTGATGTAGGAGCTCAGTCATAGTGTGTTGACTAAATGAATATTTGTTGAGCAACTTATTCTACTGAGTGCTAAGAAAAAGGTACAAAGAACAGAAGCTTCGTACTTAAAGCCCTTGTCTTTCATTTGTTATATCATTCCAAGGATGCTGCTGTTCTGTGCCATTGATTTGGAACCAACCCACTGTGACCTACCAGTAAATTTTTAGAGGCAGTAAATTGTGTGGGAGGAGATTGCCTAGCCTCCCACAAAGCAGCAGGTGGATTTGAACCAGATGCCTTTGGAATTGAAATGCAGCTTATTACCACTAGGCCACCAGAGCTTCACAGTTAAAAGGTCCTGTCTCCTCTCTTCATTTCTCATGTAATTCCAAGCATAGCACTAACTTCTGGTGAACCTCATCTGTAAAATGAAGATCATCACCTCTAATTACCGTCTAAACTTATTCTTGATTATACTGTTTCATACTGAGTTTTGTGCATGAGTCTAATCATCTCTCTAATTTTTCATAAAGGATCCTTTGAGATCACAAATGATGGTGGTGGTGGTGATGGTGGTGGTGGTGGTGTTGATTGCCTTCAAGTCAAGCACGGTTCTTAGTGACCCAGTGAACAAAAGGCCTGAAGCCCCTCTACAACTATCAACATTTATCAAAATTCATAGAGTTTCTGGAGGCATGTTATTTAGGAAGTAGTTGTCACTCCTGCTTCTTATCACATATGATAGTCATCTAATAGTTACAAGCCATTGTTGTTATTCTTAGGAGACTTTGGAGGGCTTTTCTTACAGTTTTCTGTTTTGGTGGTTTTAATTTCTTTTTTTTAGTAAAATTTTATTTTAATTGTGATTGATTTTGACCAACATTTACAAAGTTTTAGATTTTCTTTCATTCATTGTTGCACATTTTACCCCCTCTTCCTTCCTTCCTTCTCCGCTAGTACACTTTTTTAAAAAAAAATATTCATTCACTTTTGCACAGTTACCTACCTCTCCACTACTTCCATCCTCTTTGTAATGATATACCTTTTATTCTGGGCTGTTGTACATATAATGCCTAATCATATATTCCTTTTAGACAGTTCTTTCTTTCATCTGTTCTAATACAGTGTCCATATCTATCCAATCTTGTCCTATTCTCTTCCTGACTCCTCATGTCACACCTGCTTTATAACAGTGGTATTGTGCAGTATTTGTCCTTTTGTGAGACTGTGATATTTCACTCAGCATGATGTGCTCCAGAGTCTCCCATGTTGTGTAAATGTTTTACAAGTTCATTGTTTTTCAGAGCTTCATAGTGCTCCATTGTATGAAGTGGTGATTTTGATTGTTCTTGTTGTTATGTGCCTATGTTGTTATGTTTTATGAGTTGCTTGTCACTCATAGTGGCCTTATGTACAACAGCTCTAAACCCTGCTCTATCCTGTGCCAATCTTATTGTCTCTGACACGCCTACCCCACTACCACAGTCGCTGAATCAATCCATCTCATCAAAGGTCTTCCTCTCTTATGCTGTCCCTCCACCTTTTCAAGCATGACATCCCCCTTCAAGGACTGGTCCCACCTTTCAAAATGTCCAAAGTAAGTCAAATGAAGCTTCAATATCCTTGCCTCCAAAGGAGCAGCCTGGTCTCTCTCTAGGATGAAAGTGTTTGTTCTCCTAGCAGTCCATGGTATATTCATCACTATTCTCCGGCACCGGAGCTCAAAGTCATCAATTCTCCTTCTATCATTCCTAGTCATTCTCCAGCTTTCTGATGCATAGCAAGTGATTCCGAAGACTATGGCCTGGAACAGATATACTTTAGTCTCCAGACTGACATCATGGCTGTTCAGCACTTTGGAGAGCTCTCCTGAGAGCAGACTTTCCCAATGCAATTCATCTTTAAATTCCCTGGCTATTGGTTCCAAGAGTATTGATTGTGGAGGCAAGCAAACTAAAGCTGTTAACAATCTCAATCTCTTCACCATCTATCATAATGTTGCCAATCAGTTCAGTGGTGAGAATCTTATTTTTCTCAATGTTGAGCTTTAATCCATATGGAAAGCTGTAGTCTTTGACCTTCTGCAGCAAGTGCTTCAGGTCCTTCTCAGTTTTGGTAAACAGGGTTGTGTTATCTGCATAATGCAGATTGTTGATGAGTCTGCCTCCAATCCTTATGCCCCATAGTTTTTCTCTCCATTAGTTTGTTGATGGACACTTGGGTTGCTTCCATGTCTTTGGTATTGTAAATAATGTAGCAAGAAACATGGCTGTGCATATATATATGGTGGTTCTGGTTTCATTAGTGTATATTCCCAATAGAGACATTGTTGGGTCAAATGGCATTTCTATTTCCAACTTTTTTAGAAAGCACCAAACTGCCTTCCATAACGGTTGCACCATTTTACCCTCCCACCCACAGTGAATAAGGGTTTTAATCTCTCAAAAACGGCACCAGCTTTTGTTGTTTGCTGCTCTGTTGAACTTTGCTATTGTTACTGGTGTGAGATGGAATCTCGTAGTTGTTTTTATTTGCACCTCTCTGATAGCTAGGAATTTGGAACATTTCTTCATGTGTTTGTTTGCCATCGGAATGTCTTCTTTGGTGAAGTGTCTGTTCATATCCTGTTCCCATTTTGCAATTGTTTGGTTTACCTTTTTCTTATTAAAGTGCTCGAGTATTATATAAATTTTAGACATTAGTGCCTTTTTTTACAGTTTTTATAGAACCCTATAGAATTTTAAGTAGTCTCTTGGTGGTGCAAATAGTTAATGTGCTCAACTGTGTTGGTGAATTTTTTCCCCCCAAGTATGTGTAGGATAGAAATCGTGAATATTGAGTCACAAGGGTTGTGAGGTGGTAGTAAATAGTTTTCTGAATGTTGGAAAATGTCTTTGTCTCTATCTGCCTGGTGGTTACATTGGCAAATCTGTATGTTCATTTTTGAAGCTGTATACTTTGCAAAATATTAGTTCAAATTCATCCAGCTGTGTACTTTACCATACTGAGGTTATAGTTGATTATAAAAGTAATGTATATGTCTATTATTCTGTGAAATTTAACAATGATTATCTGATGATACAAATAGCAGTAGAGATACTTGAGAAGAGATAGATGCTAGCAAAATTTGTAGTGGATAGATGGTAGAGAGAATATCAGAAAGATGATGAAAAGGATGTCTGTTGGGCTGTGAAGAGAGACAGTGGAAGCCCAGTCTAGCTTTGCTGAGTTAACACTGGAGTCCATGTTGTTGGGAACTGTGAACAGCCTTACAGCTATGAAGGAAGTGGGTGAGTTCTTTTTTGAATTTAAAAGAGAAGGACAACTGATAGTGCTGCAGACCTTGGGATTTTCTGCCCTCGGGTAAGGTGAGAGTTGCAAAATTTCCTTGTGAAAGATGTAGATAATTTTTTTTAACACCACAAAGAAGTATGAGAGAGTTCTAGAAATTCAAGCTCTCAAAGGGATAATCCATAGTACCATTCCTTTATAAAGAAGCCTCTAGGACCACTTTCAAATGAATTTTATTGCACAGAATCACAAAATAGCAGAACTGATAAAAAAACCTCAAGTGTCATTCAATTCAATACCCTCCTTTTCTAGCAGCTATGTCTTGGGAAGGGATGGACAGGCTGGAAATACACAGCTGGTTCATTTCAAATGAAAAGAAAACATAGATTTCCCTAGCAACTTGTTTCTTAGGACTCTTCATTTTGCACCCTCTCCTTTCTTTTCTTTCTCTCTCCAGTTTAGGGAGACATTAAGCAATCCCTTTATGAACAGGATGAGTAGTTACTTTTTTGGCTATTAAGATTTTTTTTTTAATTTCAGGTCACTATAGTCAGTAGTCTGAAGTGCTTAATACAGAAGGTCAAGGACTGCAGCCTTCAATATGGATTGAGGCTCAACATCAAGAAAGCAGATTCTCACCACTGGGCCAATTGGCAGCATCAGGATGGATGGTGAAGAGATTGAGATAGTTAACAGCTTTAGTTTGCTTGGCTCCACAACCAACACTCTTGGCACCAGCAGCCAGGAAATTAAAGACAATATTGTGATGGGAAAGTCTGCTGTTAGGGACCTCTCCAAAGTCCTGAAGAGCAATGATGTCGCTCTAGATACTAAGATGCACCTGGTCCAGGCCATGGTGTTTGCAATCACTTGCTTTGTACCAGAGAGCTGGAGAATGACGAGGAATGATAGAAGGAGAATTGATGCTTTTGAGCTGTGGTGTTGGAGAAGAGTATTGACTATACCATGAAATGCTAAGAGAATGAATAGGTTTGTCCTGGAGAGGGTTAAACCGGACTGCTTCTGAGAGGCAAGGATTCTGAACCTTTTTCTGACATATCTGGACTTGTTGCAAGGAGGGACCAGTACTTGGAGAGGGTCGTCAAGCTTGGGAGGGTGGATGGACAGCACAGGAGTGGAAGACCCTCTATTAGATGGATTGATTCAGTGACTGGAGTAAGGGGGTATGTCAGAGACAGTGAGATTGGTACAGGGTAGAGCAGGGTTTAGGACTGTTGTACATAGAGTTGCTGTGAATCACAGGTGACTTTATGGCACATAGCAACAACATAGTCAATAAATGCTTTTGGAATCAAATAGTTTAATATATTGAAATTTATTCTGAATCTCTTTGTGCAGTTGGAACTGTGAGGTAACATAGCCTATTTACTTTCTGTGTAACCATTTTCTGTAAAATGTGTAATAAAATTGTTTTGGGGTCAACAGCACCTTCACAAAAGGGAAGTAGAAACATTAATATTATAATCCTAGGTAAGCTGCTCAAATGCAGCAGCCCACTCTAATTTCTTTAATTCACACCAAGGTGTTAGAAAAATTACTCAGGCTCACAGCATGAGTTCTTACTTCTGAGTTGGTAAAACTAAAACAAAAAATAAATGCCATGAAAACATGGAGAGAAAAGTCAACAATTAAAATCTTCAGACTTAACCCAGTCATCAATTAACAACCAGAGAGAGTGATTCACTTTTGAAATGTCATTTTCACTTAAAAGACACAAATTCATTTTCATTTCAGTTGTAGTTAAGCAAAATTGGAATAGTCACATATTTTTTTTAAATTAGGCATTATGACTGAAATGCAATATATCGTCACATACTCTATTAGAACTTGTAATACATGTTCTTTATATTTCATATAGCAAAGTATAAAAATAGTTTATTATCACCTTTCAATAAAGTAGAATAGATTAAATAAAAGACTTAAGACATTTTGTTTAAAATTCTTGTAAGTGCACTTGGGGAAAGAATTAGACAATTCTTGTTCCTGAGCTCACATGTGGTTCTGCCCCTAAAAGGATTTAGTACCCCTTGTTCTATTTCCACAAGGGATTTCTTTGACCTCCAAATCAGGAATGAAAAGAAAAATGGGAATTTAGAGATGTACTTTCTCTTTGATCCATTCTCTGATCATAAAGGAAACTGGGAATATGGAAATGCGTTTTCTCTTTGATGCAGGTTTTGATCAGCATATTTATAAGCAGTGAGGGGAGATCTTACAGAAAAATAGAGGTGGGAAAAATCGCCCATCCTGTGCTTCTTGGGGTTCAGTGTATCTGGCCTGATTATAGAAAATGCAGATGGGTTCCGTTTTCATGGTGAGGTGAAATCAGGGTGCTAACAAGTATTTGTCAGGCATCTGCGGGGCCTGGAACTGAGTCACACTTCAGGCATAAACCATAACCTTTCACAACTCAGTACCATGGACAGGTTGAAGTATGCTGAAAGCTTCATACTGGCAAACAGCTCTTTGTTTTTTCTTCACCCAGAAATTGACACTAAACCTCATATCAAGGCAGGGTCACCGTGCAATTTCTCACAAAGTTGGGGTAGAAATTAGCCCATGTCTTGGGAGCCCCAGTTTCTGCTCTCCCCTAGTCAAAGTAAAATCATTTCATTATCTTTTTTTTTTTAGATCTTTCACTCCCAGCACTGAATGAGAATGTTACTCTTTTCCTCTTTTCGTAATCTTAGCTGTGCTCTGAGGAACTTAAAGCAGGCTGGGAGTCCATGACATAATGGGTTTCTAATTGGGTTTTGACTCTCCATCACCTCCCTTTCCAGCTTTTTTTATTCATTGCTCTGACCCTTCCTCCAATAAAATAGAGCTTAAACAGAGACCCCAACTCCGTGGTTAGGCTTATTAACACTCACACCCAGTTAGGTCAACTTCCTCCTGGGACCTTGTCGGCCCATGAGGTCTAGGTCTGGGGCTACTTAATTTCAGAGCTTCATTCTCTCATCCCTGCTCCCATAGTGTGAAAATCCAATCAGAAGGCAGTGGGATATGGAACAGTGGTTCCCACACCTCACTGATGATCTGCATCTCCTGGGGACCTTTCTTTGGGAAAAAAAAAAAAAAATTTCTTGTGCCCCGTCTCTGGAAATTTGATTTTCGTAGGTCTGAGATGAATTCCAGTGATGGCCAGGCTTGGAAAACACTGCTTTCCTATAAAGCTGGCTGCTCGAAGGTTCCTCTCAGGACCAGTAACACTGGCCTCACCAGAAGGGTGTTAGGAATGTAGACTCCCTGGCCCTGTCCCAGACTTACTCCACTAGTCAGGTCTGCCTTTAAGTCTAAACTTCTGCCTTGAAGTCTGATCTTTGTGCACATACCTGGAATAATTAGAAAAAAAAATGTGCTCTGACAAATTCTAAACAGCAACAATTTTAAAGTTTTGGTCTTAACTTTACCATTAACAGAACTGTGACCTGGAGCACTAGTCATTTCTTCACAGAAGAACAGAGAGAGAGAGAGAGAAGCATTGCTCTCAAGTGTGTCTGTCTTTTCTAGGATGCCCATTACTTTGTAGATATCTTCTAGCCACTAAAGTGGTTAAACATGGTTAAAACAACAACAACAACAAAAAAAACACACCACAATCTCATTGCCATCAGTGATTCAGAACTGACTCAGAACCCACCAGTCAGAAGCCTCAGGTGGTTTTCAGGGGTTGTGAATCACACAAGAGGAGATTGTCCGTCTTTTTTCTGTGGAGCAGCTGGTAGATGAGAACCTGGTGCCTTAAAGTTGGAAGCACTACTCCCTACCCACTAGCAGACCAACGCTAAGAAAATGAAAATGTCAATTTATGTGTGTTTGGGTAGGATTGTGGTTTTGTGTGTGATACACGAAGGCTGTGTTGGTGTAAATATAGTATTCATATGTCTATTTAAAAGTGATATGCTTGTGGTGTTTGTATGTTGCATTCATGTTGTGTACATGTCTATATGTAGCAGATGTATAATGAATGCATGTGGTTCCTGTGCAATGTGTATATCTCTGTCTGTGTGTGTGTGTGTGTGTGTGTGTGTGTGTGTGCGTGCGCACGCGCGCATACACACAGATTTGTGGCATGTGTTGTTGTTGTGTACCACAGAGTCAGAACTGAGCCATGGCTGACCCTCAAGCAGTTTTTTGTCAGCAGTAAATCACATGGGAGGAGATTGCCCATCCTTCTCCTGCAGAGGAGCTGGTAGATTCCAACTGCCACGCCTGGGATTGCAGCGCAGCTTCTCACCCCTAGGCCACTAGAGCTATGCTTTATGGGGTGTCTGTCTGTCTGTGTTAGTGTTTAATGTGGTGTGTATGTAGGTACTGATTAGAAAAAAAATATCATTTCATTCCTTACTCTAGAGGCAAACTGTAAATGAGAGGAAGGGCATGAGCCCTGAAAACCCTTGTTGTTACCCTCACGCCCACCTGGGATGAGGCCGGGACTACAGGAGAGAAATAGCAACAGAGATATTCCATTGGCTGGCCTGGAGGTCACACCAACCCAAGCTGATTATGCTGAGCATCATTTGAAAAACACAAATCCTCCTGCTTTGCTGACTTTTACTTCCCAACTGTAAGTGAATAGTGGACCAAGACAAATTATCTTTGATGGACTACTGGCAAGGTTTATTTCCACTGAAAATCAAACCCACCATAATTTCTGTCTAATGGGCCAACTGATCCCTGACCAAGGCCTACAAATCTACCAGCGCCCAATTCTCACAGCTTCCAGAAGACTACATGTCAGCTCCTTTCTTTACTAGACACTCAGCCAGATTCCCCCAGGTCCTGGGTTTATCACCAGCTGTGTCAGTGAGATGTGGTCCACGCATAATCCAAGAAAATCAGCTACATGCTGAACAGCTTTGATTTAAAGCAAAATGCCGTGCGTGGATGTGGGCGAACTTCTCTACATAGCGGGCTTAGAGAAAGGCAGTAAAACGAAACCCAGAGTGAGAAATGTCTGTGCGTTGAACACTTCCCGTGCTCACAGAACTTGGGGAGACATAGATAAATGGTAGAGGGGGACTTGTACAGGGAGAGCTTAATTCTGCCAGCCTACATGGTTGCAGTGAGCGACTTCAACACTCAAATAAAAGATATTTATGTTTGTCACTGACACCTGCTTTTGTGAACGTAAATCAAGTTCAAGGTGACCTTGACAATTTGGAGATCAAGATGCATGCAAACAAGGAGAAATTTCACAAGATCATGCTAGTGGGATAATTCAAAACTTGTAAATATAAACCAATAAAATTGATTTTGCAAGAGTGGCAACTGGGTGTCTGAGGCATGGTGGGGCAGCCTCGGAATGCGGACTCTGAAGGTGTGCTAATGCCTTCATATATGGGCAGTATAATGAAAAGCAATTAGAGCAGCAGTCTTCAAATTTTTTTTTTTTTACTTTCTCTCATCGTAAAGAAAGGGTCTCTGGTGGCATAGTTCATAGAATGTTATGCTGATAACCCCAAGTCTGTATCTCTGTTAATTCAAATACACCAGCAACTCTTTGGGAGAAAGATGGACAATTTCTTCCATGCAATTTACATTCTTGGAAATGTAATGGGTTGTCATTTCAGAGTTGGTCCCAACTCAGACAAAGAGTGAGTCAATAAGTGCGTGGTAAAGATGGGCTTTACTCTGACCTTGTAAATATGCACAAATATGTATAAATATGTATAAATTGGAATCAGAAGTTTGACAGAGCAAATATTTTGAGTACATGGGAGACTATTTCTATTCTATTTGTCTTTGCTCTTTCTTTCTGTTTCAATACTGTCATGATTTGGTACATATGTTTTGGGACCCGTTCCAGTGTCTCTTAGGAGCAGGAGTAACAGCCACTTTCTAAACAACATGCTTCTGGAAACTCTATGAACTTTGAGAAATGACAATAGTTATAGAAAGGCTTCAGTTCTTTTGTTCATAGGGTCACCATGAGTTGTGCTTGACTCCACGGTAACCAACAACTAGTGTCTCACAAGTCACTGAGTGGTGCAAAATAGTGAAGCACACAGCTAGTTACTGAACAACTGGCATTTCTAACATAGCCAGAGGCCCCTCAGAAGCAAGGCCTGGCAAGCTACATCTGAAGGATCACAACCATAGAAAACCCTATTCACCACTATTCTACACCAAAACCTGTAGTGTTACCATGAGCCAGAATTGATTAAAAAAAGAAATTTTAAAAAAAGTTTATATAGAGAACTTGGATTTCCATTCATTCATTGTTGCACTTTCCTCCCTGCCCTCCCCCAGTTAGCTTTTCTCTTTGAAAAAAAATTCTTTCATTGTTGTTCAATCCCTCCAGTCCACTGTTGCCATGCAAAAAATTCTTTTGAAGCAGTTCTTTCCCTCATCTGTTTCAATGCAGTGAACATTATTTATCCCTTCTTTTCTTAGTTTCCCACCACCCCCATGTCAGTCTTGTTTTATTACAGTGGTATGCAGTATTTGTCCACTTGTGACTGAGATATTTTACTCAACATAATGTCCTCCAGTGTCACACATTTTGTATAATATTTCATGAGTTTCTTGTTGTGTTTTTTAAAAAAACACCAACAGGTAAGTTTATTACCCTATACCAGTGAATGTCCCTAGAAGTTGGGAGTGAAGATTTTATATTATTGGGAGCCATTTCTGGCTATTATGATTTGCAGGAGGTTGGTACCACTGGCATCTAGTAAGCAGCCAGTGATGCTTGAGGGAGAGTCAGGGAACTTGGAGTCTCAATTTCTCAGTTTCTCCCTTCGTCCACACCCACTCAGTCGGGGGTGGGGTGGGGGTGGGGAAAGGCTCTTCTTCGTAGGGAGGTCTACCTCTTCTTCCAGATCTCGAGACTTTCTGAGCTTTAGCATTGAAACATCAGTGTCCCCCAAACCATCTGACTATCAGGTAAACAGGAGCAGTTGTTCACCCTAGAATATATTGTTGTGGTTGTTATGCACCAGCAAACTAGAACCAACTCATAGCTGACCTTCCAGTAAACTGCAAGGGACTAGACCACCCATTTTTTCCCTCAGAGCAGTGGGCATACTAGAACTGTGTGCCTTTGGGTTGGCAACACAACTCCTTACCACTAAGCCACCAAGCTCTGGTCACTCTAGAGTATACTGGACAAGAAACATGGTTTTACAGAAGAAAGGATCCTGCTTAAAGAAAGAAGGCTGTTAAATGTCACTGTTCTCGAGCTTTGGAGTTCTTTCAGAAACTTAAATCTTAGAATTGTTGCAAACAATTGGAGAAGACCTCCCAGGCATCATTTTTTAAATGTTATTAATGGTTTGAGGAACAGTCTTGTGAAGAAAGGTTAAAGAACTGGGGTATTTTTCCTCCCCAGGCTGAGAACCCTGGGGAGAGAAAGACCTTAATCATTGTCTTCCAAGGAGTAAAGTGATGTAATGTGAATGATTTTAAGCAGCTGTTCTCTGCTTCTGCATTTGACAAATTAAAAAGGATTCCAGTGGAAAAAAAATATTAGGAAGAAATTGCATCTCGAAAAATTTTTGGAAAATCTTTCTCTAGGTTCTTTTAAAGAAAAAAAAGATAACGTATTCCTTTTTACACATTTTTAAACTTCATATTGGTTTGCTTACAAAGTTAGTATACAATGTGTTTAACCCTATTCTTCACTCACATTGTGTTTCATACAATCATTCCTATGCATTGTTGTTGTTGTTAAGTGCTGTCGAGTTGTAGGCAACTCATGGAAACTCTATGAATGAAAGTCCTCAACACTTGTGTGACTTTCATCCTTTCTCCAGGTTCATAGGTTTTCTGGAGACAAGCTATTTTTTAAAAATTTTTTAAATTAATTTTAATGAACACTTACAGAGATTTTGGATTTTCATTCATTCATTGTTGCACATTTTTCTTTAACCCCCTCCCCCCAGTTCGCTCCTCTCTTTGAAAAGCAAAAGATATACTCCTTAGTTAGTATACAATCCCCGCCCCAGTTCTTGTGCCCCACCCCCGCCCCAAATGCACTCCTCTGTGCAACCTTAATTCTGGATTCCTATGATAATCATAATATGGTATCATATATCACTTTTCAACTGTTCTCTCCCTCATCTGTTTCAATTCAGTATACATTATCTATCAAGTTTTTCTCAGTCTTACCCCAACCCTGATGTTAGCCGCTTTCTACAACAGTGGCACCAATGCCGTATTTGTCCTTTTGTGACTGAGATATTTCACTCAGCATAATGTCCTCCAGGGTCACCCATTTTGACTAACATTGCATGAATTCCTTCAATGCCGTATTTGTCCTTTTGTGACTGAGATATTTCACTCAGCATAATGTCCTCCAGGGTCACCCATTTTGAATAACATTGCATGAATTCCTTCAATGCAGCATAGTATTCCATTGTGTGACTGTACCACAGCTTCTCTACCTATTTGTTTGTTGATAGGCACTTGGGTTATTTCCAACTTATCCGGGAGGCTGGGCTCTATGAGGAGAAATGTGGGGTCACGATTGGTGGACAATTTATCAACAATCTGCATTCTGTGGATGACACAACCCTGCTTGCTGAAACTGAGGAGGACCTGAAGCGCCTGCTGCAGAGTGTCAAGGACTGCAGCCTACAATATGGATTGAGGCTCAATGTCAAGAAGACAAAGATTCTCACCACTGGACCAATTGGCAGCATCAGGATGGATGGTGAAGAGATTGAGATTGTACACAGCTTTAGTTTGCTTGGCTCTGTAGTCAACAGTATTGGCACCAGCAGCCAGGAAATTAACAGGCACATTGCCATGGGAAAGTCTGCTGTTAGGGACTTCTCCAAAGTGCTGAAGAGCAGTGGTGTCTCTCTGGAGACTAAGGTGCGTCTGATACAGGCCATGGTCTTCGCAATCACCTGTTATGCATCAGAGAGTGGGACAATGACCAAGGAGGATAGAAGGAGAATTGATGCCTTTGAGCTGTGGTGCTGGAGAAGAGTATTGAGAATACCATGGACTGCTAGGAAAACAAACAGATTTGCCCTGGAAAGGGTTAAACCGGGTGGCTCCTTGGAGGCAAGGATTCTGAGGCTCCGTCTAACATACTTTGGACATGTTGTGAGGAGAGACCGGTCCTTAGAGAGGGACATCATGCTTGGGAGGGTGGAGGGACGGCGCAGGAGAGGAAGGCCCTCTATGAGGTGGATTGATTCAGTGACTGGGATAATTGGGATGGGAGTGTCAGAGACAGTGTGATTGGCACAGGACAGAGCGGAGTTTAGGGCTGTTGTACATAGGGTCGCTATGAGTTGCAGGCGACTCGACGGCACATAACAACAACAATAAACAGCTATTGTGAACAAAGCCACGATGAACATGGGTGTGCATATATCTGCTTGGATGTCAATTATGGTCCCTTTAGGGTATATTCCCAGTTGTGGAATTGCTGAGTCAAATGGTATCTCTATTTGCAACTTTTTGAGAAAGTGCCACACCACTCTACACAATGGTTGAACCATTTTACACTCCCACCAACAGTGAATAAGGGTTCCGGTCTCTCTACAACCTTGCCAGCATTTGTTGCTTGCTGTTCTGTTAAATTTTGCTAGTCTTACGGGGATGAGATGGTATCTCATAGTTGTTTTTGATTTGCATCTCTCTTAGTGCTAGGGATTTTGAACATTTCTTCATGTGCTTGTTGGTAAAGTGTCTGTTCATATCCCGTGCCCATTTTTCAATTGGATTATTTATCTTTATCTTGCTGTGGTTCTCAAGTATTTTATAAATTCTAGATTAAGTCCCTTATCTGACATGAAGACAAGCTATTTATGGAAATGGATACCACTCCTGCTTCCAAGCTTGTTTTAACCCGGGAGTACCATGGAACACTGTCTACTGCAGGTAACCGTTATCACATTTGACACAGCAGTGTCACAGTGTTTAGCTTCACAGTGACCACAAGTTACCTCTGTACAGCAAGTGGATACACCAGGGCTATACGACCTAGAAGAATATTTGAATAAAAACAATGAAAAACAGGCCTTAGGTCCGCGGATTAGAGTCACCCACCTTTGGCTTGGTAGCATCGCTTTTGGTCCACTAGGCCAACCTGTTTCTCTCTGTGTTGTTAAGTGCCTTCAAATCATAGGCAACTCATAGCGAACCTATGAACAAAAGTCCTCGACATTTGCATGTACCACTAATTTCATCCTTTCTCCGGGTTCATAGGGTTTCTGGAGGCAAGCTATTTTATGGAAGTGGATGACACTCTTGCTTCCAATTCCTATGCACTATGTTTTCTAAAATTAATCACCATTGGACCTTGCCCATCATTACTCTGTCTTTTCACCCAGATTGTTCCTACTTCCTTCACCCCCTCCCTCTATCCACCAATCTGTGCCACCCTGCGGTTTCACCCTACCCATCCTCAGCCCTCTGTTCCCACCCCTTTCCCCCTTTGGTTCCCATACATGTCTTTGGGAGAAAAGAAAAACTTTTTTTTTAAATGAGGGTTCTTCCTGTAGGCAAGAGACTCAAGGCCATGGCCTCTTCAATCCTGTCATTCTGTGAATGGCTAGAACCTACATCTGGTCAGGATCCTGGGCTGGGCGCCTTTGGACTTAATGAGAAAGACCAGATACTCACCTTTAAGAACTGGCATTCCTCTAAACAGTCACTCAAGAATCAACCACTTCCTTTTTCAGGTCATGTCTTCTTGAAAGTTTCCCTGTCAGGATATTTCCCCCCCCCTGTTTCCTGCAAGCCAATTTATTGTGGTTACTCAGGTAGCTTCTCCCAGCCCTCAGAGGTACCACTAATTAAAACTCAGCCGGATGGTCCCTGACCTCACCGCCTGACCTCCTTTCCGTGTCACTTTGTCATATTTGGGTTCACTGTGCTCATATACCCTTAGCAGAAGGTCAACAACAAAGAAACTTTCCATAGCTCTAATTAATACTACAGCTTTTGTTCTCAAACATTTCTTTTTTTAAAAAACAAGCAATAGAAAATTTCCCTCAACAACTATTTGCCTCATAGTGTTAAGATAGTTATGTCTAAAGATTGCTTCATTTGACAGTTTCTTTCCCCAGAAGAGATGGTGATAACATTTCCTCTAGTGAAAATGGAATATCCACCAAAAGGTGAGGAGAAAGAAGACATTCCTCTATGTAAAGTCGATGCCTCCAAATCATTTTAAAAATAGAAACTACTTTTTCATTTCCCTGAAATGTTGAGATCTTGTGTACAGAGTGACATGTTAGTGAAGTCTGACTCAGGAAGTGAGAAGGGTGTTCATTGAACTGAGCTCCAGAAAGGAGCACTAGGAGACCGAGCTTCTGCTGCCTTCACTGCCCCTTCACAGCAACTTCTAGAAGCTGCAGAGGGAGGCTGGGCAAGGGGCCAGGAGCTCTATGATGAGGCTCCACCTCTGAAGGCAGGCAATTTCCGTTTCTCGGTATGTCTTTATGGGTAAATCTAGACAGGCACATATGGTTTGTTTTGGTTTATTAATGCAGAGAGCCCTGGTAGCACTGTGGTAATGTGTTGGGTTGCAATTCAAAATGTCAGCACTTTGAATCCACCCGTGGATCCTTGAGAGAAAGATGGGCAATTGCTTCCATAAAGATTTACAGTTTTGGAAACTGATAGAGGGACACTATGAGATGGTCTCAACAGCAGTGAGTTTGGGATTTGTGCAAGAAAAGGCTTAAAGACCTTCCATTATTTGAAAAGCTGGACATTAGGCAAGTGAAGATGATTGTGATAAAGAGTTTATTGTAAGTAGGGCTTGGTTGAGGTCTCACTTTGTCTCCTTTGGGCATGTTATCAGGAAGGGCCTGTCCTTAGAAAAAGAATCATGCTGGGAAGGCAGAGGGTAGGTGAGAGAGCCGCAGTGAGGTGGATTGACACATGAAGACGGAGCATGGCAGAGATGGGAAGGAGATCTAGGATAGGACAAGGCTTCCCTCTGTTGTTCATAGGGTCACTATGAGTCATAGTTGCCTGGAGGGTACCTGGTAACAACATTAGGATTTGGCTCAATCTCTTCAGAATGAGCATACATTTACTTAACATCAAAGGCTAAGTAGGAGTTATCCAAGAGACCTTAATTTGTAATGAGGGGACCTGCAGGTACCTGGCTTGTCAAGACACTGCTAGATGCAGTGGGTTTTTAACAAGGCAGCACCTCATTTTCCTCCCCTCAGAATAGAGAGGATTTCTTTTAAAACTTAGGTGCTGTGCCACCAGTGTTTACAGTATTTTAATTATTATAGGCCTATTTGCCCATTTAAGAGGCCATGGATAACACTTAAATACCTGAACGATCTAGCTTGTGTTCAATGAGTCACTGAGCTATAAAATACTCATTTGCCAAACCCTGTTGTCTTAGCCCATTAGTTACTACAGAGATCCATAATGATTTGGCCATTTCCAGTGATAAGCAAAAACAGAAGTGGTTCATTATTCTTTAGTTTCTGCAATTAAAATTACTTGTGGCAGTGCTTAAGTGGATGGTTTTATTTGTTGATAGTTTCCTCTAATAGTACGAGTTATAGGAAAGAAAAGAGATTCTTCCCCTCTCAGATAACTATATATTTTATTCTAGAATACATATTGCACTCTTAGTGAAAATGGAAGGTGGACATCTTTCTCACATTTCCTATAAAACATCATCAAGCCAAGTTCTCACTGCTTGAGGGGAGAAAGTCACTGTGCAAATAGCACTATTCAAAGCAATAGCTGTATTCTAGTTTGTTCTCCAGACAGAATACAATGGCTCAGCACAGACATTTAGGTACCAACCTGGAAAGCGGAACAATCTCAGGAGAATAGAGATGAATTGTAGATTCAGGATAATGTGGTAATTTGTTACTCATTTTTCTGTTGGGCAAGGATGGTGGGTATGGAAACGGCCCTATCTGTTCTCATAAACTTCTCCTGGCATGTTTCTTGATCCTCCCTGATTTGATAGACAGCTTCTAAAAAGTAGCTTTCCTCAGGCTCTTAGTTTTACAGCTATTTAGAAACCTGGCTCTTAAACTTTTAGACCTTATAAGACCTTCTATAAGAAAGGTTTGTGGGCACCAGAGATCATGCCAATGTCTTTTGTCTGACATATCTTTCACTTCTCCCTGTTCAAGATAACTCCTCACTTACATCTGTGCATGCAGTCACCATACACAGACAGTACCAGACAATGATAAATCCTTTTGCTACTCCCAAAATAAAACTATTCATTTCACTCCCCAAAATGAGCTCACAAACCAACCCCCTTTGCAAGTTAGCACATGAGCCAGAGTTCTACTGAAGTATAAAGACAGCAATTCTGCAAACAGAAAGGTCCCATCATGACAAAGCTAAAACATTTTTTTTTACAGACCCTCAGAGAAGGCCAAACATGCATCCTATATCCAGAGGTATGGTTGCCCCTGACTTACTGGGACCTCTTCAAAGTCTCTTTGAAATCTACTTTTCAGGGCTTATAGATGAAGTTTTAAATGGAATGGCATATATCTGACCAGGCTGCATAGTGTTTGTGTTTGAATAGAACCACTTACCAAGTTGCAGCATTAAATTATTGGTCCCATGATTGAGCTGTGACTTTTTCTCGAGATTGACATGGTGATTGTGCCGAAACTCACAAATTTGCAGCCAGATGAAGAGACAACCATTATGCTAAGCAAATCCCTGTATTCTAATTTCGTCCTTAAGTGAGCTGAGCAGTCAAGGGGGAAAGATGTGGTAACTCTACCATAGCAGGGAGATGACGGCCTTTCTCGTAGTTTTAGGATATTGTGAACCCATGTTTCTAAGTATACTTAAGCAGTTTCTAAAGGATCCATTTCTTCCTTTCTCTCTTACCTAGATCATGAGCTTTATTCACACTAAACTCAAGTTCAATTATAAAAAAGTGGATTTGACTTTAAAAAAGAAGTATCAGGATAATGAAATAAATGCTGTTTTTGAATGTTACCTTTTTAAAAAAAAAATCCCCAAACCCTTTAGGTATTAAAGAGAAATATAATCATACCTAATCTCTTAAATAACAAAGGAATCACAGAATCACAAGATGTTACCACATGAAGGAATTTAAAGATCTGACAGATTCTGAATGCCAAGGGATATTTAGAGGGTCTTTACCAAACTGGCCAACAGAGCTAAGATCATTAAGAAACATTTTAAAATCTATGTTACTTCTTGCCATGTATTCTAGACCTATGGAACTCAGTTCCAGGGTACACCCAATCATTATTTTTAAAAAACACTAACATTTGAAAATAAAGTCTTACTAATTAACATATCATGAATTGTTGCTGTGTGTCAAGCACTCTTCCAAGTGCTTTACGTGGATGAATTCATTTAAACTTTGTAATGTCATAGCTCTGGGACCTAGTGGCAAGAAGCTATGCTGCAATTCCAAAGGCATGTGGCTCGAATCCACCAGCTGCTGGTGGGTAATCTTCTGTGCAATTAATTGACTCTGAAAATCTGTCGGATGGTAAGCTATGGGTCAGCTCCAACTGATGGTACACCACAACAAACAATGATATAACAATTTAACACATGATCTTGAATAGGGTCTCACGTTTCATATGGGCTAAACCAGGATTTTTATCAGTGATAATCTGGGTTCAGATTTGCTATTTTCTAGTGCAGAGAGAAGATTCCACTAATTAAATAATGTGTAGTTCACTGGAAACTGCATATGGTCTACTCTACCAGCCGTTTTCTCTTTTTGGTAATGTCAGCTATTGGCATTGCCACCTCCATTTAGACTACATCTCCAGCATGCCTTGTGATTGCTGGCTGTGTGACTCAAGAGAAAGTGCCATGTGGGAATCTGAAGCAATCAATTTCATGAGAATGGAGCCAATTTGAAGGAACCTCCTTTGTCTTTCAGTTTATCTTCAAGTTTGCAGCTTGGATGAAAGTATTGGTGTTAATGATATAAGTGTACAGGAAGATTCAGTGATGTCAACCTAGAGACTAAGGTGCACCTGATCCAGGCCACGGTCTTCACAATTACTTGCTATGCATCAGAGAGCTGGACAATGACTAAGGATGACAGAAAGATCAATGCCTTTGAATTATGATGCTGGAGAAGAGTCTTGAACATACCATGGACTGCCAAGAAAACAAATAGATCTGTCTTGGAGAAGGTGAAACCAAGTTTCTCCTTGGAGGCTAGGATTTTGAAGCTCTGTCTCACATATTATGTGGCCAGGAGAGACTATTGTTGTTATGTGCCGTCGAGTCGTTTTCGACTCATAGCGACCCTATGCACAACAGCCCTAAACCCTGCTCTATCCTGTGCCAACTGCACTGCCTCTGACACACCCATCCCGATTACCCCAGTCACCGAATCAATCCATCTCATAGAGGGTCTTCCCCTCCTGCGCTGCCCCTCCACCCTCCCAAGCATGATGTCCCTCTCCAAGGACCCGTCCCTCCTGGCAACATGTCCAAAGTATGTCAGACGAAGCCACAGAATCCTTACCTCCAAGGAGTAGCTTGGTTTAATCCTCTCCAAGATGAATCTGACTGGCCCTTGGAGAATGACATGATACTTTGAACAGTGGAGGGTCAGTGCAAGGAGAGGAAGAACATGGATGAGATCGATTGATAGAGTAACTGGGACAATGGGGGTTGGTGCATCTCAGGACAGGGCAGGGTTCAGAGCTGCCGTACATAGGGTCTCTATGGGCCGCAGGTGACTTGATGGCACATAACAACAACAACGACAATGGAGGATGAAGTTATTTCCTGGGATAAGGAGCTGAAAGATAAAAACTCCCATCCCTGCCCTTCCTTGTTCACCTCTAGACATTTCTATTTTAAATGTCCTTGCAAGGTCTCTTGCAGTTGTTTTTTCCCCCTTGTAGTTGTTTTTGGGAACAGCTATCACCTGACTCTTACTTCTTCATTCTTCCTCTGTATTAACTTCATCGTCTCTTGTTCTGTTTCCCCAGCTGCTTGACTTTACTTTCTAGTCCATCCCTTTCTTATCTCTAGCTCTATCTTTCATCATTTGTGGATCTTTATCTTGTTTTTCTTGTCTTTCTTTCCACTTCTCTCCCTCTCTCATGTTCTTTATTTTCTCACTTTACAAAAGAAATTGAATTTAAGAATGAGGAATACCTGAGGAACGTGATAATGCAAGTTTGAGTGAAAAGACAGCTATTGTATTGCTACTTGGTAGGATAAAAATGACTTCTTTACTAATCTGTCACTAATTATGAAATTCAAGTTTGTAAGGTATTTTTAAATGAAACATAATTATAAATTCTACCTTCATAAGTATGTTTCAAAATCTTAATTAACTACTCTGTGTTTACTTAGAATATTGTTTTCTTCTTCTTCTCCTTTTTTATAAATACCAGCAGGGAAGATCCCCTCATCATCACGATATTAAAAAACTGTGGTTGATGTTTGTCCTGGGAAGACAAACCTGGGTCAGTATTAGGGCAGGGTAAATATAATTAGAAAATTAAATCTATTTTAAAATCATGTAATACATTTTTAATCCACAAATACAAGGATTTTGGGATTGTCTGCAGGTTTGTATTATACATGCCAGTGAATTTCTCCATGAGGGAATTGTGCTAATTGGGAAAAAAAATTGGTTTATGTAGTCCTAGGAGTGTGTTTCCTAAAATCACTTCTAATTCATAAAGAACTAAGATGTATACAGAGCATGAAGGCACAGCATCCATTAAAAGCCCTTGTTCTTTTCATCAGCAGTATCTGGAGGTTTGTATGAGGTAAGGAGCAATTAATTGATGGTTAACGGAATAATTCTAAAAATCTTTTGTTCTATTCTGTTGTTATTACATGCCATCAAGTAAAGAATGACTCATATCCGGACAATAGTCCTGAACCCAGTCCTGTGGACAACAGATTTGAGCCCTGTCTTGTGGACAGTGGATCAGAACCCTGTCCTGTCCTGTCCTGTGCCATCCACATCTTCTCTGACACCCGTGAGCCCAGTAACTTGCTGAAGTCACTGTGTCAATCATTCTCCTGGAAGGGTTTCAGCTCTTTTGCTGACCTTCCATCTTTCCTAGCATGGTGTACCTTTCCAAGAAATAGCCCCTTATGATGTCCCTTTCCAAGCAATAGCCCCTTCTAGCAATTTGCTCCATAGCTTTTCAACCTGTATGCAGAACAGATTGTCCGGGAGGCTGGGCTCTATGAGGAGAAATGCGGCGTCAGGATTGGTGGAAGATCTACCGACAATCTGCATTAGGCAGATGACACAACCCTGCTTGCTGAAACTGAAGAGGACCTGAAGTGCTTGCTGCAGAGGGTCAAGAACTGCAGCCTCCAACATGGATTGAGGCTCAATGTCAAGAAGGCAAAGAATCTCACCACTGGGCCAATTGGCAGCATGGATGGTGAAGAGATTGAGATTGTTCACAGTTTCATTTTGCTTGGCTCCACAGTCAACACTCTTGGCACCAGTAGCCAGGAAATTAAAAGGCGCATTGCCATCGGAAAGTCTGCTGTTAGGGACCTCTCCAAAGTACTGAAGAGCAATGGTGTCTCTCTGGAGACTAAGATGCATCTGATACAGGCCACAGTCTTTGCAATCACTTGTTATTCATCAGAGAGTTGGACAATGACCAAGGAAGATGGAAGGAGTATTGATGCCTTCAAGATATGGTACTGGAGAAGAGGATTGAGAGTACCATGGACTGCTAGGAAAACAAACAGATTCATCCTGGAGAGGGTTAAAGCAGGCGGCTCCCTGGAGGCAAGGATTCTGAGGCTCCGTCTAACATACTTTGGACATGTTGTAAGGAGAGACCAGTTCTTGGAGAGGGACACCATGCTTGGGAGGGTGGAGGGACAGTGCAGACTCAGAGCTGACCCTCCCTTGGGTTTCTGAGACTGTAAGTCACATGGGAGGAAATTGCCCATCTTTCTCCGGTAGAACTGATGGTGCATCTGAACCCACAGAAAGACACAGATTTGGCTTAGCAGTGAAACAGCACAAAGACTCCACCACCACAGCTCCCTGTTCCCGTGACAAAGTTGGCAGATTTGATTTGAGAGAACACATAACCTAGAGTTTAATGTCGACTATCAGGAAATGTGATAATAAAATTATATCGTGTGAATTATAAATTATGTTGTCTCATTCAGGTAGTTCAGATTGTTGTTCTCTTATGTGACAGTAAATCTCTCTCTTTTTCCTTTCTCTCTCCTTTTTCTTACAATATTAAAAGCCAGTTCAATGATTTCCTTATCTGGGGAGACCAGCTGTTCCCTGGAGGTCGGATCTCCTCTTTCCTTTCTAAATCAATGTCTGTCACAGGGAGACAGAAATATGTGTATGACTTACATGATTTGTCTTCATAATGATGAATGTTTAGTTAGAAAATTGATTATAAAAATAGAAACCAGACTTTGAAAAGCAATTTGAAGCTATGGTATCTGTCTGTTTCGATCATTAAAAGCTAATGAGTCTATTTCTTTGGTGTAGTTAATCTGTCTACCGTCTAACATCAGTGTTAATGTGGGACAGATTATATTTAGTGTATGGTAAACATTTTGCTGATTAGTTTTCAAATTGTATGTGCACTGTTCTGCCTTTTATTTAAATTTGGTATGTAGTGGAATCTTCTCCTCAACTGACAATCCTGTGGAATAGAATCTGGGTTCAAGAAGAATGGGAGGGAAAAAATCCCAGCATTTATAGTCTGTGCTTGAAGATACATTAAGTGTAATTAAAGTTTTAAATTGTTGCAGGAACACTTGTTTTCTGAAAGGATCAAAGGTTGGCTTTATGCATTCATTTTACCACAGACCATTTGTAATTATCAAATATCTGACGAAGCTAATGAGCTTTTTTTTTTCCATCCCCCTTGCTAGAATTATAGCTTTTCCTCTCACTTTTTGAAGGAACAAAAATGCAAAAGAAATCATGATTGGCAGAATTTGCCCTAAATTTGGTGAATTTGTCGTAAAGCACAATAGTTTTATAAAACTCCGGAGCTATAGGGGAGCTCTGGTGGCCTAGTGGCAAGAAGCTGCACTGCAATCCCAGAGGTGCACGGTTCGAATCCACCAGACGCTCTGCCGGAGAAGGAGGGTCAATCTCCTCCTGTACCAGTCACATCAGATTTGATGGTACACACACACACACACACACACACACACACACACACACAATAATAAAATTTTAAAAAACCAACAAAAAAAACCCACCTGAGATATGTGAAATTTAAAAATTTTACATAATTTTAGTTTTCTTTTTCAAAGACATAAACTTTTAAATCTGAAATAGCAGTGGAGAGAAAATTTAGTTCAATTCCTATCTGTAGTCAAAATAGATATTGGAAAAAAAAATTCAACTGGGAAGCTACTCTTAGTGAAACATTTACATGTAAGTTTAGAGTACTTAAAGGTTATGTAAATGATCTATTCTCACACTGACTCTGGTGTCCTAGTGGGAAGCAGCTGTCAATGCAAAGGCACAAGATTCAAATCCAGCAGTGTGTCCCACAGGAGAACGATTGGCAATATCCTCCCATGAGATTTTCTGCCTCAGAAAAACTACTGGAAGGTCAGCTATGGGTTGATTTCCAGACTCAGTGGTGCATAACAACAACAAACAACAACAACAACAACAACAACAGTATAAGGGGAGGGTTCTGGTGGAGAATAGTGCTGCTATTGCAATGACTGCCAGTGTGTTGTGGTTTGAATCGCCAGTGGTTCCCAGGGAGGAAGATGAGCTCTCTCCTCTGCTCCCACAGGGATTTACAGCCTCAGAAGCTCAATAGAGGGTCCATGTGAGTTGGAACTCACTTGATGGCAGTGAGTGAGTATAAGTAATGGAGAATATATGCTGGATTTAGCACTGAAAATACCTGCTGGGTTTTGTGACTGGAGGTACTGAAGGAAGAATATGGCAGTTGCCCCACCACCCTCAAGCTTGATCACTTCCTGAGAAACTTGATAACATCTAAGCTGGTCACATCAAAGACCAGACAATGGATCCTGGTAAGAGTCTGAGCTTGATTAAAAATAGCTAAAACCTAACCTAATTAAGACATCAAATTCCGAGAAGTATCATCTTAGTCCTCCCCAGGACCCCTATGAAAAGGAAACACACACCCCCCCCCAAGCTGCCCGCGCACCATTTCGATCCTGTCCGCATGCCATATGGCCAGGTCACTTAGCGTCCCTCTAAGACGGTGCAGTAAAGGCCTGTTCATTTCTTGGAACCCATTTCTTTCTTTGTTTTTCTCCCTCGCACCCTCGTGCTCTTTTTTTATATCTACCAGGTACGTTGTCTTTCAGGATTGATTTGATACACCAATGTCATTGAGATCCTCATTTCTTCCTTTCTTTTCCATATTGTCTGCTTCCTCCCGAGTCAGTTCTCCCATGGTGGTGGAATAGCCATGACAGTTTGGACTTCATGTCTACATATCATACTGACTAGGTGGAAAGAGAAAAAACAAAACGCCTTTCTCAGAAATCCCCTCAGAGCACCTCAAGCTTCCCTCAGCACCTCACGATTCCTCAGGCCAGAATCACACTGCGGCCTGCACCGCTTAGACACAAGTGTATTTGACAAGTGGCCAGTTACCTAAAGGGAGCAAGCAGCCTTATCTGTTCTGTTCACCATTTATAACCCTGGCACCCAGACTCATACCCAGTGAAGAAGTACACAATAAAGATGGAAATTTCCAAAGTCAGCTGTTAACAGTGTTTTCTTCTCAACAGGGCAGAAAGAAGGGGGCAGGATAAAGGGAGCTTTAATATTTTACTCTAAATTCTTCTGAATAATTTAATTTTAAAAACAATAAGCCTGCATAATATTTAATACAAAAATATAGATCTCTGCTAAAACATTCAGACTTCACTGGAAGCAATGAATATTCATGGCCTCATTTTTTTATGGACGATCCATCTCAGAGAAGTTTGGGGAGGAGGGGTTCCAACATTCCAGTGGGAATTTCCCAGCTCTTACCCCGGCCATCTGCCGGGAGGACCTTGTAAGCCTGTTCAGAGAAAGTGGAAGTTTCTCTAGCGGATCCACCTTTTAGTTAGGATTCCTGTTTCTTTTAAACATATTGTTGAGCGATACGCATTCTGCTAATGAGTTTATTTAAAATGCATTTTTCTAAGAGCCTCTCAAGGTATGTTGAAGTGTGGCCACAGGTGGTTTGGAAGATTACTTACCTATTAATGGTGATGAGTGGAGACGTAATGTATGAGGAAAACAGAAAGGCTTAGGAAATTAGCACATCGAAACGTAGCCTTAAAGAGAGTCATTTTCATTCTTGTCAGTTAAACAGGTGCTAAAATTGGGGCTAAGGGAAAAAAAAAATTCCAGAGACGTGACAACACTTCTGAAAAGATGAAAGGAAACTGCCCCAAACAGCAGCAACGCAAAAGCCCACCTGGAGATGTTTTAAGCAGGTTCACTCTGGTTCACCCTCCTGCTGAAATTTGCATTTCCACCTCGGGCAGACTGAATGAGAAGCTATATTTTAACAAGATCCTCGGGTGCTTCTTACGGGGACCCCAGGT
Organism: Elephantulus edwardii; assembly: GCF_000299155.1. Lineage (NCBI taxonomy): Eukaryota > Metazoa > Chordata > Mammalia > Macroscelidea > Macroscelididae > Elephantulus > Elephantulus edwardii. Next base: position 4,178,657 of record NW_006399818.1, read on the forward strand.
GATTGGGATGTATACATAGTGTGTTATGTGTACCTCAGAGCCACCTGGGAAGCTTGTTAAAATGGAGATTCTCATGAACTATCTCTGAGGCACCAATGCAAATTCTCAGCGAGGGGTCGAGCTGGAATGACCTGGTTCAAAGCTCTGGTTTTAATGTTTCAGATTCAGGTCTCATCTTTGTTGTGCTATCAGCTCTATCTTTTTTACATAAACATCTGTTTTTCCCTATTTCCATAAGGATGGCCTGAAATTATCATTAGGTGATGATGATTTGCTTGTCAAAGGGCTATGCACAGACATTCTAACTAGGCTCAACCTAGGAAAGCAGAGTATGTTGTAGTTGAGACCCTACAAACACACACACACACACACACACACACACACACACACACACACACACACACATTCCACTTGCTATTTCTTTCTCTCTCTCTCTCTCTCTCTCTCTCTCTGATATTGTGGCAGCACAAAGCAACCATTATAATCCAACTAAACCAGGTTTCTTGACCTTGGCATTATTGACAATTTGGGCAGAAAAGTTCTTTGTTTGAGGAGGTTTTCTTTGTATCTGTAGGATCTTCAGCAGCACCCCAAGCCTCTATCCATCCAATGCCAGTATCACCCTTGCTCCACCAATTGTGAGCACCACAGATGTCCTCAGACATTGCTAAATATCCTCCGGAGGGAAGAATCCCTGCTCTTGACTGCTAATCCTGAGCACAAAATTATTAGCATTCTACCTTTCATTTCTCTAGCATTTTGTGGTGTACAAAGCACCAAGAATATGCTTGACAAAATCAATTCAGTGGCCACCAGGGAAAAGAGTATGAAAAAGTGGATGACCGTGTCTTCCAGTGTGATCTTCCACAGGCTCTTATCACAAGAAATTGTTGGCCCGCAGGAGGCTGATGAACGGAACGTTCCTCTTGGTTTTAGTTCCTTTGATGCCACCTGCAGTTTGGAAGCCTGGGGCAAGTTTTTTTGTTCACTTTTTTTATCCTTTTTAGAAAATGTCAAAAAGAATACTGCCTATAAAGAATAGCTGTAACTTAAATTATTAACTGCATTTCATTAATTTCTCTCTTATGTTCCTATTCAGGAGCTAGCAGAATGGTTTAAAGAAAGTCAATAAAATTGCACACTTTCTCCATTTCCCAGGAGACTGTGGTTGGTCATAATCTGTAAGAGAAAAATGAGAAGGTGACTTAAATACAATCAGCGACTGCTGGGCACACAGTATAACTTGTAGCTCTTTCACATTGCACGACTCTTCTGTTTAATGTATTAACTTTGCTCAGAGAATATGTTATCCTTCAATTTTTGATCCCCCCTCATACTTAATGATGTTGTCCAACAACATGGGTTTCTCCTTTTTCTAAACTCTGCAACAATTTAAAATTCCAAACTCTTCTTTATTATAGTTCTTCCTGTAAAACTATGGGTGGCTTTGGCTTTTTGTGAGGGATATGAGGAGGTTTGAAACTCTAAACAAATATCTTTATTTCTTCCACAGCAATTGGCCAGGTTAGACTTTTGTTCTATGCCATACAACACCCATTGTAGTTGTGGTGGTGGTGTTAGGTAGTGTCGAGTTGTAGACGACTCATAGTGACCCTATAAATGAAAGGCCTGAACACTGTTCATAGAGTTTCCAGAGGCAAGCCATTTCGGAAGTGGATGCCACTCCTGGTTCCAGGCTTGTTTTAATCTGGGAGCTCCACCAAACACTGTCCACCATGGGTAACCATTATCACATTTGGCAATCAGTGTCCCAGTGTTTAGCCTCACAACAACCATGAGTTACCTCTGTATAGCAATGCACAGACCAGTATTATACTACCTGGAAGAATGTGTGACAGAAAAACAATTTGAACCAGGCCCGAGGGCCGCAGATTAAAGTAATAAGTTATATTTTGTTTTTCTAAAGCATGATTTTATTTTCATTAGATTTTAAAGTTAACTAAAAGTCTATTGATTCACCTTATTTAATAGATTATTATATTATTAATTATGTCTTCTTTTCTGTATCTGTGCTCCACCATACATTTTTTTGGTGCTTGCTTGGCTCCACAAGCAACACTCTTAACACTCGAAGTCAGGAAATCAAAAGACAAATTGAATTGAAAAAATCAGCTGTCAGGGACCTCTCCAGAGTGCTGAAAAGCAACGATGTCAGTCTAGAGACTAAGTCCAGGCCATCCTCTTCACAATTACTTGCTATGTGCCAGAGAGCTGGACAATGACTAAGGATGACAGAGGAAGCCTTCAAATTATGGTGCTGGAGAAGAGTCCTGAACATACCATGGATCACTAAGAAAGCAAATAGATCTGTTGTGGAGAGAATGAGAACAAGTTTCTCCTTAGAGGCTAGGATTTTGATGCTCCATCTCATATACTTTGGGCATGTGGCCAGGAGAGACCAGTCCTTGGAGAAGGACATCAGGCCCAGAATGGTGGAGACAGCACAGGAGAGGAAGACCCCAGATAAGATGGATTGATACAGGAACTGGGGCAATGGGGTGATGGAATCAGTGAGACTTGCTCAGGACAGAAGAGGCTTCAGAGCGGCTGCACTTAGGATTGCTATAGGTCGCAGGTGACTTGATGACACATAACAGCAGCAACAACCCTTTCTTGTTTATGTAGGTTGATGGTTTATCTATTTTCTTGCTTGTGGTTTATTGCATTTATTTTAAAAAATCTTTTTAATGTATTTATTAGATGCCTACATAGAATCTGGAGGACCACTGGCTGTGCAATGGTTAACAACTCTGCCATTAACCAAAAAGTCAGTAGTTCAAGCACACTAGCTTCTCAGTGGGAGAAAAAGGAAGCTGTTTGTTTCAGTAAAGATTTACAACCTTAGAAACACTACAAAGCTGTTCTATTCTGTCCTGCAGTCTTTACCGTGACTCAGAATGTACTTCATGAAGATGGCAGTGATTTGATTTGGTTGGGGTGTGTTTTTGTTGTTGTTGTTATGTGCTGTCAAGTCGCTGGTGCTGAAACCTGCTGTATCCCGCGTCAACTTTACTGTCTCCAACACACCTACTACGTTCATTACCCCAGTAACTGTCAATCCATCTCATCAAGGTTCTTCTTCTCTTGTGCTGTCCCTCCACCCCCCCAAACATGATGATCCTCTCCAAGGACTGGTCCCTCCTTGCAACATGTCCAAAGTATGTCAGACAAAGTCTCAGAATCCTTGCCTCCAAGGAACAGCCTGGCTTTGCCCTCTCCAGGATGAACCTCTTTGTTCTCCTGGCAGTCCGTGGTATATTCAGAAATCTTCTCCAGTACCACAACTCAAAGGCATCAAATCTCTTTCTGTCATCACTAGTCATTGTCCAGCTTTCTGATGCATACCAAACAATTGTGAAGACTATGGCCTGTATCAGGCACACCTTAGTCTCCAGACTGACATTGTTCCTCTTCAGTACTCTGGAGAGGTCCCTGATAGCCAACTTTCCCAGTGCAATTCATCTCTTGATTTCCTGGCTGCTAATACTAAGTGTTGATTGTGGAGCCAAGCAAACTAAAACTGTTAACTATCTCAATCTCTTCACCATCCATCCTGATGCTGCCAATTGGCCCAGTGGTTAGATTCTTTATTTTCTTGATGTTGAGCTTCAATCCATATTGAAGGCTGCAGTCCTTGATCTTTTGCAGCAAGAACTTCAGGTCCTCCTCAGCTTCAGGGTTGTGTTGTCTGCATAACGCAGATTGTTGATGAATCTTCCTCCAATCCTGATACCACATTCCTCCTTATAGATTAAGTAAGTGTGGAGATAGGACACATCCCTGGCTCTAATTGTTAACAACCTCAATCTCTTTTCTGTATATCATGTTGCTGCCAATTGGCAGAGTGGTGAGAATCTTTGTCTTCTTGATGTTGAGCTTCAATCCATATTGAAGACTACAGTCCTTGACCTTCTGCAGCAAGCAGTTCAGGTCCTCAGTTTCATCAAGCAAGGTTGTCTTATCTGCATTTTAATGTTATTGTTAGGTATTTTCCAGTTTTGATACATGTAGTCCCTGACTTATGGTGTGTTTGAATTAAAACATAAATATTTGTGCTGTGGTTTTGGTGGGCTTTTTTCCTTCTTTGCTTGTTTGATACAGTTCCATAGTAGTATGTTCTACACATGGATTTGCAGCATGTAGTTTGGGCGAGGTTCCATTTCGTTGAATGAATTTCCCAGAATCAAATGCCTCAAAGAGGACTACAAGCCCTCCTCAGATGTTTGTTACAGACACACAAACACCAGAGAGGTGAGAAAAGAAACATATTAGTTTTTTGAGAGAGACAGTTTATTAAGAAGGAAGAACGGTTTATTAAAAACAGTATAATTTTGTTGGGTTGGTTTCTTTTTTTTTGAGAGTTTAAAATGTTTATTTAAAACAAAAATGCCAAACCACTCAACCCTCAACCTTTCAAACTTTTGGCAAATAACAAGCTAGTTCTTCGACAACATCAAAGCGGAGGAGTAACTCAGGTTATAACTCAAAAGCGATACCACTAGAAGACTTAAAACATCTAGCACAGCATAAAGAAACATGGGACAAAATTTCAAAAGGAATTAGCAGCAGAAAACTATTCAAAGGCACTTCCTGCTGTCTCTCCTTTCAATCTTTACCCAATGCAGGAATACCTGCCACCTCTGGATTTTGCATAGCTATTTGGTGGGAAAGCATATGGCTGTCCCAGACAAAACAGTATAGTTTTAAAGAAGCAGACAGTAAGTCTTCTGATTAATGGAAAAGACATAATTCTAGGGATTGTTGGTGTTTGGTGTCCTGCAGCCAGAGTGCTCCTTGGAGGTAAAGATTATGAAGCTTCATCTCTGACATTTTGCATGTTGCTAAAAGAGGCTGTTGCTTGGAAAGGGACATCACACATGGAAGAGTGAAGGGTCAGTACAATAGGAAGACCCTCTCCCCAGGGAGATGGATTGACATAACAACGGCAGCAACGGGGCTTAAGTGTGTCAGAGGTGCTGAGGATGCCACAGGTTAGCACAGGGTGTAGGTTTGTTGTTCGTAGTCTACCTGTGTTGTTGTTGTTATGTGCTGAAGAGTTAGAAATGGCCCATAGCTGACCCTCCACTGGGTTTCTCAGAAGCATTTAATCTCACAAGAGGAGAGTGCCTATCCTTCTCCTGCAGAGTAGCTGGAGGCCTCGAACCCTGTGCCTTTGGGATTGAAGCACAACTTCTTGCCACGAGGCCGCCAGAGCTCTCAGGATAGGGGTTAATTATTTATGGGCTTCTTCTTCCTGATTTGATTTCTTCTTTCATGGCTGTTTCTGGTTGGTGGAGACGGGCAGTTCTACAAATGAGGTCCCCTCATATTACAGTGATTTCCAGATAGAGAACTGATAAGGGAATGGCAGGGCCCGTGCGTACTGTAGAAGTGCTGCGGTGGCTCCCGCTGTCCCTAACAATTTGCTGATGTCATCATGCTCAGATATTCACTTGCAGATATTCAGGATTGTCATTTACTGTTTAAAACTGCTGTATAGCCAGCCTGGTCTACAAGAAGCCTGTGTCAGTGTTAGGATTCTTAATGAAGGGAAAGTTGAGCAGTGTTCAATGTCAATGACATATAATTGAACTGTTCCTCCTGATGACAGTCCTTGTGACCTTGCTTGCCTTCAATGTTACCACAACCACAACAATGGCATGGTAGAGCAAGACTACTGTGTTATCATATTCAACAATTTGTACCATAGGAAAGATCAGCTGTTAATTAGAAACTACGTTCTTCTAATTTCTCTGACTGTAACACCCCAACAGTATGTACAGAAAAAAAAAAAAGGACATCATTCATGGTTCTAATCCAACAAAGGTAAGGAAGAGTTGAGACATGAATATAAAGGTAGTGATCATTAACACCTATAATAATGGAAAGCAAATTGATGAAAAAGGTGCATGGCAAAAGAATCTCATCTTACCTTTTTGATAATTATTAGGAATAAAAATTTAACAAGAGAAAAAAGGGCTAGTCTATGAGATGAAGAAAGTTGGTGAGGATATAGAAAGAATATCAAATCCAGAAGACTATCAAATACTGAAGGTTCAAAGGAACAATAAGAAATTGAACCTAAGGATGTCAATGATGCCAAGAGCTGAACTCTTTACAGATTTGATTGACCTAACTTGGATATATGATGGAGAAGCAGGAAACGCCAATGTAAAAGCTACTGAAAAAGTCAAGGATGAAACTGAGTAACATCTTACAAGATGAAGAGAATGTACTTGAGCAGATTTTCAATGGGGATGAAACAGAATTATTTCAGAAAATGATGACAGAACAGACCTATATTCACAAAGAGGCAAAACTGAGGCTTGATTTCAAGGCATTTAAAAATGAAATCTTGCCAAAGAAATACTTTCTGGATTTAAATGAAAGCTTTTTCTTGTTTACAGTTCTGAAAACCTCAGAGCATTCAAAAAAAGTTGACAAAATAAGTTGCTACTCTACTTACAGGAGTAACTCTGAGGCCTTGATGAAGATTGAAAATGCATTTGAAGATTGGTTTTTAATATTTCTTATCCCAGATCCTGCACTTACTGCTGTAAAAAGAGCTTTCCTTTCAAGATTCTGCTGCCACTTGATAATACCTCAGGACACACTCCCCATGAAGATCATCTCAATCAAGTTGTGAAAGTGGAATATCTATCTCCCAATATAACAGCTGAATGTTCGGTTGTGAATCAAGGTGCAATCACCACCTTCAAGGCATGCTAGCTACAAACTACAATTACTCAGGCAATAACAGCAACAGATGGTGGGTTTGTGACATTGCATAATTTCTGGAAGAATGATAATATTCTTCAGGGTATCTGCAATATTGCGTTTTCCTGAGAAAAAAATGATAGTAAGGTGTGTAGCGATTATAGAAAAAAAATGCTGAATTACGTGAACAAACTCCATGCATTATTTGATCAAAATAATATAATTAAAAACCACAATGTCAATCAGTATGTGAAAGAGAGCTCTTGTGAATTAATGGTAAAGTGGTGCACTGCTAACCTAAGATTGAGGTTTGAATTCATCAACTTCTCTAAGGGAAAAAGACAATCTCCTCTTGTGTGATTTTCTGCCTCTGAAAACCTGCGGGAGGATTAGCTGTGAGTTGGTTCTGTTTGACAGTGCATCACAAACAACTAGAGGAAAATCATCCATAAGGCCAAAACACTGTATTTAGAATTTGAAATCACTAATATAGAACAGAGCCAATGATGAAGAAGGGCAATTGGTAGCTCAGGACTGAATAGACATTGATTAGGAAAGAAATATCAAAGAAGAAAGAAATAATGAAGCAGAGGAAAGAAAAATTGTAAAAAAAAATTAACAATGGAATAGTTATGTGGAGGGTTTTTTGTTTGTTTGTTATTTAAAGTAAGAAGACTTCAGATGCTTGAAAACAGAGATTCAAACACTGATTGCTTTGCTAAAGCAAATAGTTAAATTCAGGAAACAGGGAATTGTTACCACAAACCATAAAAAAAGGAAAAAGGAAAAACAAGAAAACAACACAGAAAGCATACAGATAGCTCTTACTAATTTCTGATTGATTACAGCTTTAGAGCTAATTCAAGTGATCAAGATTTGTCTACAAGTGAAGTTATTAATTAACAAGATATGTTGATGATGTAATGATTTGTGTGTGTGTGTGTGTTAAAACATACCTCTAAATTTATATGTAAGATCAGGTTTAGTAACATACTGCTAATAAAGGTGATAATGAAAGCTCAAAAATAAATGAATACATTTTTCACTTATGTGAAAACTTATGACAAAAGTTATTGAAACAAAACATTGTTGCAAGTCAGGGACTGTTGTTTTATGTGCCGTCGAGTTTCCTGTGACTCATAGTGACCCTATGTACAAGAGCCCTAAACCCTGCTCTATCATGTCACTGCCTCACTGTCTCTGATACACCTACTCCCATTACCTCAATAACTGAATTGATCCATCTCATCAGGGGTCTTCCTCTCTTGTGCTGTCCCTCTACCCTCCCAAACATGATGTCCCTCTTCAAGGGCTGGTGTCTTCCTGCACCATGCCCAAAATATGTCAGACAAAGCTTCAGAATCCTTAACTCCAAGGAGCAGCCCGGTTTCATGTTCTCCAGGACAAACTTGTTTGTTCTCCTAGCAGTCCATGGAATATTCAACACTCTTCTCCAGTACCGCAGCTCAAAGGTATCAATTGTCTTTCTATCCTCCCTAGTCATTGTCCAGATCTCTGATGCATAGCACAAAATTGCGAAGACTATGGCCTGGATCTGGTCCACCTTAGTCTCCAGCCTGACATCTTTGTTCTTCAGTACTTTGGAGAGGTCCTTGACAGCTGACTTTCCCAATCAATTTGTCTCTTGATTTCCTGGCTGCTGGTACCAACAGAGTTGATGTGGAGCCACACAAACGAAAACTGTTAACAATCTCAATCTCTTCACTATCCATTATGATGCTGCCAATTGGTCCAGTGATTAGAATCTTTTTTTCCCCTTGATTTTAAGCTTCGATCCATACTGAAGACTGCAGTCCTTGACCTTCTGCAGCAAGCACTTCAGGTCCTTCTCAGTTTCAGCAAGCAAGGTTGTGTCACTTGCATAACTCAGATTGTTGATGGGTCTTCCATCAATCCTGATGCCACACGTCTCCTCCAACAGCCCAACCTCCTGGATGACCTGTTCTGCATCCATATTGGAAAGGGATGGAGACAGAATACATCCCTGGTGATCAACCTTCCTGATTTACTTGTATATAATATCTTCTTTTCTCTAGTAATGGTTGAAAAGAGAGGTTTTTAATTTATGGAAAGTAAATAATTTTCGTTTCCTTATTTTGTTTTGCTACACTGTGAGCAAGTAATATTTTTCACCATTACTCTTACATTTTGGGTTTGGATTTTTTTGGTGGTTTTTTATTTTCTGCATAGCTTAATGATTTTTTTCATTATGACTATTCTGATTTCAAGGATATAAAACTGATAACATATCACCTACAATTTCCAATTTGAAGTCATATGTCATTATTACTATTGTTATTATTATGTGTACTTTTAATTAATTTATTATACACTGAAGGAATGGCTAAAGCTTCATCTCACATACTCTGGGCATGTTGCATCTTTGGAGAGAGACATCATGCTTAGAAAGGTGGAAGAACAGTGAAAGAGAAAGACTTTCAATCAGGTAGATTGACACAGTAACTGCAGCATTGGGCTTGAGTGTGTTAGAGATTGTGAGGTTGGCACAGGATAGGACATGGTACAGTTCTATTATTGATAAGGTCTCTATGATTTACTCAACCTAAAGACACTAACAACAACAACATAGGAAGCAATATTCCTGCTGATAATGTGACTCTGTTATTGTATCATTTGATTATAGGTCAAAAATGTTGCCATATTATGTGGTAAATAACTATTAAAAACTCCATCTCCATGACTTGTATATTTTTAGTATAATAAAATGTCATGCTTGGTGTTAATGTTTTACAGATTGAGATTGTTAACAGCTTAATTTGCTTAGCTCCACAATCAACACTCTTGGTACCAGCAACCAGGAAATCAAAAGACAAATTTCATTGGTAAAGTCTGCTGTCAGGGACCTTGCCAAAGTACTGAAGAGCAGTGATGTCACTCTAGAGACTAAGGTGCACCTGCTATAGACCATAATCTTCACAGTTGTGTGCTATGCATCAGAGAGCTGGACAAAGACTAGGGATGATAGAAAGATAATTGATGCTTTTACAATTAATAACAGTGCATCTAAATTCCAAAATCAATCTCTATAATAGTCTATGTGTTTCCTATTGCCAAAGAGGCCCTTTAGAGTAGTGAGAGAAGATCTTCACCCTGAAACCCACAGCGTCCCTTTTCAGCAGGAAGTAGCTAAGAGAATACGCCATCCCCTTTTCCTTATAAATCAGGGTGAAGTCTCTCTCAGGGAGGAGTGATAGGGAATAGCAAAGACACACTGACAAAGGAGATTAATCAGAACTGGCTTTGACAAGCACTGTGGCAAATGGACAATTAAAACAGACTTTAAGGGGGCGGGGGGAAAGAAGAACAAACTGGGGAGGAGGGTAGAGAAAATCTTGCAACAATGAATGAGTGAAAACCCAAAATCTCTGTAAATGTTCATTAAAATTAATAAAATTTAATAATTAAAAAGATGGGAAAGATCCAGTGGGAACCTGAAAAGACAGGGTAATGATGGGCATAGTGTCATGGTGACTAATTTTATAAAACATAGTACAGGAAATGATTGTATGAAATACAATGTGAATGAAGAATACTGTGAAGCACGATGTATACAAACTTTGTAAGTATTCCAATATAAAATAAAAATTAAAAAAAATAGAATTGTATCCTGGATGTTTCCAACTTGAATTGTAATCTGTTATTTACTAATAAACCCCATAATTGTTAAAAAAAAAGATTTGGTGCTTTTGAGCTGTGGTTCTGGAGAAGAGTGTTGAATATACCATGGACTGCCAGGAGAACAAACAGGTTTGTCCTGGAGAGGGTTAAAACACGGGACTCTGTAGAGGCAAGGATTCTGAAGCTTCATCTGACATGTTTTGGACATGTTGCAAGAAGGAACCAGTCCTTGGAGAGGGACATCATGTTTGGAAAGGTGGCTGGACAGCACAAGAGAGGAAGACCTCTGATGAGATGGAATGATTCAGTGACTGGAGTAATGAGAATGGGTGTGTCAGAGACAATAAGTTTGGCACAGGACAGAACAAGGTTCAGAATTGTTGTACATAAGGTCACGATGAATCACAAGCAATTTGATGGCACATAAAAACAACAGCAACAACATGCTAAATTAAATTTTGGGACTAAAATGGAAATATTTCTTACCCCACTCCTTACTATACTAGTCTTAAATGCATTTACTTTTATTATTTTAAGCCATTCTTAAAACTTACTTTATATGTTTTTACGTAACATACAATGGGGTTTGCTGTGTCATACCATCCTGTTGTCGTATTTATGTACTGTTGAGTTGACTGCAATTCATAGTGACTCTATGCACTTTATCTCTGAACCCTACTCTATCCCGAGTCAATCACGCAGTCTCTGACACACCTTTCCCCCATTACCTTGGTTACTGTGTGAATCCATCTTATCTGGGATCTTTGTCTCCTGCACTGTCCCTCCACCCTTCTAAGCATGATGTCCTTCTCCAAGGTTTGGTTAGCAATATGCTCAAAGTATGTGAGATGAAGTCTCAAAATCCTTGCATCCAATGAGCAGCTTGGCTTTACCATCTCCAAGATACACCTGTTTGTTCTCTTGACAGTCTATGGTATGTTCTATACTCTTCTCTAGTACTACAACTCAAAGGCGTTGATTATTCTTCTGTCTCTCTGATGCACAGTAAATAGTTGCAAAGGCCATGGCCTGGATCAGAAGAAGCACCTTAATACCTAGACTGACATCATTGCTCTTCAACACTCTGGAGAAGTCCTTGACAACAGATTTTTCTTTGATTTCCCAATTGATGGTACCAAGAGTATTGATGTGGAACTGGGCAAAATGAAACTGTTAACAATCACAGTCTCAATCTCTTCTCCATCTATCATGCTGCTACTACTTGTCCCAGTGGTAAGAATTTTTTTTTTCTTGATGTTAAGCTTCAATCCATATAGAAGACTGCAGTGCTTGGCCTTCTGGAGCAAATACTTCAGGGTCCCCTCAGTTTCAGCAAGTGGGGTTGTGTCATCTGCGTAATGCAAGCTATCTATAAATATTTTTGTTTTACTTGTTGAGGTTAGCCTGTTAACATTTAATGATATAATGAATCTAAGTTTTGTTTTGTTACTTTATAGTTTGTTTCTGTTTTTAATACTTTAATTACTTTCAGCATGTTGCTTGTTTTTATCATTTTAGCTATGTTTCTGGGGTTTTTTTCTGATAAATTTGAAGGTTTATACAGATTTCATGTTTGTTTATTCCTTATAACTACGAGCTATAATAGTTCTTTTTATCCTGTTTTGTCCCCAGTACTTTTGATTAATTCCTCACAGTGATTAACACAAAAATTATGTTTCTTCTTTCCTTCTTCCTTCTCACATACAGTTTTAGATAATCATCTCCCATTTTTAACATTAGAGAAAATACCTCTTTTTGATTATGGACCTACTTCAGTAGTAATTCTTATAAATCTAGTATCAACTATGAAGAACACACTGTATTTACATTTTTCAAATCTTTTCCTACCTTTGCCAAATCATTGCTTGCTATAGCATTTCTAGTTGCCCTTAATTATATCATTATGTTCTCATCTATAATTATAGTTCTAATACATGAGAAAATCTTAATCATACAAAAAGATTGTGAATGTTTTTGTAGTAGTTTTCCTGTGACTTCTGAGTTGACTGAAGATTATCATCTAGTAGCTATTTTGAAAGGCATATGCAAACCATTTGTGGATTCTTTAATGTTTAAAACCTCTTCTTTTATTTAAACATGAATGATATATTGTCCAATTTTTAATTATAAGAAAATAATAGCTACTCCTTAAAATTGTTCAAGTTGAATGTTAGTTTTGAGACATATAAGCCAATAGGACTTTTCTATTTCAACTCTCATAATTTACTTTATCATTTGCCTGGAGACCCAAATAAATAATGTCTTTCATACCCTTCTTTGTATTGAATATTTGGTGTTTTCCTTCTTATCCATAATTCATGAAGGATATTACATTTCTATATAGAGATGTACATTCTTTGCTATTTCTGAAAAAATTTTATTTATATGTATTAATATTTATTAATCTACCATTAATTTTAACCTCAATGAGATGGATTAGTTCAGTGACTGAGGTAATGGGGCTAGGTGTGTCAGAGACAATAAAATTGGCGGAGGATAGAGCAGGGTTTAGGGCTGTTGTACATAGGGTTGCAATGAGTCACGGGTGACTCGATGACACATAACAACAACAGTATCATTCATTTGGTTTTCATTTCCTGGAACTCCAATTATGTGTGTATTAGATCTTAAACTATTTGTCACTACATGCACATTTCTTCTTTTTTTATCCTGCCTTTATTTTAGATATCCCTCACTTTCTTCCTTTCTTTCTCTCTCTTTTCATTTCTTCCTTCCTTGGGTTAGGTTGTGTGTCAGCTTTGTTGCTTATGATTCTCTAGTTTGTCAGATATAATGCAGTCATTCTCTCACTGAGAACTGATTATATGTATGTATGTGTATATATATATATATATATATATATATATATATACACACACATATATGGTGGATAGATAATATATGGCATATAGCTGGCAAAGCTTCCTTGCTTTGTTGCTCAAGCAGGATTTTTATATAGCTTGTCACCTCCTGTTTTTTGAACTTGAACCAGTGACCTGTTAATTTTATCTGTCAATCTTGGATTCAAATCCTCCAAAGCCAGTTATCTACTGCTTTACCTGCTGAACTGGATTAATGTATTTCTGTAGCCATATGAGTCAAGATGAGCCTCTCTGTTGAGATCTGACCATGAATACAGAGCCGTATAAGCAGGACCTTATATGGAGGTAATAAAGGAGGAAGTGGAAGCTGCAATGAAAGCTCTGATGAAAAAGTAAGGCCCTAGGAATCAATGGAAAACCAACTGACTTGTTTCAATTAACATATGCATCCTTGGATGAGCTCACCAATCTATGCCAGGAAGTTTGAAAGACAGCTCTCTGTCTGACTGACTGAAAGAGATTCATATTTGCTCCCATTCCCAAAGAAAGGTGAGCCAACAAAATGTGAAAATTATCAAACAATATCATTACTATCACATGCAAGCAAAATATTGCTGAAGATCATTAAAAAGTAGTTAGAACAGTATGTAGATAGGGAACTTCCAGAAGTCAAAGCAGGTTTAGAAGAGGCTGTGGCACAGGGATATCATTACTTTGCTGATGTCAAATGGATCCTAGCTGAAAGTAAAGAATACCGGGAGAATATGTATTTGAGCTTTGTTAACTACACAAAAGCATTTGACAGTGTGGATTATAACAAGTTGTGGCTGACTTCGAGAAGAATGAGAGTCCCAGAGCACTTAATTATTCTCATTGCAAAACCTATACCTGGACCAGGAGGCTGTTGTGTAAACAGAGCAAGGGAACATTTACATGCATGTTTTAAAATTAAGAAGGGTGCACGTCAGGGTTGTATTTTCTTTCCATACCTATTTAATCTGTATGCTAAGCAAATTATTTGAGAGGCTGAATTCTATGAGATGGTATGTGGCATCAGGGCTGGAAAGAGATTCATCAGTAACCTGCATTACGCAGATAACACAACTTTGCTTGTTGAAAGTGAGGAGGACTTGAAACACTTGTTGCAGAAGATTAAAAAAAATGCTGCCTTCAATATGGATTTTATCTCAATGTCAAGAGAACAAAGATTCTTACCACTGGACCAATAGGCAATATCATGATAAATGGAAAAGAGATTGAAACTGTCAACAACTTCATTTTACTTGGATTCACAACATCCTTGGTACTAGCAGTCAGGAAATAAGAAGATGCATTCCATTGGGAAAGTCTGCAGTGAGGGACCCCTCCAAATTATTGAGGTGTAATAATGTTAGTTTAAGGGTTAATGTGCATCTGATTCAGGCTATGGTCTTTTCATTCACTTGCTATACATCTGAGAGCTGGACAATGAATAGGATAACAGAAGAATTTATGCCTTTGAGCTGTGGTGTTGGACAAGAGCACTAAACATCCCATGTAATGCCAAAAGAACAAATAAATATGTCTTGGAGAGGGTGCAGCTGGAGTGCTCTTTGAGGGCAAGAATGATGAGGCTTCACCTCACATACTTCGGGCGTGTTACGAGGAGGGGCTATTCCTTGGAGAAAGATATGCTGCTGGGAAGGGTGGAGGCTCAGCAAAGGAGAGGAAGACCCTCAACCAGGAGGATTGACACAGTGACTACTGCAATGAGCTCTAGTGTGTCAGCAAGTGTGAAGATGACACAGGATACTACAGGTTTAGATGTTCAACAGTCGCTCTGAGTTGTACTTACCTCAACAGTATCTAACAACAACAGCAAGTACATAAGCCAGTTCTTGAGATAACTATCTCTCTAGTTGTTGTCATTGTTGTTATGTGCTGTCAAGTTGCCTGTAATCCATAGTGAGCCTGTCCTGACCTGTCCTGAGCCAGTCTCACTGACTTTGACACGCCCACCACATAGTCCCAATTACTGTATCAATCCATCTCATCTGGGGTCTTTCATGCACTGTCCCTCCACCCTTCTATGCATACTGTCCTTATCCTAGGACCGGTGTCTTTTGGCCACATGTCCAAAATATGTGAGGCAGAATTTCAAAATCCTAGCTCCAAGGAGAAACTTGGTTTCAGACTCTCCAAGACAAACGTATTTTTTTTTTTGGTGGTCCATGGTATGTTCAAGTCTCTTCTCCAGCACCACAACTCAAAGGCATTAATTTTTCTTCTGTCATCTTTAGTCATTGTATAGCTCTCTGATGCATAGTAAGTAATTTTGAAGACCATGGCCTCATCAGGCACACTTTAGTCTCTTGACTGGCATCATTGCTTCTCAGTACTCTGGAGAGGTCCCTAACAGCAGATTTTTCTCAGTACATTTTTTTTTAAATTTACTGACTTCTGGAAAAGGAGGGTCAATCTACTCCTGTACCAGTCAGATCTGATTTGACAGTACACACACAAAATAATAAAATAAAATAAATTAAAAAAATAAATTTACTGACTGCTAGAGGTAAGATATAAATATAAGTTTGGAATTAGAGATGGAAATAGAGATATAAATATGGAGATATTTACAGCAAGGAAACAATCACACATTTTTGGACCTGACAGATTCCAAATCGGTCAGTTAGATGGCCCACTGGAGACTTCTTGTAGGCTTTTATTCCAGGAAGCAGAAATTGGGTGACAAGAAAAGTGCAAGGTCATGGAGTGGAGAGAGAGAAACAATGAACTTTACCATAATATTTGTTTACCTTTTCAACATGTATGCAGAGCAGATTATTCTAGAGGCTGGGCTCTATAAGGAGAATTGTGGCATCAGGATTGGTGGAAGATCTATTAACAATCTCCGTTATGCAGATGACACAACCTTGCTTGCTGAAACTGAGGAGGACCTCATGCACTTGCTGCGAAGGGTCAAGGACTGCAGCCTTCAGTATGGACTAAGGCTCAACGTCAAGAAGACAAAGATTCTCGCCACTGGACCAATTGGCAGCGTTCACAGCTTCACTTTGCTCGGCTCCACAGTCAACACTCTTGGTACCAGCAGTCAGGAAATCAAAAAGCGTATCGCGATGGGAAAGTCTGCCGTTAGGGACCTCTCAAAGGTACTCAGGAGCAACAGTGTCTCTCTGGAGACTAAGGTGCGCCTGATACAGGTCATGGTATTTGCAATCGCTTGTTATGCATCAGAGAGTTGGACAATGACTAGGGAGGACAGAAGGAGAGTGGATGCTTTTGAGCTGTGGTGCTGGAGAAGGGTACTGAATGTACCATGGACTGCCAGGAAAACAAACAGATTCATCTTGGAGAGGATTAAACCAAGCTGCTCCTTGGAGGCAAGGATTCTGGGGTTTCGTCTGACATACTTTGGACATGTTGCCAGGAGGGACGGGTCCTTGGAGAGGGACATCATGCTTGGGAGGGTGGAGGG
The DNA here is from genome assembly GCF_000299155.1 of Elephantulus edwardii. Classification (NCBI taxonomy): domain Eukaryota; kingdom Metazoa; phylum Chordata; class Mammalia; order Macroscelidea; family Macroscelididae; genus Elephantulus; species Elephantulus edwardii. Next base: position 4,195,352 of record NW_006399818.1, read on the forward strand.
ACAGCGCAGGAGGGGAAGACCCTTTATGAGATGGATTGATTCGGTGACTGGGGTAATCGGGATGGGTGTGTCAGAGGCGGTGCGGTTGGCGCAGGATAGAGCAGGGTTTAGAGCTGTTGTGCATAGGGTCGCTATGAGTCGGAAACGACTCGATGGCACATAACAACGACAACAACTGACATCAGGCAAAATCCTCATTCTTGGAGATTCCCTTTTCAATTGATTGACTAACAGACTCATAATGAAAGGTGATTATATTCTAGAAGAACAGCTAATCCAGTGTCTGTGTGCTCAAAACACTGAATATCATGACCCACCTAAGTTGGCATTTAAGAAAAACTATCACACTGTGTTTTGAGCAATAACTTTACTTGCTTAAACTTACTCCATATTCAACTTCATTTTTCAGCTTTGCTTTTTTTTCTGCTATCTTCCAGGCATATTCATATTCAGCTATTTTCCATGACAACTCATGTTTCATCTCCTTGTTTCCTAATTACCTGTTTTCTGAGCTCTTGGATTTGAGGTTGTGTTCTTGATTTATAAGCATACTCATCTTCCTAATATTTTTTTATTCAGTTAAATATTTTAAAATTTTGTCTTCATCTTTTCCTTTGCAGCATTTTATTTTTTATTTATTTTTAGAATTTTATTATTTTTTACATGTGTGTATCACTGAATTGGGTCCAATTGGTACAAGAGGAGATTGCCCCTCCTTCTCCAGTGGAACATCTGGTGGATTAGAACCATGCACCTTTGGGATTACAGCACAGCTTCTTACCACTAGGCCACCAGAGCTCCCTCACTTTGCAGCATTAAAATATTGATAGTCGGTGATTCCAGCATTTCTTTTACTATCTTATTTATTGTGGTTTCTCTACATAATGTTCACTTCATTTTTTTGACATAAATCTCTTTCTTTCTCTTCATTGGATCTGTTTCTCTAGAGAACACTGCCTAAGAAAATCCCCTTCTGTTTTCTTTTATTAACTATTCCTTTTTGATTTCCCATGTTCAAGTAGATGTTCTTTTTCGGAAGCTATTATGGGCAAGATACAGGAGTAAACTTTAGTGTGCACTTGAATTTTCCCCTTAAAAAAAATCTCAAAACACCAAAATTTAGCTTTTGGAACTAAAGTAGGGATTTCCTTTTTTTTTTTAAGATTTTTTTAAATTGTTATTAATTTTAATAGACATTTACAGAGCTTTTGGATTTCCATTCATTCATTGCCGCACTTTTCTCCCTGCCCAACCCTCCCCACCAGCTCGCTTACCCCTCCAAAGAGAAAAAGAAAATAAAAAAAAATTCCTTCATTAGTATACAATTCCCACGTCCCTTCCCCCCCGCCCCCCACCCCAAGTACACTTCTCTATGCAACCTTAATTCTGGATTCCTGTGCTAACCATAATACTCAATCGTATATCACTTCGAATCTGTTCTTTCCCTCTTCTGTTTCATTACAATATACATAATTTATCCAGTTTTTTCTGTCATACCCCCATGATTGGGAGTTGTGTGGGACATTGTTTATCATTAATTATCCCCAGCCAATAGGGTGATTCAAGTGTGGGGTAGTTCATGATGTAAACACTTTTCCCCGTGCCACAGTTTGATATCTGCAACATCTGGGTTTTCTGTGTTATTCTTCTTAAGCTGAAACTATTCTGTTTCTCAGAACCTAATCATATCCAGGGAAACTCTTCTCCAGCTGGTGCATGCCATCTCTGTGGCAGGAAGCTATGCATATAGATTTTTACCTTGTTTGTGGAATGCATTTCCAGCTGAAGAGTTTCTATTTACACTCTGTTTCCGTCTGCATGAACCTACAAATGATCTATACAACTATTGGCAGCTACTCCATCAATTTTGTGACTTAGGATTTCAGCTTTCTCCTAATTTCATCATACATTGAATTTCAATTTGTGATTCACAGTTGCTTAATTGCTTTGGGAAATAAAGGCAAAATGCTCAATTTACACCACCATGTATGTTCAAGGCAAACTCTTTCTAGTTTATGAATTTTAACCCAAACATTTGTTTGGGAAATTTTAGTCATGCTTTTTGGTTTTGATTAAAATAACCACACATCACATAACTTGATTGAGTCAACAATAATGTTTTCATTTACCAACACTTATTCTGGTTACATTTCTTTTAATCAATTTTTAGTGGCCAATGCATTGGTTGTGTGGAGTTTTTTCAATAGCAATTGATTTTTTTTTAATTATTTTTTTACTTTGTTGTTGTTTTTGATTGCTGTTGAGTCAGGCACGACTCATAGCAACTCTATGAACAAAAGACCTAATGCCTTTCCATAACCATCATCATTTCTCCAAGTTCATAGAGTTTCCAGAGGCATGTGGTTTAGAAGTGGATGCTATTCCTGCTTCCAAACCTGTTTTACAACTGGGAGCTCCACCAAACACTGTCCACATTGGGAAACCATTCTGGTATTTGATACCCCAATGGTACAAGATACCCCAATGGTACAAGCAACTCAGGTTACTTCATACAGCACATTGATAAAGAGTGCTGTACAAAGTGGAAGAGTGTTCCTCCAGATATAACAGCACTATTTTCAGTGATTTTTTATTTTATGAAGTTTATATTGTCATCTTAAATTGTAAAGAAAAATAGAAATTAATACTCTCAAGGATTTAGAAGGTTAAAAAGCTAATTTTAAGTGTGTTTAGTACAAGTAGAAAAAGACTGTAACTGCAATAAAATTACCCTGACCTCTGCCTTGTTCCTAAGTCCATTAGTTAAAATGTGTTTATAACTATATAACAGAAGCATATGGTAAAATTAGTACCAATGATAGATGGAATTCAATGTAACCCCACTATAATGCTTCTTTTATTTGAAGAGCCACATCTAACAATAGATGCCTTTCTAGAAAAATCCCCCTAAATTGCATGAATTAAAAATAAGGACAAAAACCTTTAAGAAATTATCAGAAACAACATGAAGATTATAACACTAGATTCTGAAAGGAAGATCTGTTCAAGTTACATGTCCTTCCACCCACTCTGTCAGTTCAGATATGTAAATACTTCCACATTCTTCTTATAATAAAAGTCAAACTGTAATATAGCGAACTAAGCTTTTGCTGCTTTGACTCTTACCCTCCAACTCCAGCTCCACCTCACATCACGGTCTTACTCACTTTTTCTGGGACAGAACAACTTTCTCACTTCAGTCATATGTAGCATACTTACTTTTTTATTGTTTTTTTAATTTAGTTTGTTTATTTTTCATTTCAATGAACATCTACAGAGATTTTGGAATTCCATTCATTCATTGTTGCACCCTTCTCCCCGCACACCCGCGCCCCCATTTGCTCCTCTCCTTGAAAAGCAAAAGAAAAACTCCCTCATTGGTACACAATCATACTTACTTTTTTTTAACTTAAAAAAATATATAAGCTTGCATATGAAATTCGTGTACATTGTATTTCACTTTCCTTCATTCACATTGTGTTTCATACAATCATTCCCATATATTGTATTTTATATTAGTGTTGCTCTATGCCCACCATTACCCAGGCTTTTCTTGTGTACCTTGGATCTTTCCCGTTTTCTTCACCCCTGCCTACTAAATTTGACAACCCCGTGATTATCCTCTTGCCCACCCTTGGTGCCCCTGCTCATTCCTCTTTCTCCTTGGACCTTAATAAACTTTATACTAGTTATCCATCTTTTTTTTTTTTTTTTTGTACCCCAGGCCCTGTGCAGAAACTTGGAGCTCCTCTTTGCCTATTTAACAAATGTTCATCCTTCAGAAGGAGCCCTGAGGGTGCAATTGTTAAGTGCTGAGTTTCTAATCTAACTGGAAGATTAATGTTTTGAAACCACCAACCACTCTGTGGATGGAGTAAGCCCTGACTGATCATATGCTCCCATAAAACTTACAGATTAGGAAATCCTAGGAAGAAGTTCTACTCTATCACATGGGGTCACTATGAGTTGATATCAACTCTACTAAACCTAATAACGATATCCTTCAGAACTCAGTGAAGTTCCTGTTCTTCAAGGAAGTCTGCCTTGGCCTTGACTAGCATCTTATTCCTTTGTGATTATAATGTCTTGACTAACATCATCATATCCATTCTGATGTTAATTGTATTTGTAATTTACACATCTCCTCCACTCTCTGTACACTCCATGAAGAAGCTTGTTTCTCTACAGTACTTTATTCCCAGGGATTATCATAATGCCTGGCACATGTCGTTAGGTATCATTGAGTCGAGTACAACTCGTAGCAACCCTGTGAATAACTGACCTGAATCCTGTTCTATCCTGTGCCATCCTCATCATCTCTGACACACTTGAGCCCATTGCTGCAGTCACTGTGTCAATCTATCTCATTGAGGGTCTTTCTCTCTTTCATTGACCAACTTTCTAAGCATTATATCCCCTTTTGAACAAATGCAGCCTTTCTTAGCAACATGACCAAATTATGAGAGAGGAAGCTTCAGCATCTTTGCCTTCAAGGAGCACTCAGACTGTACTTTTTCCAAGATGTTTAAGTACTTTATCAATATTTGTATATAAGCAACTGAATTTTCTTCCCTGTGCTTTGGCTTCTCTGCGCTCCAGTGCAATTTTCAGAGTCTCTTCTGACATCCATTTTGGTCTTTTCTTCCTCTTCTGTCTTTGCAATG